>NC_136629.1:32601769-32831769 GCF_933228915.1 Telmatherina bonti
CTTGTGTTGGCTCAGTCATATCTTACAGGAAATTTAAATAAACCTGATATTTTTGTTTATGTTAAAAAAAAAAAAAAACTTGTTGGTTGTTGAAATGACAGGCAATTAGCAAGACAACCCCTTCGAAGTAATGGTTCAGCATGTGGCAGACACAGACCATTACCCTGTTCTCTTCCTTTCTGGCTGATTTTTGGTCATGTTGCATTTTGCCAGGGTCCTCACCACTACTGGCAATGTCAGAGGTTTGTTGCACACACCAGAAGATTCGAGGACAGGGTTGGAAAATTATAAAGTGGCACCACATTTTATGAAAAATGAGACACGATTATCCAGTTCTGTGAAGCTATGTTGTGCTCATATGTATTCATTCCCTTTCATTTAAGAAAAGGCTGAATTTACAACAGTCACTCAAATAACTGGAGACTTAAAAAAGGAACAATAACTAAAAATTTGCAAAAATATAATTTAGTAATATAAGACACTGTTCATTCATTTAATTGAGTTAAAGAAAGAAAAAAAAAACAACAAATTGGTCCCGGACAAATTAGAGCACTTTTCTGTTGAACAGTGGGACTAAATACCTGTCAACAGGTCCAGAAGTCTGACTGAGAGGAACAGAAAACACCTGACTGTAGCGAAAACATTAAAGGATTGTTCAACTAAATATTACTTTATGACTGATGTAATATGTAATAATTTATCTTATTTGTTAGCTTTTTTTTTAAAAAAAAATATTTATATTGAACCAGAGTGAGAAAAAAAATGTAATAATTTTCATAATATTGTTTATTTGTTATTACTTTCGTCAATTTCAGCTTATTTTACAGGCAGCTGTTTTTCTTTTTTTTTTTTTCTTCTTCTTCTTTAATGAAAGGGTATGAATAAATATGAGCGCAACTGTATGTTGTGATGGAAGTAATTGATTAGGACATCAGAGGAGGTGATCTTCTAAAACTTGGTCATTTAGCTCTGCAGAGGCCTTATGGAGGGGGCGTTGATCTGATTCATGTGTGTTGGAGAAATGTTGCTAATGGTGTATCACTTCCAACTAAATCTATGTTTGTCACTTGTTTGACAGCAACAGATGACTGCAAACTCATTTACCAACAGTATAATAGTAGTAATTGTGATCATCTGTATGTATTATCTTTTCAGTCATCAAACTGAACTAAAATGGGTTTATTGACAGTGTTAATGCAAGAAAAATTAGCAAATGTAGCACCACAAATTGCTGACTTACGCCTCTGCTCATTTTCCCCAGCGTCTAGTGACTCCGCTTCTTCTTCATCCGAGTCCAGCGGTTTCATTGATATACAGTCGCTGTTAAATCACACAGAAACGCCCGTAAATCGTGCTAAGCTATCTACAACAATAACAGCAACGGCCATCACGTACAATGCGTCATGACGCTTTATGAAAACGAGGCGTTCGTTTGACTACACCAGCTTGCACCGAACGCGGCACTCTTGCGCA
Source organism: Telmatherina bonti (assembly GCF_933228915.1). Classification (NCBI taxonomy): domain Eukaryota; kingdom Metazoa; phylum Chordata; class Actinopteri; order Atheriniformes; family Telmatherinidae; genus Telmatherina; species Telmatherina bonti. Next base: position 32,603,243 of record NC_136629.1, read on the forward strand.
TATCAGTTCATCCACACGACCGCCCAATTTAGGACTCTTAAAATGTATGAGGAATGACCAAACACACCCTCCACCTGTGACGCTCTCATTTCCGTAAACCCAAACCGGTGTTTGGGAATCATAGTTTTTGCGTGAATTCTTTCTGAACATGAGGTTTGTCTGAAAAACCTTGGCCAATGCAGTGTATTGCAGTTTGATAACAGAAAAAAAGCGTAACCCAACTGAACGTAAGCATTACATGCCATTTTTAAACTAAACAATCTGTAAATTACACATGTAGATGAGGATATTTTACTAGCTTGATATCAGAGACACATTTAACGATTGTAATTGCAAATCACTTAATTATATCTAGATAAGTTCATTATAATTTTTCCCTATTTGTACAGCCTTTGTTAAAAAGATCAATTTCTCCACCACATACTATATTTTATTCCATTTAAACTGCTGTTTGTACTTACTAAGAAATTGGCATTATATAAATGTGTTTTCAAATTATAAAGCATTTGCACTGGTGAACATATAGTATGTTTGCTTTGACAGCCTAATACAGTTTTAATTATGTAAACTCAGCTCATGAATATGAAATAGGCAGGGAAATAGGGAGTATCTGTTCATATGATTAATATACTATATGCGAAATATATTTCTTTATTAATTTAAGGAGTATGTTTTTGAGAATAATCTCTTATTTAATCAGCAATAAGTAGTGACTTCAGTGTTGTAAGTTTTTCTGAGCTCACACTCAAATAAGGCAACTAGTGCACAATCATAATGGAAAAGCTTGACAAATGCCAGCACTGTATGTGAACCTCCACTAATATAAAATGAAAAATAAATCACATTGTAATAAATTCTGACTTTGTCAATAACAGCTGTGATTTTAAGAACGAAAACTATTTGTAGAAAAAAATCTTACACAAAATAAAAAAAATAAATAAATAACTATCCTCAACAGACACTGCAGCTCTTAAGACACACGGGTTTTATTTGGTAAATAAAAAATGTGTTTTATTGGATGTATGCAAACATAATTCAACTACATTGAAGACTATATGGAGTATTTTACTGCAGGTTCTGTAGATGTAAAACAGCCATGTGGCTAGCTCAGTACTGAACGCATATTAATGCACAAGATTCCTGTCAAATGAAGAAATAAACTCATGAACTCCTACTGTGTGTCTGCTTCATGGTGGTGAAAAATAATAATAACAAAAAAGAAAAAAATAAAGCTTTGGATGGTGAAGTAATTTTGAAACATCCACATGTGAAGTGCAATGAGGAACAAAAACGAAGGATTCCAGGCTTTCCCTGTCTACATGCAAAAGTGTCTTGGGGCAATGAAGTAGTGTAAAGTGCTTTGAGTAGTCGGCATGACTGGAAAATGCTGTCCCTATGTACGTGTGGGTTCTTTCTGGGTACTTCAGGTTCTTCCCACTGTCTAAAGACATGCATGTTGGGTAAATTCTCCAGTGTAATGAGTGTGAATGAATATTTTTCTTTTTACTTTCATTACTCCCACTTTTGCTTCCCTGGGGTTTTGTTTTTTTTTTTTGTTTTTTTATTAATTAATTTATTTTGTTTCTTATATACCCCTGATTGTTCCACATATTGTTGTCAATTTTAAATAACAATAAATAAAAAATAAATTAATTAATAACAGAAGATGCCACGTGTGCCACCGTTTTCACTATAGTGTCACTGAATGGACAAACATCCTGTGTGTAAGGTGATATCTCTGAGCTTTAAAACTGCTGTACCAACTTTGTTTGACAAATTAAATATAAGTTTAAAAAAAAAAGAAAAAAAAAAAACTTTGTTAGACCACCGTTTGGAATAAGTAACAAAGTGCGTCGCTGAAGACAGTACATGTGTAAATTACAGTGAAGTTATTTAACCAGTATTGCAGCGATCAATGCACTTCCAGGTTTTTGGATCCACTGATAGATGAGCACATCCATCCATCCATCCATCTTCTGCCGCTTATCCGGGGTCGGGTCGCGGGGGCAGCAGCCTAAGCAGGGAAGCCCAGACTTCCCTCTCCCCAGCCACATTTGCCAACTCTGCGGGGGGGATCCCGAGGCGTTCCCAGGCCAGCCGAGAGATGTAATCCCTCCAGCGTGTCCTGGGTCTTCCCCGGGGTCTCCTCCCCGAGGGACGTGCCTGGAACACCTCACCAGGGAGGCGTCCAGGAGGCATCCTGACCAGATGCCCGAGCCACCTCAACTGGTTCCTCTCGATGCGAAGGAGCAGCGGCTCTACTCTGAGCCCCTCCCGGATGACTGAGCTCCTCACCCTATCTCTAAGGGAGAGCCCGGCCACCCTGCAGAGGAAACTCATTTCAGCCGCCTGTATACGAGATCTCGTTCTTTCGGTCACGACCCACAGCTCATGACCATAGGTGAGGGTAGGAACGTAGATCGACTGATAAATGGAGAGCTTCGCCTTCTGGCTCAGCTCCTTCTTCACCACGACGGACCGGCGCAGAGCCCGCATTACTGCAGACGCCGCACCGATCCGTCTGTCGATCTCACGCTCCATCCTTCCCTCACTCGTGAACAAGACCCCGAGATATTTAAACTCCTCCACTTGAGGCAGGACCTGACTCCCGACCCGGAGAGGGCAATCCACCCTATTCCGGCTGAGGACCATGGTCTCAGATTTTGAGGTGCTGATTCTCATCCCAGCCGCTTCACACTCAGCCGTGAATCGCTCAAGCAAGAGCTGGAGATCACGACCAGATGAAGCCAACAGGACCACGTCATCCGCAAAAAGCAGGGACCCAATCCTGAGGCCACCAAGTCGGATCCCCTCAACCCCTCGGCTGCGCCTAGAAATTCTGTCCATATAAGTTATGAACAGAATCGGTGATAAAGGGCAGCCTTGGCGGAGTCCAACCCTCACCGGAAACGAATCCGACTTACTACCGGCAATGCGGACCAAGCTCTGACACCTGTCGTACAGGGACCGGACAGCTCGTACAAGGGGGTCCGGTACCCCATACTCCCGGAGTACCCCCCACAGGAGCCCCCGGGGGACACGGTCGAATGCCTTCTCCAGGTCCACAAAGCACATGACGACTGGTTGGGCAAACTCCCATGCCCCCTCCAGGACCCCAGAGAGGGTATAGAGCTGGTCCACTGTTCCGCGACCAGGACGAAAACCACACTGCTCCTCCTCAATCCGGGATTCGACTATCCGGCGGACTCTTCTCTCCAGGACCCCTGAATAGACCTTACCAGGGAGGCTGAGGAGTGTGATTCCCCTGTAATTGGAACACACCCTCCGGTCCCCCTTCTTAAAAAGGGGGACCACCACCCCAGTCTGCCAATCCAGCGGTACTGCCCCCGATGTCCACGCGATGCTGCAGAGGCGTGTCAGCCAGGACAGCCCCATAGCATCCAGAGCCTTAAGGAACTCCGGGCGGATCTCATCCACCCCCGGGGCCTTGCCGCCAAGGAGCTTTTTGACCACCTCAGCGACTTCAGCCCCAGAGATAGGAGAGTCCACCCCTGAGTCCACCAGCTCTGCTCCCTCATGGGAAGACGTGTTGGTAGGATTGAGGAGGTCTTCGAAGTATTCCCTCCACCGACCCACAACGTCCTGAGTTGAGGTCAGCAGCACCCCATCTCCACTGTACACAGTATTGATGGAGCACTGCTTCCCCCCCCTGAGCCGCCGGATGGTGGACCAGAATCTCCTTGAAGCCGTCCGGAAGTCTTTCTCCATGGCCTCGCCGAACTCCTCCCATGCCCGAGTTTTTGCCTCGGCAACGGCCGAAGCCGCATGCCGCTTAGCCCGTCGGTACCCATCAGCTGCCTCCAGAGTCCCACAGGCCAAGAAGGCCCGATAGGACTCCTTCTTCAGCTTGACGGCATCCCTCACTGCTGGTGTCCACCAACGAGTCCTGGGATTACCGCCACGACAGGCACCAACGACCTTGCAGCCACAGCTCCGGCTGGCCGCCTCAGCAATAGAGGCACGGAACACAGCCCATTCGGACTCAATGTCCCCCGCCTCACCCGGGACATGTTCGAAGCTCTGCTGAAGGTGGGAGTTGAAGCTCGCTCTGACAGGGGACTCAGCCAGACGTTCCCAGCAGACCCTCACAACACGTTTGGGCCTGCCAGCTCTGACCGGCTTCCTCCCCCACCATCTGAGCCAACTCACCACCAGGTGGTGATCAGTTGACAGCTCCGCCCCCCTCTTCACCCGAGTGTCCAAGGCATGTGGCCGCAGGTCCAACGATACGACTACAAATTCGATCATTGAACTGCGGCCCAGGGAATCCTGATGCCAGGTGTACATATGGACACTCTTATGCTGGAACATGGTGTTCGTTATAGACAATCCATGACGAGCACAGAAGTCCAATAACAAAACACCATTTGGGTTCAGAGGGGGGGGACCATGCCTCCCAATCACTCCCCTCCAGGTCTCACTGTCATTGCCCACGTGAGCATTGAAGTCCCCCAGCAGAACAATGGAGTCCCCAGAAGGAGCACCCTCCAGCACTCCCTCCAAGGACCCCAGAAAGGGTGGGTACTCTGAACTGCTGTTCGGTGCATAAGCACAGACAACAGTCAGGACCCGTCCCCCCACCCGGAGGCGGAGGGAAACTATCCTTTCATCCACCGGGGTAAACCCCAACGTGCAGGCACCAAGCTGGGGGCTGATGAGAATGCCCACCCCTGCTCGGCGCCTCTCACCATGAGCAACTCCAGAGTGGAAGAAGGTCCAGCCCCTCTCGAGGGTACTGGTTCCAGAGCCCAAGCCATGCGTCGAGGTGAGTCCAACTATATCTAGTCGGAACCGCTCAACCTCGCGCACAAGCTCAGGCTCCTTCCCCACCAGAGAGGTGACGTTCCACGTCCCTAGAGCCAGCTTCTGCAGCCGGGGATTGGACCGCCAGGGTCCCCGCCCCTTGCTGCCGCCCAGCTCACATTGCACCCGAGATGAGCACATGCCAGGAAATTCTTTAGTCACTGGTGGCCAGCGTCCATTCACAATGGTGCTTTGCATTTGAAGTCAGGTTCATGCCCACTTTTACCACTAGATGGCAGCACTTCTTGTACGCTGTGCTTTTAAACTTAACAAAACACAACTTTATTTCACTGCTGCTGCAATGGAAGCAAATTCTGAAAATAAATTAGCGAGATTCTGAAATGCAATATTCCCAGTATATACACTGGAAGACAAAATGAAACAAAGAACCTCAAAACCAGTTCTTACCTGCTAAACTGGGTCATGTCATTTTCGCTTCTCCTATCAGTGACTCACTTTCTCTGGTATCCATACCTGCATAAACTGACTGCTGGTGAAAAAAATCTTGGTGATTGCTTCATGGATTACTTGGAAAGGCTTCACTATCATATACAAACAAACAGATTGTGAAATAGGGAATATTTCATTGGCAAAAAATGCTGACAGACCTTTTCAACTGACCTTATTGAAATTTTGAAAGGTATATAAAAGATAAATGCTTGATGAAACCCAAAAAAGCAACATAATTGTATTATTATCAGAGGCCAATAAAGAAATTGGGCAACAACCTGAAATCCAGTAGACGACATACATACTGTTTTCATTTGCTTGTATTTTTTAAACTTATAAACATTTTTACTAAATCTATTTTCTTCATATTGACAAATGATAATATATTATTTGTAAACAAACTTCTCAAGGAAACTCTGGAAGTCATTCAACAAGTTGTTATGGTAGAAACCCCAGTTATAAAATAATCTCAATAAAATCCTCACACACTGTTGGGATTTCTGAATTGCCATGAAGTAATTATACATCATTAAAATTAATTACAGATACATGTAATATGTGTTCAATCACTTTTTGATGCTTGAAGGTCATTTAAAGAATTTGTAATAATTGACAAATACATGAAGAAAGGATTTTTTTCACCTGTTACTTCTGTATATAAATTCCATAATATAAAGATTAATTTCCTTTTAGGGGCTGATATATATTGAAACAAAAACCATCACTCAGTTGTAGCCTTTGCTCATCTGTGATGTGTTTCAGCTGTGGCTCATCGAGACCCTGCATGTGGAAACTTCTTCAGCTTCCAGTTAAATAAATGACACAGGCTTTGTGGGGTTTGGGTGGGATTCAGATGACAGTTACACTCATTAGTTAGGGTGTGTTTTTGTGATTCTGTTCATTGGAGCAGTTCTTGTTTGCTTCCACAAAATGGTCAGACAAAGGTAACCATGGATACACCCATTTCCTATTGCGCAATGACAGATGACTTCCTTCTGAATGAGCCACGGCTGTACTTTTGATTTTTGCCTCATTTAACTTTCCAAAGAAGAGGCTGTGAGTCAGAAGTTTGGGGGGTTTCATTCATAAAAAAAAAAAAAAAAAAAAAAAAAAAAAAGAAGAAAGACACTGTGCTCTAATTTAGGTTTGACATTTTCATTCATAATTAATTGTTGACAACTTAAACATGCAGACTGGTAATAAGAAGCTTCTTTTGCTTTTTAAATAGCTGTGTAGTGCAGACTTGCAAAGTAAAACTAAAATAGCATGAACATCTTGTATAACACATCATCTTGGTTAAATTGAGAACTTATCTTTTTTTATCACGCTGCCAGCATCCATGTCTCCACTTTTATAGTGAGTTTGTCATAAAAGTTGATGTAGAATTTTTAAATTACATCAATACTATATATATTCCCACTCCATTTTAAAGTGTGAAATGACCTTTTTGCTCCTCTACATTTATCTAACAGCAGCATTAGGAAAATTACTCTGCATATTAGGGTGATTTCATACAAATCAAATGATAAGCTTATAAAACATTTAAGTTGGTACTTTGGTGAACTTGTGATGGATTATTTCAACTCTAGTTTTTATACTTACTTCTTCCAATTAAAAAGTACATTATCAATCAAGACAGGCTCACAATTATTATGATTTTAATAGTGATAACTCCATGATCAGCTTTTCAGCAAGAAAAGCTGTATTGGGTCAGGTAGCATTACTCATAAGTACTAGAAGTATTATTATATATAAACATCTAAAATGTACTGTTGCAATAGTAATTACTTAATGAAATGTAAATGAATGATTTAAAATTTAAAGACATCTTTCAGCTAAATGAGAATTAACTTGTAGAAATAAAGGGTAAAACAGTAAAATTACACTGGAGCTGATGTCTCATTATAAATATCATCATACTCGATGTAACCATGCTGCTTGGGTCAACTCCATCACCTGTTGGTTTATAACAGGCCTTTCACACAAACTCAAGTAAAACTCTGACTTCTTGTCAGATGAGTTTGCATGCAGGGGTATTTCCAGGAAACCACATGAACCTATCATTTAAAGCCTACGCACAACCTCGCAGTCCCACACTTTCTAAATGTCACCTCGTCCCTCCTGTAGCCTCTACAACCAATTCCCCACCTGTAACTGCCATATCTCCCCATACTCCAAAGTCCCCCCTCCCACCACTCTGACAAAGCTTTTTTCTTATTATTTTAAGGTGTAAAAGGTGGGGGTTCCCTTTAAAAAAAAAAAAAACATGACTATTATTAATACATAAGAGTCTAACAATAGCCTTGAAAAAAGCACCAGAGAAATCTAATCGCTTCAATCTTTTTCTATGGAATTTTGTAACAGCAAAACAGAAATGAACAGAGGTAGACAGAAGAATAGAGCTAACCCAGTTAAACAGATGGGTAAATGGTGCAACCTGCCACATCTAAACTTGACTTCGGTACTGTTATCTGTTCGCTTTTGCAGCACCCACAATATTTCCTACACTCGAGATGGATTCTGTGCAAACAGATACATGTAGGTTTTTTTTTTTTTTTTTTTGGTATAAATAGTCTTATGTAACTCTTCTGCCTCACATACACATGTATGGGTAACATTTGCAGGTGTTGCACTGAGTATAATGTATCCCCCTAAATTTTACTTGCTGAACCAAACTTCTTAAAGATGCCATGCACACACACACGCACACACAATAAGTAGAGAGACAAGAACCACATTAGTCAGTTTCTTAATAAAAATAATTCATTTCAGGACGACATATAAATAATTATTGGATCACACAATACAGATATCTTGATATGAATAAATACTTAACAAATAAAAACAGTTTTTTCATACAATACCCTATTGTCAAAAGAAACTTCCACACCATTTGCATGTTTTGTTGCACCTTCTGCTCTCAAGCCGATGCGCCTCCTACGTTTGGAATGACCCTCCACGTCAGAGTGCCATTCCTAAATGCCTCAGCAGCTTTGACAAGTCATGTGCAACTTATATGATCTCCACCCCAGCCAAACTCAGCCAGAGCCCCTCCCAAGGGGTCCCGATGAGCTTGACCGCTAATTGGCCTTTAATTGATTAAGGTTCATCTAGAGGTGATTAAAGCACACAGAGATCTACGCACAGGCCGTCAGCATGTGGGCTGGCCTGACAGCTTTAGATACAGTTGAATGAAAAGGCAGACCAAGAGCCTGTTTGTCATTTCTGACTGGAGCCACAGATGGACACCTAAAGCAGAGGAAGTGCTCAGCAGAGGTCTGAGGGGAATAACTGCTACTGCTATCACTTTTGAGCTGGTCTGATAAATGTCTTATGCTTGAAGCTATCTCTGGAGATAAATATTTCTTCATATGTGAAATCCGTGTAAAGATAAGTTTATATTTGGGGATTTTCCGTCAAAAATGGTCTTGATAAGCTCTAGGATGGTTTCTCAGAAGATGTCTATCTGTGGCACTTTTCTAAGTCATAAATCACCCAGGCTGGCCATTTTAAGGAGGTAACAACAACTGTTTGGCAATTGATGGCACTTTTTTTTTCCTTTTTGTTTTTGTCTTTTGGCAGAAAATAGAACCAAATGTATCAAAAATCCATTAACACAAAAAAATCCAAAACCAACAAAAGAAAACAGGAATGTCAGTTTTTTGTCACATATGTGCATTGTGTGTATGTTGAAGATGAGGCATCGGGTTGGAAGGTCCTACAATATGGATCAAAATCCATATACAGAAAAGCATTTTAAAGGTGGGAGCACTGATACATAATCACTGATCAGGCTCCTCTGGTCCATAGAACTTCATTACTACTTAAAGGCAAAACTTATCGAGGATCAGCCCCAATACTGTGCTGTCATGGAAACAGCACAAAACACATTCAGATAAACAAGATTAGCCAAAGCAGGCAATGGGATTGCTCTCTGAAGTTTTGAAATTGTCGCCTTGGCACATCCAGTCAGGTGGAGCAATGAGGAATCACTCTTTTTGCGGGTTTGTTTAGCTACACCTCACCTCAGGCTTGGGTGAGGGCATACAATCTCAAAGAGCTTTGTTTACATGTGTGCAAATGTGTTGTGGTGAGATAGAAAACTACCCAGACGTCTTGTAAGATCTTGCTATTGTCGCCAATCTCCTTCTGACAGGACTGGCAAAACTACATTTGTATGTGCATGTGCAGGTATGCGTGCGTATGTCTCATATGCATTTCTAGGTGCTTAAGTAGTAAGTAAACATGAAAACAATGTCCAAGGCAACAGATCTGTTTTGGAGAAAAAGGGGAAATTAGAGAAAGGAAAGAAGGAATAGAAAGAGGGTGAGTCCTGTCTTTACTTTGTTCTCTGCCTTCTGGCTGTTGACACCACCAGCAAGTTGGCTACAATGGAGAGGCTTGTGTTTCTGTACATGTAGCACCAAAACTAGCAGGGGCCTGCCCTGTCTGTCTTGCATCGTTTAGACACATGATTTGCTTTTACTTTCCATATGAAGCAATTTACATTAACTTAGAAAAGTGAGCCTGAAAACATAAACTTACACTGCCGTTGACTAATGAAGGAAAACTAAACGAGTAGATTATTACAATGCTGATGGCAGGAGCACATAAATGAGAGACTAAATAAAGGAGCAAAGCTAAACAACGATTTTAAGCGCTTGGTTTGCTTTGGCCCAGTTTGCTTCACTTCTGCTTACTACTTCCTCAGATCTGTTGCTGGGCTCACCCAGCTACTGCATCCTTCACTCTACAGAGTAAATGCTAGACAGACAGGCAGACAGATACACAGATGGATTAAGACAGACAGACAGACAGACAAGACAGACAGGTGGGGGTATAAATCCTTGGCTGTGGTCTAGAAAGCAATGTCAGATGCTTCTTGTTATGTCAACATACAATCATTTTGTCCGGCATGATTCACTACGTACCTCTAAATACATTTTGTACACAAGAGTTAAGTCAGTTGCTCTGACATGTAGCCAAACCTCTCACCGTGTCGGAGCCCACGGCAAATCAGATGATAATAATTGCACAAAGAGGTATTCAGGAGGCCATTTCTACTGCGAACGCACACACATTCATCACCCCCCCATGTACACACACGCTCTCTTCACATTCTACATGGGGGAGGGGTTGATTTTCAGGCCATAAGGTTACTAGTTAATCACTAGCTAGTTAGTTAGTTGGTTAGTTAGTATCAGAGGTGCATTGACTGGCATTTGGAGCCCACAGCAGAACAGCGGCAGCAGCTCTAGCGATGCGTTGTCATCTTCGCCATACGTGGTGACGAGCGTCCGGTCAGCCGCGGTAAATCTGTTTGAAGTGGTCGCACTCGTTGCAGTAGCCCTGTTTCTCTTGGTTGGCGTAGTGGTCGCAGCCCTGCGTCCTGCACCGCTGCTTCGACTTCTCCTTGGGCGCCTGCGCCCGCCTGCCCGCCTCCCTGCCCTGACCACGTGTGTGGCACTCTGGGCAAAGGTCTGTGCAGCCAGGAGACACGTTGCTGCAGCCACTCCGCCGGCACTGAGTCTGGCTCTGGGTCTGGGATTGTTGCGAAGATCTGGGTTTGGCTGCTCGGTCACGCTTAAAAAGAGGAAGAGGGGAAAAGTCAGTTAGCAACGGAGAAGTAACCTTAATGGGCGGTGAGCAATGCGCCTCCTCCATTGATGCTCCACAACTTTGGAATAATCTGTTTTTGTTCAGCTGTGGAGGTTTTAACGTGCTTAATAATTAAAGTTTTTTTAAATGAAAAACCAACAAACAAACAGTAAAACAAAACAAGGAAGTCCTGCTGAGACTCACCATGACTAGAGGAGGGGAGTGTGGTGTGCGATGTGCCACTTGGTTGAGCCGTGCACTTTGCTCTTTAACATAGCACTTATCACAGTAGCCCTCCAGCATCGCCTTGCCAACTGCACCACATCCAGGCCCGCGACACCGTGTAGCATTCTGGAAACCCGTCTCCAAACCATGCCGGCTCTGAACCGGGGCAGGGGGAGGAGTCAAGTCTGGAACAGACAGCGATCAACATAAGCACCGTGCCATACGATTTGGCTTTGAGCAAAGAAATATTGAGTGTCACTTAGACATAAACAAAAGAAAAAAAAAAACTTTTTTTTTTTTTTTTTTTTGCAATATCGTACATTTTTTTATGTATAAATAAAACTGTAATATGACAGAAGTTTTGTTTCAGTACTTACGATGGTTGGTCTGATAGTCTACATAGCAAATAGTGCAGAAACCCAACTTCTCTGGGGTCCCAAAGAACTGGCAGCCAGTTCTTTTACATAGCCGAGCCAGAGGGGTCTGCCAGGCTGACGTGTGTCCTGGGGTTAGGGTGAGGCATGGCCGCTCAGTGTCTCTGGCCTGACTCCAAGCAGAGGATGAGGCTTCAGTTCTGGGGTTGTTCTGCTGTGGCTCACCCCTCTCTGGGGCCTGCTGTCTCTGCATGCAGGCCGGACACAGACCATTGAATATCCTGAACGCTTCTTGTCTGCACATGCTGCATCGCTCTGTTTCACAACTTCCCCACTGGGTCCAGCCAGATCCCTGGGCCGGATTGGGGACAGCAGGCCCCCCATTGGTGCCTGGGAGTCCGGTAGTAGCTGTTCCCGCTGTAGAAGGTCCGTGGTTCTGCCTAGAGTTAAAGCAGCGCTCACAAAGTCCATCGTGTTCTACACTGAGGGTGAAGAGGCAGCCAGGTGTCTTGCACTTCATGGCATGAGTTTCACTATATAGGCTGAGGCTGGGAGCAGTGGGTGGAGCAGAGCGGGGGCTGGATAACACCACCCCTCTTCCAGAGGAAGAGCATGGGGGGCTGCTGCTACGGGCTCCTCTGGAGTTCACCTCGGTCTCTGATCCACCAATCACCCCTACTCCACCTTGCACACCGGCTCCCTTGGTCTGAACAACACCTTCTATCCTTGCTCCTCCACCCGTGGTGGCTTGTCGCTTCTCAAAGCATTCATGGCAATGAGGCTGAGTGTCCACAGAGACATAGAAGGTGCAGCGTGGCGTGGCACACCTGATCTCAATGAGAGAGAGCTGGGAGACGGAGAATGGTGGTGGGCGCTGCGGCTGGGCGGCCCATGCCTGCTCCTTGTCCTCCTGCCAGCGCTGGTACTCATGGTTGACAAGTTGCAGGTAGTCCTCCATCAGGTTCATGTCTTCCGGAAGGTTCCCCTCATCCAGTCTTAGGACAGAGACAAACGTGTTCAAAAACTTACAACTTACTATTTTTGTCTTAGTTGTGATTGTGCTAATAAAGTTTTGGGAAGTTAACTCAGCAATGTCTGAGATCATCAACCAGAAAAAAGGGTTCTTCAGTTCTGATCTATATGAAACAATACTGTGTGTTTAACTACATAGAACACATTCCCTTTACTTTTTCTCTTCCATTATTTCAATTCAGGGTAGGGCTGGGCGATATGACCTTTTAGTAATATCCCGATATTTTTATGCCATGTCACGATATACGATATATATCTCGATATTTACCTTAGCCTTGAATTAATGCTTTGGTGCATACAATCACATCAGTAAGATGATTTTGTGTCTACATTAAAACATAATTGTTCATACTGCATCAAGATATGCTGATTTTAAACATTCATGCCAAAGGATGAAATTGTAACGAAGCAAACTGATCAAAACCGTATTTATTGAACAGTTAAAGCAGTGGCAGAAACATGTCATTTTAAAACAAAATAAAGTGCCTTTGCATGATGTAATAAATGCAACGTATGAAAATAGGTGCTCTAGGGGGTGGATTTTCAAATGATGAACTATCGTAAGGCTTTGCTTTATGGATACGTTTTTGAGTTGTCGTGTATTTTTTTTTTTAATCGCAGAATTTAGCGTAGAAATCAGTCTTATAATACAGGCAGAATGTCCTCGTATCGTTCTCCAATAAACGGCTTCAGCCAGTTTTTAATTCAGGGTTTGATTCCCACTCTTTTCTGTACTTTCTAGACATGACGAGCTAGATAAATATGCTTGTGTCACACACACAGTGGATGAGGTGAGTAAGTGACAGAGGTTGTGAATGTAATCAAATAGAATTAATTATTTTTGCGTGACGTGAAAAACTTTGTAATTTACGTCCAACTCTGTAATCCAGGGCGGGATCAGTGGCGGATTTGGCTGTTCATTGTGACTGTAGGTGGAGTCGTGCAGGTGTCCTCTCTGCTCCTCTGACTGGCTGCAGCTGCAGCCGGAGCGACTGAGTGCTTTAGGACGGGGAGAGACTCTCGTTCTGACAATAACTTTACAATATGCGCTTTAAAGTCAGTCGCCAAAACACCAGGAAAGTCTCCAATAACTCCAGTAAAAGTCGCTAGATTTGTCGCTTTTCACAAAAAAAGTCGCCAGATTTAGCGAGAAAGTCGCCAAGTTGGCAACAGTGGCTACACGCTGCCTCTCATGACGTAGCATGCAGCTCACGTTATGTACGTAACGAGGTGCGCTTGCTTTAACTCTCTGTGCAAAGCGGTGCAGTCGAGGAGGAGGGAGTAAACCCCGCCCACAGCTAAAAACACCTGTGTGACAACAGGATACTCGAATATGACGAATATAGGCATTTTCTATATCGCACAGGGGACTAGTCATGATATCTCGAGTATATTCGATACGTCGCCCAGCCCTAATTCAGGGAACAGAAGTTATATACTATAAGTACCGAGCTGCTTTCATGATCAATGTGGCTTCGTGACCCAAGCCAATCACAGGGATCTCCATCAGGTGCAGGTAGTCATTGAGAAGTCTCTCTTTCTGCTGCTGCTCCTTCTCCATCAGGAAGTGAACCTTCAACTCCTCAAAGCCCACTCGTCTCGGGTTGATCAGCGGTACTGCTCGGATTTCTGGGGGAAAAAAAAGACCCAGTTCAGATCAAGATGTTATTCAGGAGTAGACCTGTTTAAAAGAAAATTTTTATGAATATTGCACCTGCTTCTCTGTGTATATCCTACCTGGACCACTGTCTTTTATGGTGATGAGAGGTGCAAAGTGTTGGGAGTCATAGCCGAGCACGATCGGGTATTTGTAGCACTCTGATGGCTGCCAGTGGAGAGGCAGATAAATTCCACCAACATTCAGAGGAGAGATTGAGGATCCAGATTTCATACTCCTGACAACCTGGTCTGTTGGGTTAGAAAAAAAAAGAAAAAAATATTTCAGAGATACAATTAATATACAAAAAAGCTCTTGTCATAGTCATTTTAGAAGTTTCTGAAGAATCAGTCAGTGATTAATAAGACTGGCAGAAGCAGTGAAACTATAAAATGTTGTGCCACCTCTTGATGTTTTATTGGTTACAAAAATCCTGCATACTTAAATAATGTTTTAAAGTATCTTCTTTAAGTTTATTTTATTGGTACTTTAAAAAGCTTAACACCCAATAAAGAGACAGGATGTGGTACTGTGAAGTCAAACTCTAAATTTTACCAAAAACAATGTTCTGAGACGCATATTAATATAAGTTAGTACCTGCGATGACGATGATGGGTCTGCGGAGAATGTTGGAGAGGATGAAGATGTGAATATCCTCCAGAGAGTCAAACTGGAGGCCGTTGCTACTAGATACTGGAGATGCCATCTTTACAATCTTTTCCCACTCTTCTTCCCAGTTCTAAGACAAACACACACACAAATAGTAAAACCAAACAGTTCTGTGAAATCACTCCTTTTACCACCAGGGGTAAGAAAATGAGGGAAAGAATGTAAGCACATTTACACAAGGCTGAAGCAAAGCTTTGCCTGGATCTTGTTGATAACGCAGCCAAATCAATGTAAACTAAGAGTTTTAACATGGGAATAGTCTGGAACTTATACCGTGGTGGTGTATCGGAGTCCAGTCTGGGTGAACTCCTGGGACTGCAGCAGCTCTGCCTGGAAGCGAGCTTTAAACACACCGGTGTCTGTCTCTTTCAGAACACTGTGGAGAGCTTTCCGAAGCACCAGGTCTGTATCCTGAACGCCTAGCATGTACTGAGAGGCCGCGTGTAGCAAACAGTTCCCATCTCCTGTGGACACACAGCAGAGACAAACAGTTGATAGCTGACAGTGTACGTCGAACACAAAGTTCTAAAGTTGTGCAAGCGTGTGCATATTCACCATACAACTGCTGTGTGCACACACTCATGTGTAACTTAAATCTGGGGATTTCCAGACCGTCAGCCCAACAGTCACATTATCTGTTTCATGAATTATTATATGACCCTCATATGTGGAAAAAAACATGCACAAAGCTGACGATGCTTCTTCTTCTTTTTTTTTTATAATTAAATTTCCAACAAAAATCTGCATAAAAAATTGTTTTATATAAAGAAAAAGAGCTTTGTTTATAATGTGCTTCCTCTTTCTAAAAAATACAACGTTGGCTGCTGTGTGTGTGTGTGTGTGTGTGTGTGTGTGTGTGTGTGTGTGTGTGTGTGTGTGTGTGTGTGTGTGTGTGTGTTCATGCTTTAACAGCTAAAGGCCCTGGAATTTTATTTAGTCTCCTTTGGCAGCGCAGGGTCTTTTCCTCATTGTGAAACATGAGAGCCCGTATTTGTCAATGTGTGCAGCTCTGAAAAACCCTCTTGTCACACTAAACACAGGAATTTCCCTGTGCTAACTTCTGCTTTTTGTGTGTCTGTGCAAGTGTGTTTATGTGTGTAATCTCCTATGATCCCAACTCATCAATGCTATGCAGCTGGTCCTGTACTTTCCACAGCGGGTGTGACTTTGAAAGGGTGGAATGTAAGCCTTAAACTACTATCGTTCACTGATAACAACGATGAATTACAGGCACTGAGATAGCATGTGCCCTTGTATAAAAAAAAAATACATACAGGTATACATGTAATGTACAGCAAAAATGACACCGAAAACTGATTTGCGGTAACAGAAAAGCACAGACTTCCGCCAAGCAGCTCATTTCCACCCATATAGTAATTTCAAGCATGTGCTCCAGTCCTACATGTATACACAATTAATGTTCCTACATACATTGATAATTAATCCAAAGTGTCTTGGCTATATTGTGTTGTTTGTTGTGTGTTAATATTTTAATTTGTTCTCTTGCAGTGATGAAAATTCCAAAGATGCTCTCATTTTTCCTCTTCTGGACGGTAGCATCCAGATCTAACTTTAGTATTCTATAAAACCTGTTGGGAACTTCACCTGTGTTTTTTTTTTGGCCAGGCACTCTGACCATTTATTGTGGAGTTATATGCATATATACTAAAATTAGCCCTATCTTGCAGTGGTAAAGGATCTTTCAAAAAAAATTCCTGGATCCACGGGCTAATATCTAATGGAGTCCAAGTTACACCAAGAACTATTATCAGATAAAAAAAACCCCAATGAAAATCAGTCTAGTTGTTTTTGCATAAAGTTACTAACAGACAGGCAAACAGATAAACACCAGAAAACACAGAAAACTTCCACTGCCTCCTTGGTGGAGGTAATAAAAAATCACCAACTGGTTAGTGAATGTCCTAAAAAATGGTCTTACTTGGAGGTAAGTGTGCCTGAGGCCAAGCTATGATCAGTTTCTCAAAATAACATCTTCTGTGCTGCAAGATGACTAATGTGAGATACACTCAGATGAAGGAACATCCCACTGTACACAAAGTAAAAAAAAAAAAAAACATCCATTTCTATTTCAGACTAGCAAGCTGTCATTGCATTTCTGTGCTCTTGCATCACTCAAAAAAAAACAGAAAATTCACAGCTCTCTAGTGAGAAAAGCGGCCCTCAACAGAGATACATGCACATGGAACCAAAAAGTCCACATGCAGACCCACTTCCACATCACAAAAAAACACAGACTTGTGACCCTGAATTGCGGTGTTTGACGACTAAAGATGAAAGACGGTTGGATGGTCCCGTCAGTCTAAATATAGACACTTCCTCTGTGACAAACTGAGGCACTTCCTGAAAACACACCAGCGCAGAACCTGGCTTAACTCTTTTTTTAATTCACCCATCCAGGTGACAGTTCTTCTGTTTTTATTCAGAGTGAGTCAAACAGTAAGAATGAATAGAAAGCATGACTTAATGTGGCATAAAAAAAAAAACACCTGAAATCTACTGAAATCTTGCAAAGGCAACACTACAGACGTGTGTGTGTGGCTTTGCATTAGGAGTTTGTGGACTCAGTGTTGTAGCTGAACCAATCCAGCGTGATGAGGACACATGACAGACATGGGATGCTGTTTGGGAAAAACCCTGGGATGTTTACTAGACATTCGAGACAGAGGACACACTAAATTCAAGTGACGCATTACTTTGCCGGGTGGGAAACAGGAAACGGATATGACCCTGATATTTTAATAGGGGTGAATATTTTATCCAGCTTTTTTTTTGTTGTTTTTATGATGGTTATTTCTCCTTGATAAGGCTTGAATCACCCGAGATATAAATCTTTCGGACAAGCGCACGGATGATGGGAGCAAATTTAAGTCTCGGATGATGCTGGATGTTCTCTAACAGACTTTGTCTCTCCCGTTCTTCGTTTTGCTGCCGAGCTCCAGTGACTCAGCAACAGTCAGTCCTCTGTGTGTATGTGTGTGTGTTGTTCGTCCTCTGCTCAAAGTCACGTCTGGGTCCTTTAGAGTTAGACAATCCAGCTCGAAATTCTGTCTCATCGTTATGACGTCATCTAAGCAAGCCAGGAAATTCCATGCAGGTTACAAGTACTGGAAGTCAGACGAGTTTGTCATCAATTAGGGGTCTTTCTGAAGAGGAACTATTCCCCAACGAGAGTTACGGTAACTCATTGAGTAATTAGTAAGTTCACAATTTCTATGGACCCTTATCATAAAACATCCAGTCACTTCCTCATCCATACAGTAAGAGTTCAAAGTAAATTCAGAAATGAGGTCAATGTAGGAATTTCTCACATGAGAAATAAAGAAACTATTTCCTGTTTTGAGGACCCCCTCGTAAACGAGATGCGGTGGCTACCCTTCCAATAAATTTCCAACATGTTAAAGACAAACTTTCTTCCTTCTGTTGGAAATGGTTCAGACAACAATTCCCTTTAACTATTATGGTCCCCTATCCTTCCGAATGGGTTTGAAGTGCATGTGAGATTCGTTACCACGATACAGACAAAGGTTTTCGTAACTTCTGACTGCACAAGATTAAAAGACAAGAGCACAGACTTCTGTTAGGGGGTGAACGTAAGTAGATCAATAACCTTTTAAACAAGAAAAATGATTGACTTTCACACTCTAAATACACACCTACACATAAAAGTAGGGGACAAACCCACAAAGTTGTGAAAAGAAAAAAAAAAAACACGTGGAAATACTGAAACATCTTCAACAGTAAACAACAAGGCTGAGTGTGACGCCATTAAATTTCCCAGTACAAACAGTCAGAAGCCCTCAGACCTCTGTTGTGTTTGCCTGTTCTGGGATGTTCCTGTGTTACAACATCCACGTAACAGAAAACATGACTTAGCAGCGGGTCGGATGAACTTAAAACTCGGTAAAACCAACGGGGCTGCAAAATGAGTCTGTGTGAAAGCAGAACCGGTGCACTTCGATTGTTGTCATTTACAGTAACCCTACTAGTGAGTAATGGCATCTCAGAATTAACATATCAAATACTCCTGACTCAGAAATATACACCTTCTCTGTCATAGAAAATGAAACAAAAGCAGCGCACATCCTCTGTAGGATCCAATTAAGATTGCAATTACGAATGCCAGTTCTACATGAGTGACCAGTCTCTTTGTTTAAGTTCAACTCCAGCTGTACAGTTTGTTCATTTTAATGCATAAATACTTAAAAACTACAAATGTAAAGTATACAAAAACCTAAATAAATACTTTTAAGTTTGTAAAACTCCAAACAAAAGAAAGAGAATCACATACATCAAGTATCCTGAAGATTCATACACTATTCTTACACATCCCTCAGATGTTTCTTACCATTGGTGCGCAAGGGCACCATCTTCTTCAACTCTCGACACCAGTTGAGCTTCTTCTCCTGCTCTAATGAGGCCTGCATGGCTCGGTCCAGGATGGCAGCTTGAACCACCTCCCTGAAGGCCTGGGGGAAGTGGTTCATGGCGATCATCTCCAGCGTGTAGCGGTGCATACCCCGGAGGTGGTGCATGAGGCCGCCGCTGGTGGCAGGCTTCACAACGTCATTGGGCACTCGCTGACGGATCTTCACGGCTTTCAGAAGGTTGGAGACAAACAGGAATTTGGGGAGGAAGTTCTGACCTTGCGACATGGCGGATGGCTGGCAGGGAGAATGGAAGGAGGGGAGGAAGAGGAGTGAGGAGGAAAGGAGGAGGCACCACCGACGATGACCAAACGACCTGGAAACTGGACAGAAAGAAGGGGAGTAAGTGTTATTTCACAGCAGAGAGCAGTGGAAAAGAACAGACTGGTGGAACTGGTGGGAAATATTCAGTGGAGAGTCCCCTTCCTTATTAATTGAGACTCAAGATGCAACTTAATTTACAGTTTGTTCGGGAAACCACCCATCACACAGGATCATTCCACTGTGGAGGGTTTTTTCTTTCAGTTGTTGGTGCTTTTTCACTGGAGATTCGGCTCGGCCAAATTAAATGATGAACACAAAGAAAGCTTTGTATTCTTGTTTGCTCTTCTAATTCTGTTTTTCATCTTGATGCGTTTTCAGACTTCCCCGTTAAACAGGGTGTCCTACTGTCCCACTGAGCTCAAAGCCCTCCAACAATAAACTGGTGTTTTCCAGACATGCACTGCAGGCTGCCCAGCCTTTCTGAGGCCACTGGGAAGGTCACAGGCTCCCCTCCATCGCAAACACCTCAAAAGCTGTCAACCTGAATCAAGACTTTGTTTAAAGGCAGAGATTGACTGGAAAAACACAAAAGGTGTTATCACAA
The DNA here is from genome assembly GCF_933228915.1 of Telmatherina bonti. Classification (NCBI taxonomy): domain Eukaryota; kingdom Metazoa; phylum Chordata; class Actinopteri; order Atheriniformes; family Telmatherinidae; genus Telmatherina; species Telmatherina bonti. Next base: position 32,623,385 of record NC_136629.1, read on the forward strand.
ACTCACCATGGTTATCTTAACAGCTTCACAGAAATGTCACCAATGTGAGATTCAGCCTCCAGTAAACCATCACAGCTTAAAAGGCTACAAAAAAGTTGAGCCACAGAGGCTTTAAAGGAACATTTCAGCCAAAATGGAGCACTTCAGCACACTGCTAGCTCTAAGGAAGTAGAAAGTAAGTCTGGAGTTTTGCTGACTTTTAAACTTCCATCAACATCCTCTTTTAAACTGCTTATTAGCTGACAATGAGTCAGTGGATTCAGTTAAAGTTCACAAAACCCCTAAAGGATGAGCTTCTGCTGGTTTCACTACCCCCTAAAAGAGCAGCAGGTGCAACAACAGAGCAGGCCATGCTAAAAAGGGTCAGTCAGTCACTTCTTCCAGAACCAGACAGCAGACTCCAGGATTGATGTCAGGGAGCATGTGGACCCCCAAACATCGGCGTGTTGTGTTGTCACAGCGGGCAGACTTTAGGTAGACAGACGGCGGTGCAGTGTGGGGATGGCTGGCTTCACAAAAACACAATAACAGTTGACTTTGCTGACGTTTAAGGCTTACGTAATTCCAATGGCAACTACCTCTGAAACAATGTAGCGTATATTCGCGTATTGATACAAAAGCAGCGGCACCGACGCTACATTTGGCTTTTTAAATGCCGTCTTAGCCGCTTGAGGGTGACGTCTTTGTAAACAATGGCTGTCAAAGCCACTGTCGTGAGCAGGCTTCACGCTTCCTCCATGTCCCCACAAACACGACCATACATCACTCAAGGCCCGAGCATGATAAACCCAGTAAGGTCTCACCCCTTTAGTGGGAAATGTTGTCCACGAGGAGGGGAGAGACTAGTGTTTTACCTGTGTAATATGTCGGGGGTAATAACAAAGCCTTCCGGATGCTCAGGCTAGTCCTCTCTCAGCCACTTCACTCAGCCTCACCGCAGCAGTCCTCGGCGCCATTCAACCTTCTCTTTCCTCCAGTATCAGATGTGTTTCAGAGCCCCTGCAGCTCGCGAAGCCTCTCAAAAGACTACACACAGCGGCTAACGATAGTTTGTAAAAAAGAAAAAAGTCAAGGGGATTTCCACACGGGGACTTTCCGTCCACCCATTTCTCTCTCTCTCTCTCTCTCTCTCTCTCTCTCTCTCTGTGTGTGTCACAGATGTAGTTGCAGCGTTTACCACCAGGGGGCCCCTGTCTGTCTGAGTCGCTGAAGCGCTCTTCCCACCTACTGAGCACAAAGGAGCGTCAGTGAGGAAGACAGACAGGTCGCGTCATCCTCTATTTCATGAGACAGCCTCAGAAATAAATCATTAACCTGCTTTGAGACTAGCCGCAGCAAATGACTCAGAAAAATAAAAGAAAAAGTCATCACTTTATGAGAAGCCCATGTTGACTCTTGTTGATTGTGTGTTTATTTGATTATTTAAAGCAGATGACTACAGCTTTTGCATCGATGATGTGATACTGTTTTGACTGTTTGGAAATTAGCTCAGAAATATAAATTGTTTAGAGGAATTAGACACTTAATGGAAAAGAAAAGGAAAAAAATGTTTCTGTTATCGTGTTGAAGTCATTCAGGTTATGATAAGTTTGTATGTTAAACAGTCTGTTTGTTTTATGCACACCCAGATGCGGTCTGATTTCACACGCATGGATAAAACGCCTAAAATAAAGCTGACTTTGTTTGACATTCCTCCCGTTTTGTAAAATACACATTCAAAAATGTATTTTACTTGTCCTGAAAATAACTTCTGCCAAAAATAATGTTCACTTTCTAAGAATCTTGCACACCAAGATCAGAAAGGGAGTTTTTCTCAAGTTCCACTGACATAATCAGCATATGTCAACATGCACAAAATATAACTTTAAAAAAATCTGTCATGCAAGCTGTTTCCACATGAGCATGAATGTAAATGTTCACATAGAAAGGGTTTAATTTTGGTCAAATTTCCCCTCACAAGCAGCTTGATAAAGTACTAAACACTGAACACACCAAACCATTTATACTTGCAGAAATGAAAGAGAAAAATTTGGCAGCAATAATTCAACTTCTATCCTGTGTGTGCAGGCAAATAATTTGTAACACAACATGTATCTTCTTCACCCACGCTCTTTATGCACCTGTTGGTTAAAGTGGTTAGCAAGTTGTGCTATCAATAAGTGAGGCACCAGTATGGGGCAGAGTACACCAACCGTCTTACTGTGGTCAGCCAAACTAAAGGCTGCTGCACTTTGTTCCAGCTCTCTCATTTGACTTGCTAGTTTTGCATGTGCTAGATGCAGCATCAGCAAGTTATATATGAGTTACATTTGAATGGTATAAATAAGGAAACACTGCTTTTATATGTCAAGATGCATGCACAGGTTCATGTAGTCCAAACTGAAAGTTCAAAACATAGATACAGGGAAGGTGCATGACTGACAAAAACATAACGAATCTATACTGCTGAGATAATTTATTCACAATATATCAGTCAGGCCAAAGGTTTAACAGTAGTTTATATGCACAGGCTTTTCACTACACTTACAAGCTCCAGGTCAGTATTGGTGGCTATAATCCAACAACTACTAATACTATAAAATATACAAAATACAAACGTTTATGTACATAAACAATATGTTCACAAAATTTACTTTAAAGTTGATCAACAACACCTAAAAATAGGTTTCTGCAAGAGCAAAGACTGGATGTAAACAGAATACTTTCTGAGACAAATAATTGATGAAATTATGATAAATCTTCACATTTATATATAAAAACCAGTTTCAGACAGTTGCAGATGAACACAATGTCTGTTATACATTGTCATATATAATGTAATTTCCTATTAATACACAGGTGTCAAACACCAGTCCCCAAGGGCCAGTATCCTGCAGGTTTTGGTTGTCTCCATGCTCCAACACATCTGACTGAAATAAATGAGCAGGTTGATGGGAAGCTGTTTAATCCATTTGATTTGAATCAGGTGTGTTGGTGCAGGGAAACAACAGAACCCTGCTAGATACTGGCCCTCAAAGACTGGAGTTTGACAACCCTGCCTTAATACATCAAAGAAGACATTTAATCTCACATGCTTGATTTGTTGGGTTTGAAGCAAGTATTTAAATTATAAAGTGTAAAATGCTCTAAAATTACATCACAGGGTCGTAATGTGTCCAGTGCCAATGTACCAAAATGAGGCAACTGGACAGGATTACATCACTTCTGGGTCTAAAAGCTGCCTCCATGGTCTGCCATCCAGCTATCTGGTTTATCTAACATATGCTAGATTGATTCAATTGAGCAAGTAATACTTTCCCTTAATCTCAAGGTTTATCATATCCAACACATGTATACGTTAACCCTTGCAGACTTATGCCTACTCTTTAGGCATCCACTTGAAAATTGTATCTCCATACTGAAAAGAGTATATCTCTGCAACCACAAGATATGTTTTAATACTTGTAGAGCTTTAAAAGGAGAACATGTGAGCTTAGTAATGATATGTAAATATCAGTATTTTCAGTGTTTTTTGGCAAAGAATAAATGAAGATAGCACAAAGTACAAATAAAAAAAAGTTTAGGCTAGCCAAAAGCAAAATAAACAAATAGAAACAGGTGAATATGAATCAGCTGCTATCTAATCAAAGTACAATAGGTTAACATCGACTCTGCAAAGGCCAACTCCAAGAACCAGACTAAAATAGGAGGTTTTAGTACACGTGATTCAAGGGAAGTCTCCGAAGGGGCTATTTTAGCACAGTTTGGCCCACTGCTTTTAATATCCACCAGTTGGGGGAGCTTTGGTTTTAAAAGGTTACATTGCAAAGTGCATAAATCCTGTCAGTAGGTTGGATAACCTGCAATAAAACTCTGGACAGGTACATGGTCTGATTTCTCTAAAATACGTCTTCACTTTGGAAACAGATTTGTCTACTTTTTGTCGACTCCTTGAATTTATTATAAAGCAGTGGATTGGAGCTCAAGTTTTCCAGTGTTGTTGTATGATTGTTTGGTTTTTTTTTGTTTGAAACACTTAGTATTTAATTGGTAAGTGAGATCTGTAGTTGTTGGAGGCTTTCATTCTTTCACTGTGTTACATTTCTGAACCTGTCTCGGTTGCTTTTATCCAAATTGCGAATGATAATTGCGAAATTCATTCCCAAGTTCATCTGCTGTTTTCCATAGTCACTATCTTTAGTTTTCCTTTTCTAATTACAACACAACTATTTGATGGTGAGACCTCTTTTTTGGGTGCAGAGAATGGACTTATTGCCCGCGCACACACACACACACACACACACACACACACACACACACACACACACACACACACACACACAAGGATGTCCATCAGACTGATTTGTTGCACACTGTGATTAAATGTACACTTCAAATATATTCATGCCAAGAACTGAGACACATCTACTTTCAAAAGACTATCCACAGTCCTCATAAATCACAAAAATGTAAACAGAATAGCATTTGTGTTGTTTAATGTGATGAGAAAAGGATTCTCAGATGACTTTTTAAAGTAGGCCACGTACAGGAAATGTTGTCATAAATAATATTTGCAACGTGGAGTTCTTAAATTTCCTAACCCGTCGAAAAATCCAAAGACGATTGGTGAATTAAAGGCAGTGAATTTGTTGGATTTTCTGAATGATGGATAACCCTTTGACAGGGAAGTGTTCAGTGACAATGATTAATTTAGTTAAAAGTTTCTGGTAAACCTGCCTGAGTCATCTTTACCACGTGTGTTATATCTGTGTTGATTATATGATACTCAAAGAAAGTCTATGCTATCCCATTACTGTTTCAAATTTTGACTATTGTTACTCTATTAACCACTGCCATCTCAACCATTTGCTGAAAACCATTGGTTTTTATTGTGAAAAAGGAAAAACAAAAGGCAAAGTAACATTTTTTTCTTTTGCTTTTCTCAGTGCGAACTTTAAAGTGATGCTTTTAAGCTTGCAATACTTGCTAAATAAATTCTTCAACTTGCAGACGCTTTACTACCTTGGCAAAGAATAAACTATGAAATATAAAAAAAGACCATCATGTTTGAAAAATCAAATCTAGATTATCCTAAACAAAAGTATAGTTTTATAGATGTCTATATTATGCATTTAGAAAATGTGAAGTTAACTTACCAGTGAAGTAAATCAGAGCTCAAACTCGGCTGTGTAGCTTCACAGATATCCAAATAGTGCTCTGAATCTCGCTGCTCATTCACTTATTCTGCTGATAGTATTGCTGATTCACTTCTCCCTTTCCATTTTCCTTTCTCTTCCCTTTGGAATGATTCCTACTTCTGTGTTGTGCTGCCCAAAAATAGACCACAGTTCATTTTCCTCCCTACCCAGGCAGGGAACAGAAACTCCAGTAATCACCTGACATGCATTCATGAAGAACAAGCCTCACCTGTTTAAGCTAAATGATCTTACCCAAGAGATGACATTTGGCACAAGGAAGGTTCAAGCTAAGTAATCATACAGATACTCTACACTAAGTATTTAATAAATGAATAGGCATGAAGCACATTCAGTTTTGCACAACCTGCCCTATGTGGACGCTATTTCCTGGGGTTATTATTTATGAAGCTCAAGACCAAACTTTCCAAATTTTTTAAAGGTTCCTCACTGGGTCATATGGGTCAGTTTATGACTGAGTCACAAACTGGAAGGATCCATACCAGCCTCTAGTGGAAGTTGTGAAAGCAAAGCAACGTTACAACCAGCATATAGAAAGCCCCCTAAATGAGAAAAATGACACACTGCTCCAAATCAGCAGCTGTTAACGTTTATGATATCATAAATGTACAGAGTGGAGCTGAGAGGAGTTCAAGAAATCATTTACCATTGGATTGTTTCCAAGTGTGGAGGAATTTTTTAAGAATACCAGAACACCTCATCTCCTTCCCAAGTAGAAGGAAAAGAAAGTTAACTTTACCCAAGCAGCAGTACACAATGTAAACTGATACTGGGATGTTGTTGTTTGGTGAATTTCTGTAGATTCCAGAAAAATGGGGGCAACTTTAGAAGGGAAAAAGGTTTCACTGTTGCATTTGCTTTTAATCTAACATCCCTTTCAATGGTTAAAAATGAAAATCTACATTGTGTGCATGAAGGTCGCCTCACAAAAGTCAGTAGAAATGTATAGAAATGTGTTCCAGAGGTACAAATGCAAATTCACTTCCATTAATCTGACTTTACATTGTGAGATGTGCTCTTATGTACATTTCTGCTTATTATTTCCATTTCACACCACTTCAAAATTTCAATATTACTATAATTTCCTTTTAAAAAAACCACCCAAAATGCGGCTAAATAGAAGTAAAATAGTGCTTCTACATTAAAATGCCAGTGTCATGATGGTCTCTTTTTTGTATCTTATTTCTGGTTTCCTGTTTAAGTTTGTAGTTTTCCTTGTTTATTTCTCTCTCTTGTCTAGTTTCCTGTTTTGCTTTCCTGTTTATAAGCTCACCTGGTTTGATATTCTGATTCATTTAACCTGTGTCTAGTTACTTCCTCTGTGTATTTATGGTTTCTGATCTCTGTTGCTGGTGTTTGTTCAAGAGTTAGTTCATGCCTCAGTCAGTCTTCTACCCGTTTTAACTAAATAAACCTAATTCCCAGAACCTTCTCAGCAGTCTGCTTCTGCCTCCTGCATTTAAGTCCACACCTCCACGCCACCGTGACAACCAGCAGTATGTTATAGAGATTGATGAAGGGAAAGTGGGTGTAAATTGCAGAGCTTCCTACTTTAATGTTCAAGTCTTAATATGCAAACACAGTCTTCCTAATATTCAGATTTAATTGCTGAATATTTTTCAGTAACATTACAACAGTTGCTCTAATAAAAGTACAACCTTTTTTTTACAAATGCAGTTCACACACAGTTGTCATGTATATGTTTTACTCCACTACTGACATCTGACAGCACATTGATTCTAGTGTCACACCATGTCTAACAGCACCACACCTCATGGGTCAGACCTTTACATTCCCATGTTAAGTAAGCTGTAATAAATTGTGGTTAAATGACACAATATTGCGTTTTTGTCTTTGGTTTTGAATTTCACAAAAGTTATCAAACCTTCTAAGATGCTCTGCCTGCATTGTTTCAGTTCAGGGGGTTTTGTATGAAAATAAAATGAAGCATGTGACTCATTGAGACTTTGACTGATTGTAACCTTTACTTCCTAAAGAAAAAAAGAAAGATTAGAAAAAGATGACATCGACTTTAGTTCCTGGCTGGGAGTAATCTCTGTGCACTTCTTCGTTTTCAGCCCATGCTGCATGCTGTACGTGCTTTAAACACCTGCAGTAACCTTGGTTTTATGTGTAGATGAACGTTGGGTTTTTCTTCTGTTCTTAAATTTACTGTTCTTTCCTCTTTAAAAGCAACAATTGCCAGATTACGCATTAGATTTTACTATCAGACAGTACCTATTGGTACTGTTTCCATAACAGTAAAAGGTTTATGATGATCATGAACGTTAGAGCAATCGGCTGGTAATTTAGACTTTACATCAACCTCTGAGCCTAATACCTATAAAAATCCTCCAAACTCATACATCTCTCCTGTTTTGACAGTGTGGCCAGTCCCTCAGAGGGACTTCTGAACCCAGATTGTTCCATCAGAGCCCCAAAAGCCTCGGGCCCCATCCCGGTATGAGGTGGCAGAACAGTGGGGAGAACCCTGGGGAGAACTGTGAAGAGGAACATCTCAATGTTCTTCTGGCTCTTCTTCTCAGTGGAAAGCACCTCTGAGGCGGATTGAAACCAACCCCCACTGAAAATCACTTGACACAGCTTTGTGTAAAAAAGGTGTGTGTATGTTTGTGTGTGTGTGTGTGTGTGTGTGTGTGGTGGTGGTGGAGGTGGTGGGGACGCAGACAATTACTTCCAGATTAATTGTCACATGTCTAACTTTTTGGGGCCACCACTAAAAAAGGCAGAAGAAGTTCACGCTGACCTGAGCTGATGAGGTAATGTGGGCTGAAGGGAAGCTGAAGGCAGACTAGATGAGGCTGAAATACTGATGAAGCCTGACCTCTAGTGGCATCTGCTCAGTAACACACGCTATCATGAAACTAAAATAAGAAGAGAGTTTGACAAGTATTTACTCTTGTATATATAATAAAGCATAAGGAGAAAGAGCAGAAGGTGTTAAAGCAGGACCGGATTAAAAGTGCACAGGCCCCTGGGCCCAGAGTGTTGCATGGACCCCCTTCCCCACCGCTACATTGTGAAAATTGTGAATGAATGAAATTGTGAACTGTGAAATGACATTTCTAACATCTCTCAGCCAGTGGTGCCAGTAGCAAGACACTAGACACTGTGGTGTAACTATCTGGCTTTTATGTACATTTTGTTTTATGTCCAAACTCCTGGTGTTTTCTACGTGGGCCTCACATGGGCCCCTGGCCCTGTGCCCATAATGTCCATTGGATAATCCGGCCTTGTGTAAAAGTTTTGCCAATTTAAATCCAAAGTCACTTTTTAAGATGAGAAATGATCTAATACCTAACAATGACTGAAAGTTACAGCAAGTTAAGATGCTAAACGTTGAGATTCTGCTCTTCTTCTCTGAGAAGAAGCCTTGTGATCATCACAGGGCTCGTGTAGATATATTCCAACACCTCTTTCTGTACCAGAAAAGCTGAGACATACCGCATTTGTAGAATACTGTGTAACTGGCAGATTATGTATGTTTTTTGTCAAAGATGGTCCACTTTGAAATACTCTATGTCTTTGAATGCATCTTTCATCATCGTTCAATAAGAAAACAATGTGAGAAACCTGTTTTATTTCTTTACTTTCAAGCTTAGGGAAGCAATAATTTGATTGTCCAAACCTGTGATACTGTATGTCCATTTTTATTTTTTTTTACAAATGAAAACCTTTAAATTGGAATGATCAGTTAATGATTACAAGGAATATGATGAAAGAATAACTGAATAGCAATTAACTTTTAAAGTAAAATTAATCAACTGCAACTTTTTTTTCTTTTCTTTGGTTTAAAAATGACTTAAGGTTAATACCAGGCATTAAAGATAGTCCTGGACACTTTTTAGTTTAAACTCTCAGGCAAATCTTACCGCTTTGCAGATGCTGCTGCAAAACTATGGAATTCTTTGTCGCTACATAGAGAAACCACATCGCTGACAATTTTTAAAACACATCTAAAGACCCATTTTTATGACCTGGCATTTGTTTGCTTCTTATTTTCTCTTATTGATTGTTTTTACTGTTTTTAATGTTTTAATGTTTTTATTTTTGACTTACTTTTGATTGCTTTTCATTGTTTTATCTTTAATTCCTTTAACTTCCATTATTCACATCTCACTGCAGGTTTCTAATGTTTAACTTCTTTGTTCAGCACTTTGTTGCAGCTGGCGTTGTGCTATAGTGCTTTATAAATAAAGTTGAGTTGAGTTGAGACCTGTTTGTCTGACAATATCACCATTTATGTAAATCTTGATATTGTACCTTAGATAACACAAAATAAAATAGGTGTTTACTTTTTATACATATATATATATATATATGTATATATGTATAGAAATGTATATGTATATGTATGCATGCATATATATGTATTTTATTTTGTGTTACCTAAGGTACAGTATCATATATATACTGCTCAAAAAATAAAGGGAACACTAAAGTAACACGTTGTAGATCTGAATGGATAAAATATTTTCATTAAACACTTTGTTCTTTCCATAGTTGAATGTGCTGACAACAAAATCACACAAAAATTATCAATGAAAATCAAATGTATCAACCTATGGAAGTCTGGAATTTGGAGTTGTAATCAAAATTAAAGTGGAAAAACACACTACAGGCTGATCCAACTTTGATGTAATGTTCTTTAAACAAGTCAAAATGAGGCTCAGTAGTGTGTGTGGCCTCCGCGTGCCTGTATGACCTCCCTACAACACCTGGGCATGCTCCTGATGAGGCCCCGGTTGTTCTCCTGAGGGATCTCCTCCCAGACCTGGACTAAAGCATCCGCCAACTCCTGGACAGTCTGTGGTGCAACTTGGTGTTGGTGGATGGAGCGAGACATGATGTCCCAGATGTGCTCAGTTGGATTCAGGTCTGGGGAACGGGTGGGCCAGTCCATAACATCAATGCCTTCATGTTGCAGGAACTGCTGACACACTCCAGCCACATGAGGGCTAGCATTGTTTTCCATTAGGAGAAACCCAAGGCCAACCGCACCAGCATATGGTCCCACAAGGGGTCTGAGGATCTCATCTCGGTACCTAATGGCTGTCAGGCTACCTCTGGCAAGCAAAAAAAAAAAATGTGGCACTGTGTTTGATTAATTCATGAATGATAGGGTTAATTATTTTCACTCCTTTTTGTATGAGTCTATTTTTATCATGTTTGCTTCTTTTATTAAACAAGAATTAAATCAAGAACGGTCTGAGTTAGTGTCCCAAGGATCAGTGAAATTTCTTGAGTTCCTTTGTGAATCAATACATAAAATATCTTATGTCATTTTACTCTATAATCTGATGTTTTCTTGCCGCCCAAAAATTAAATGGATATAACCAGACTTTTGTCAGATTTTCTTGTTTTCCTGTCTGTAGATTAACGTTAACCCCCCCCCCCCTTTTTTTTTTTTTTGTTCTAATGTACTCTGCATCCACATTTAAGCATAATTACAAAATAATTAAGGTTGATTTTGTCACCTCCTATAAAAAGAGCAAACACATATTTTTGTCTTGAGGTTTAAAAAGTAAAGCAACATAAGAAGAAAAAAAAACCCCACTTTAGCTGATTTATGATTGATGAAAAGACTCCATTACTCCTAAACTTGACAATTAAACAATTTTTTTTCTATTTTCTATTTCAGTCTGCCTCATTTGTTTCTGTAACCCTTCATCATCCTCCCTCCATGTCTCACTCTCCTGTTATTATTCCACCCCCTCAGTGTGTTTCCTGCACGCTCCACCTCTTTCATAGAGAAACCAGAGTTGTCACAACATGCTGAGCAAAGTCTAATTCTTACCCAGGCTTGTCTAAGGGTGGGGCTTTCTGGGTGTGTGCATTTCATAATTTATGACTCACATCTGTGCATTTCTGTGTTGTTTGTCAAATGTTCCTCTATGCGCCTGCAGTTGTGTGTGTTGTCGTGTCTGTGGGTGACCAGGAATGAAGACACACCCAAAGTCAGGAACAGTGTGAGCAACAGCATAATTTCCTGATTCACTTTATATATCTTTCTGGAACTTTTATACAAATGTTTTAACATTAGATTGTAGCTTTTCCAAGAAAAAAAAAAACAATATTTATTTTCTTTTATACAGCACAATCCATATTTCCTAAGTATTTTTCTACTTTTGTCTTTTATCCACCTTTTATTTATTTATTTAAAATCATTACTTTGTAAAGAAATAGTCAGAAAATAGACCTGCTTTAAAACAAAAAAAGTCTTTATTGCATAAAAATGCACAAACTACCAAATATAATTCATACTAGAGCTGAAAAACAGCTGGTAGATGTCCACTGAGATTTCCTTTAGTTCAAAACCCACACAGTATTTAATATGTCAAAAAGCTGGTGTTGAAAACAGATTAAAATCAAGAATTAAAACTACTCTTTTATGAGATAATGAGTTCTAATAAATCATCTTTGTCTTGTTTGGGCTTGAAAAAGGTCTTGACGTGAACTCAAGCAGCCTGAGTCAGTAAAACCAGACCAACCAGTAGGAAACAACAGCTACTGGTTCAACAACACAACGCTAAAGAAACTAAGGCACAATTTTTTTTACACAGAGTGAGACGGATTAGTAAACTCTCTAGTCTACATGTGTTCTTTAAACCAGCAATGCCATTTCAGCGAGGCTTTTAGAGAGCACAGGTTTGGTCATTTGTGTGAGACTGAAAAGAAATTTAACTCAGGTTAAACTTGATTGAACATTCTCGTCTTTACCAGCTCTGAGGAAGCAGAAGTGTACAAACAGAATAAGCAAACATGTTTAAATTGTTCCCTTTCAACTAAAATTGGACATTATCACAAAAAAATGCATTTACTGGAAGAGAATATAGAGGGGAAAAATGACCTGGATAAAGTAAATCACTGATTGAGACTGAACTGAGAAATCTGACACAGTGGAAATATAGCTAAATCTGAACCACCAGCATGACAGTCTGATCATTTAAAACCGTTTTCCTCATCTATGTTACATGATCCAATAAGAGGAAATCTACATGTAATCCAAACACAGCACAGTAATCTCCCAGTAACAACCCCTTTGGTAATAAAAAGAATGCAAAATTTGGGGACACAGTAGATAAGAAAATGCATAAAAAGGTGCAAAAGAATACATTAAACTACATGTACAGTTCAATATATAGCGATTACATTCATCCTCCTATTTCCACCCTTTCCCTACTTCTTACCATACGCGCAGTGATACTATAAAAAACTGAGAAAAATGCATCATTAACCCACACGACCACAGAAAACAATTATAGACATTCATTTTGCATCTTGTGCAAATATTTGAGTCTGGACTGCTCATCTACAAGGAATTTAGTAGAAAAGAAAGTTACACTTTGCATCGAATTGTCTCAAAGATAAGTGCACTTGGGTGAGACTGCATTTACAATTACTATTAAAACATTAGGATAAACTGAGAGATAAAGTTAGTGTGTAAAAAAAAACATTTTTTTTAAAAGGCTGGTTTAATCACAACATTAAAGCTAATTACAGTCCAAGTTACATTGAGATGGTACAGCAAAGGGAAGAGCTGCACCGATGTTAAGCTTTGGTGAAATTTGTGGAGAAGAGATGTTCCCACTGAGTACAGGTCCAGTTGAGAGGAAAAGGTGGAAACAGCTGCAAATGGTGGAGTGAACAGGTTTGGTCTTCAGGAAGAGGTGAAGATGTATTTGACCTTTGCTTCGCCACTCAAATGCTCTTCGTAATTTGGCAGGCAGCAGAAGAGGATGGAGCAGCCGAAGCAGAGGATGGTGGCGCCCCAGGCAAACCCATATGCCCAGGTGTAGTAATACTGGCCTTCGAAAATCTCCTCATTGAACTTGACGGGGTAGATGATGAGAGCAATGATCTGGAGAACCACTGAGAAGAGAGACAGACAAAAAGGTGTGAGTGCACATTTCCACAGAGAGAAAAGCTAATCAGGACACACAGGAAAGTCCGACCAATCGAAAATATATATATACATTTATTTATTGTCCTTTCAGCTCTCTCAGTGTCTTCTCATGAAAAATGATCTGTTTCACAGAAAACATTGATATTTTCCCCCTTATATGTTCTCACAATGCTACTACAAGATACATAATATCACTACTTATACTTATTCATTATAGTTTCTTTAGAGACATTGTATCTAAAGACTCCAGGCCCTAAAAAACTAATCTCCCAACTTTGCACTGTGGCTGAAACCTCTCACATTAGAGTATAAATGTCCTGCCACCTCATCTTTACCCCCGATTTAATTTCAAATTCAGGCTATGCTGCATTAATGATACTTCAGAAATGGAAACTAAAAACCATTTTTGCTTTACCTTTTGCATTACTACTCCTTAGCAATTATATACGTCACTTAAGATGAGGAAGAAATTATTTAAAAATGATTCACCACAGCTTTTTTAGGTTTTACAAACTGCCAATAAAGTCTGTTATATACCTTCTGTCATTAAATGCAACAACTTTCAATCAATTCAAAATTAATATTGGTTCAAATTCACTAATAAAAGCAATCCATCCATTTTCTTAACCACTTTTTCCAATTCAGGGTTGTGGGCCTATCCCAGCAATCACTGGGAGACAGGTACACACTGGACAGGTCGCAAGTTCATCGCAGCAGTTTTAAACATAGCATTCAAAATGACCAGCATTTATCAAGCAAATAAAAGAGGAATAAAAAAGGACTGCGTGTGGGAACCTGCCTTGCATTTTAAAGCCTGACTATGTTAAAATAATGACTCAAAATTAAACTTTGCCTTCAAGAAAACCAACTTTCTGTGGCCAAATGGCAGATGTGGGAAATCTGTTTTTAAAAATAAGGCCAGTTCAGCATTTTTCCATTAGTTCGGTGTCTTCTAATGCAAACTCTGAGGCTTTCTGAGTCCCACAGAAAGAAGATCCTTCAGAAGAGAGCGGTAGAGTGGAATCTAGTGGGAAACTTCATGTTCTAAAAAAGGGATCTGTGCTCTATTTCAACTAAAGAACTTCCCAGATTATTCATTCAACGGTCACTGTGTAACTGTTGGCCCAAACATTAGCCCAGTGTGAGTAATAATGGATGTTTTCTGGGGTCAATATACAGCGCTCGAAGTGTTTTGGCACTCTGAAGGGATTGCCCTCTCCAGAAACAGACATCGCAATTTTGCGTGGAGAGGCTCCGTCTTTCTCATGGCATCATGTGACCCGGGGCGCTTTGCTTTGTTCAATAAAGGCAATAAATGTGTTTCCTATAATTCATATAAATATCATAGAAGTAGCAGAAGGATTAAAAACTCGCCTGGTTTAGTTTTATGGTTTTCATACGCTGTTAATTAGGAACCAGTACTACTGTAAACAAAGGGCTAATGCTGATGTTTTTATAACTATAACAGATGGAGACTGTTTAGTTTTGCAACAGTGTCATGTGATCTGTAGGATCTGATCACATGACATACAGGTTTAGCACCCCTAGTGGTCAAAAGTTACACCGTTCCCTTTGAGACCATAGAAAATAAACAAAAAAATATCACGTGGCTTCTCTAAATATGTGATAGGAATAGAAATAAATTGATTAATTCAATATTTTTCAGATATAACTGGATAATTTGAAAGTTAACAGATGATATTTTGTTTTATTGTATGAGAACAAGACAACTTATCAATACACAAAAATACATCAAATGTAGATCAAGAATCCTGCGTATAAAGCAGCCACCAGAAACTTTCTACTGTTTGTAATATTTTCTTTTACCTTTCTGTAATCTGCATAAGAAAACATACTTTGTCAGTCATGCAGCTAACTCGGAAAGTTATACAGATGCTAACAGCATAGTGTTGAAAATACCTTGGCAAGAGGGTGTTAGAGTCACATGGATGTTTCAGTCTGTGAGAATGAGGTGGAAATTTGCCCGCAGCGAACTTGAACTGCCATGATTTCTTGGCAATTGATCTTGAAAAGGGTGTGATGCAAGTTTGTTGTTTTAAACACTTGAAAATAACGTTTTAGCTTCACTTCAAACAAGTCTCAAATGGCAGGTTGCTGATTTTGATTATTGCTTCATCAGATCTTTCTTTAGTTTCAAAAAGAAGAAAACCTTTTCTCTTTACATCGGAGAACTGCAGGTTCATGATGGGCTGTGTCTTTGCGTCTCTGAGCTCTGCCTCAGGTTCTCACACTGTCTGTAGGATGAGTCAAGCTAAATAAACAGAGTAAACCAGCTGCTGCTACAGCCCAGTCACTCTATGGAGATGACAGAAAACTTGCTTTTTGTAACACCCACAACTCTGCAACACCTTTAACGTCAACCAGGTTCAAGTCATCATCCTCGCCTCTTTTCTCTGGAATTCCTTAATCCTCAGTTGTTGTCATGTCCATTCCTCCCACTTATATAAGCTCCTTTTATAAGCATCTACTTTTATTCCTCTCCCCTGTCTAACTCGTAAGAACCGTTGTCGCCCTGCTTGATCTTAACACCTAACCCCACCCTCAATACACATTCAGTTGGTAACAAGTCAGCAGATCGATATAGATAGATAGATAGATAGATAGATAGATAGATAGATAGATAGATAGATAGAGATATACAGACAGATAGATAGACAGATAGACAGATAGATAGATAGATAGATAGAGATATACAGACAGATAGATAGATAGATAGACAGATAGACAGATAGATAGATAGATAGATAGATAGATAGATAGATAGATAGATAGACAGATAGATAGATAGATAGATAGATAGATAGATAGATAGATAGATAGATAGATAGATAGATAGATAGAGATATACAGACAGATAGATAGATAGACAGATAGACAGATAGATAGATAGATAGATAGATAGATAGATAGATAGATAGATAGAGATATACAGACAGATAGATAGATAGATAGACAGATAGACAGATAGATAGATAGATAGATAGATAGATAGATAGATAGATAGATAGATAGATAGATAGATAGATAGATAGATAGATAGTTAAATAGACAGACAGAAAAACAGATAGACAGATATATAGATATAATAAAAAGTATTGTATTAGCCCAATGGAAACTGAACACATGTAGACACATTAGGCCAACTGAACGGCATGTTAATCTGACTCATCTGGACTCAGACGAGCTGACCTGATGCGCATGTTTTCAACAGTTCCTGCTTGAGTTCTGATCTGGAAGTAAAACAGGATGCCGGCACAGAGGAAAGGAAGCCAGTAGCAGCAGAGAATAACAACAAAGGATTCCATGCATCTGACCTATGCATAACTGGACATGTTGGCTGCTAAACTGTTAGCTCATTTTCTCAGTCTGTGATGTAGTAAATTAATTAGAGAAAAACCCCAAACTAACAAGCTGTTAAGGCCGCTAATCACAGTTGAGTTGGAGGTAGATGATTTAGTCAATCTATCTTTTCCTCTCGAGTGCAATGAAATTTATCAGATTAATAAACTGGATTAGCTGAGCAAAGTTAAAATTAGCCATGGGTGGAAACACAACAGTCCCAACACAAGAGACTGGAAGGAGTACCGCAGGTGTCATTAAAGTCTAAAAGTAGCCAATTAGATTCATTTTTAATAATCTTTTTACAGACCTAACATTGAAAAGTCATAATCTTTTTTAAGAAATACATAAAGGTGAAGAGTTTTTGTCCTTTAATTTATCTGCTCTGCTTCTTTTTCTTTTAATAATTTTGATTTTGTTACATTTATGTCCTTTACTTTTTATTTATTTTTATTTTTTGTGCATTTATTGTTTTTCTCTCTTTATATAATTTCACCTATCTAAAAGACACTGAAATACCTTTGTGCACCATAATTTGCTGTATGAATAAACTTACTTTTACTTACTATTGCTAAATAGTATTCACATAAAAACAGAAATTCTCCAGCTGAGTATCACGAAGACAACTTTCTGCTTGATGAAAAGTTTCAGTACTGTATGAGGGGTTTGTGGGTGTGGGATGTTTGCTAGCATGCTTCCTGTATGGAGGTGTAGCTTACCAACAATAAGCAGCAGTCCTCCTGTAACAGGCATAAGACCGATGTTGATCTGACACATTGCCAACACAGCGATGATGAAGGCAACGATGAGGATGAGGAGGCCAATAATCATCAGAGCAGCAACTGCCTGGGCCCAAGCTGGAGTCAAAAATAAAACAAATACGTTAGTTGCATCAAACAAATGGAATGAAAATCTGAAAAATCAAAATGTTCTCCAGCCAAATAATTAAAAACGTTAACATTTTTCTTCTGATGAGTAAAAGAAACTTTCGTGAGCTCATTCAGTCCTCTGCTCAGCCACCTTTTTTTAGTTAAATCACTCAGTCCGAAACCAGGATGACCTGAATCACCTCCAGTTGGTTCTTTTACAGCAACGAGGAGCAGCAGAAGATGCAGAGAGTGACTTCCTTTGTGCTGGATTTTATCTATAAAGCTACATACAGACTCCCTGCTGCATTGTGCAAAGTTCTTCACAGATGTATTGGGTCATATCTTTTTTTTTATTTCAAAACCATATTTCCTTGGTATAAATGCTGGTACAAACAAGACAAAAAAATGTCTGTGGAAACTATGTAAAAATAATGTGTCAATACACCAGATATGTATGAATGAACATTACAAAAAATGGTCATTTTTCCTTTATTAACTTACATCTAAATTAGCCATAAACCATTGTGTAGGTCAGATCAATTAAAATATTAACAATTAAATGCAAAATATTTTATGTGTGACTGAGTTTATGTTAAATAATTTAAAAAAGAATAATTTATGAGGAATTGCTGATATATTAATTCAGTTTCAGGTGATAGGTGAGTCATTAATTGTACAATAAGTCCAAATGGCCTTTAGTCATTGACGGGATTTTGGAAAAAAAAGAAAAAAAACAAAACACTTTCTTCGTGCAAACTGTGTGAACTTATGGAGGGGTAATGACAAATAGTGCTTGCAAAACAAAACTGCCACACCCTAAACAAGACTCAAACTCCCTGTCACTTTGCTGACATGACATATAATTAGAAGGAGTTAGGGCCAAACCCCATGCTGCCTGTTAGAGCTAAGTTTCTGTTTTTGTGCATTGAAACAAACATTAAAAGATGCAGACAACACCTTCCCAAACTTTAGGTTATATTTGAAAAACAAACACAAAAGGTTGAAAGTCTTTGACTGTCCAATCACAGCAGTTAATCACAACTTTTTCTACATTTAAAGCAAAAGTCAAGCTTACAAAGCCAATTGTCAGCACACTGTTACACCCATTTTACTGATACCGGATCAGCCGACACCCTTAAATCATTCACAGGCACGTGCGTGTGGTTGTGTATGTGTGTGTGTGTGCACATGTGCCTCAGCCAGAGGCATTTTGTCATCGTGTACAGTTCACATCAGACATGTTCAACTTGTTCAAACTTCTCCCTGCAATAATGATGGCTTTCATCTGCATGCAAAATACGAACAACTACTGCTGAGCAGCTTCACTCCACACTAGTCATGCACAATTATAAAATATAGATGACACACCTCATCTATAATTCAGTTCAATTCAATCAAACTGTAGTCATGTGCAAGAACGAACTCCTGTAAGATCCTTTTTGCAGGGATGATGAAGAAGCCTCTGGCTGCATTTAGATGTTTTAGAAAAACAAGTTAACATAATTTATTAAGGTGTCCAGCAAAATAAAGTGAAACCAAAATATTTCAGATTTAAGGCAATTTTTAATCACAGAAACAGTTATAAATAGGTTAAATGTGAGATGGTTACTCTTCCAAAGAGAACAGAAAGGCAAACAGTAATTAAATGTTCAAATTGCCTTCATCATAACAATGTAGTGACGTGTTTGCACCTGTTAAGTCTAATAAAGTTTTATTTCTTCAGCATAAATTAATCAAAATACAATATTTCATGATGTCCCTTAGCTTTTGCACAAAGTGACGTAGAAGTAAAGAACAAATTTAACATCTTCAATATGTATTCTGTTTAAAGGGCTGTAGGTGAAAATTCTGCACACTTGCACTCTAATGTTCAAGTTTCAGGTTGAAACAAGTCTTGATGCGAAAAGACAAAGACAGGAGCAGATTCCACAAGCTACATTTACATTTCATTGCTGTTCATTTATTGTTCTGTTCACACCATCTGCAAAACGGGACCATACTTTGTGAACCTATATGTGCTTCTATCGAAGAAAGCTCCTCCCTTCACTCTTAACATAATGCCATCCAGCTGTTCTACATCTGTTGTGCCTCTCTGATCAAACCTTAAGACTGGCTGCCCCCCCCACACACACACACACACAGACACATTAAGACAGTCGCTGGAATCCGAAGCTTTACAAAAAGGCTCCTCTGAAGTTTACTAATGCAAACACACATCTTTCCCATTCGTTCCACAAAGCGCTGGCCCCATGGAGCCGCTGTGTTTGGGTTACAACTGGGCAGATTTTTTCCCAAGTCTTCAGATCTGGTCTTACAGTCTCGGATAATATCCATCAAAGCTCTGAGAAGAAGGTTTTAGTTCTAGCAGCAGGGATCAGCTCGGCACCCCTGCGTTTTCTGAGGAAGGGTTTTAAATGGGACACTGGCCAAAATAGTAGCTCTGCTGGAATTCAGAATAATAAAAAAAAAAAGCCTCTTTCTTCCTCATCTATGTCCATGGTTAAAATGTGTACTGTTTCCAGGTTTAACCCAGTTTTAAGCCAAAATAATTACTCCATTAATGGATAAAAAAGGTAATTAACATCTTTTTCAATGAATATTGTCTCAACCGTCTTTCAAGCCAAACAACGATGTCTGTCTTGGAAAGGACTTGATTATTTTCTTTGTCATACTGTAACACATAACATGAATATTTTGAGATTTAGATACTTTATCAGATTTTTTTTCCCCCTCTGGTGCTGTTCTGCTTGCGTGATGAGCTTGAATCATTCAGTCCATTCAATTATCATGAGGAGCACACAGATACATTATCTGCAGATCCTTTTCATATCCTGCATGCTGCTTTCACCCCCTGAAGATCTAACAAAGCTCAATTGTGTTGACTCTGAAAGAGAATAAATTGCACCTCCCTTATTTGGACTGTTGATGCTACGCAGTCTCATTAAAATTTCATAAAATGGTCACAAAAGATGCGTTTATCTGGTTTAACAAGTGGAAAACTCCATATTTTGAGGCAGGAAGGTGCAGAGGAGCAGTTAAAGACAACTTGGTAAAGGTAAAAAAAAAAAAACAAATCATGAAAGTCTATTATTTTATTTAGTTTATTACTAAGCATATATTATAATTATATATCAATAAGCACAACAGAAAAATTTGTTCCTCAGAGGCATTGGGACTGAAATGTTGCTTAAAATTGTAAAAAAAATATGTTATATGACATCATATTCAAGACTAATAAGTTCATTCTAACTTCACTTGAAAGTAGAACAGGGCGATTAATTGGATTTTAATCTCAATTACGATCTGGGTTTTCAACGATCATAAAAATAAAAGGGTGCGATTATTTTTCTCTTTGCAGTATCCTTTCCTGCTGTCTTCAGTTGCTAATCGAGCGTCACTGGCATTGCAGCGCTGTGCTGTAAACTCCTCCCACAGCCACTTTGGTTTTATTCAGACACTGTTGCCAACTTGGCGACTTTCCAAACCCGCTTGGCGACTTTTTTTTTTTTTTTTTTTTTTTGTTAAAAGCGACAAATCTAGCGACTTTTACTGGTCTTTTCTTGTGTTCTGGAGACTGACTTGAAGGCACATCTTGTTCTGCAGTTTTTTTTTTTTGTTAAAAGCGACAAATCTAGCGACTTTTACTGGTCTTTTCTTGTGTTCTGGAGACTGACTTGAAGGCACATCTTGTTCTGCAGTTACTGTAAGGAACGAGCAGCGGGAGCCTCTCCCCGTCCTAAAGCAGTCCAAGGCGGCCGTTACCATAGCAACACGTTAATCAGCTGGCTCAGATCAGTTGTCTTTTAACAAGTGAATGAGAGAAACGCGATGTAACCTGACAGCGGTTGTTTGGCATAAAATGTACATCGAGGCCAACGTAAAATATTTCCTATACGTTAGCATATTTAGCAAGTGTTGTAAAAAGAAATAAAAATTTGTTCTAAAATGTTTACTGTGTGGAACCATGATATAAGCAGATTAAACAACTCGGAACGTGCATGAGATGGTTATAATGTGCAACACACAGTGGAGAACACCACTACGTGCAGCGTTGTTTAAAAATACTGGATAATTATGTTAAATAATCGAGATCTCAATTTCAGTCAAAATAATCGTGATTATATTTTTTGCCATAATCGAGCAACCCTACTTGAAAGTGCTGCTGCATATGGCTATCAGGATGTCTTTATACTCTGTTTTATGTAAAATCAATCAGTCTTTATTTATAAAGTGTTCTTTTTACTAAATCAGCTCAAAGTGCTTTACATAATAAACACAAGTTATGAATATATATAAAACCATCACACACTTGTGTGAAAAAGATAACACTCACCTGGTCAATAACACACACCTGGTCATACCTTCTTTCTCACACAGACATACACCTACATAGCACACATATACACCGGCCATATTTCCACAGACATAAACCCCGACTTTTAGTTTCTGTCTCTTTTACTGGACACAACATAACTGGTGATAAACATCTGAGGATGAACATCCGGCTTGACACTCAGGTGAGGGAACGTCATCTTGGTGATCCGTCCGCACCATGATCCACCCCACCAAGGACCGCAGACGGTTGACATTTATTACATGCGTTCGGACTAGGACCCATTTTCTGTTTCACTCTAATAATGAATGGTTCATCAATTTTCTTTCCCGATGGCTCAATCAAAAAGGAAAAAAAGACACAGTTTCATTTCCCAGCCCTTGTCAACCTGCATAATCTGTTACACTTTTCCAGTTCAAACACATTTAGACAGACACATTTAAAAAAGACAGAAACATGTTTATTCCTGTTGTTCATAAAGTGGCAGCTCCTGTGAATACAACTCACTGTTTGGTGCAGTTCCAGCTTTTGTAACATCCTACATTCACACACACCAACTGTGTTTGTTTCCCCAGTTTCTGGAAGATCCCAGCAAGTATTTAGGTCAGAGAAACCTCAGGGCAAAAAAATGCATCTTAACCAGCCCGAAGTCTGTTGGCAGCTGTGCTCGTCTTTTGTTTAACTAGTTGAGCCCTGCTGAGACTAAAGGACATCCATCTAAACCAGCAGCACAGAGCACTTCAGTTCAAGCGTAACAAAACTACGCCTACAAACACTCTAAATAAGAAAACGCTAGGAGCAGCATGTTTTTTCAGTCCGCGTATCATCAAACTCTTAAACCGTTGTGGTGACAGACACAGTTACATAACACTGTGTTTAATCAGTGTTTAGTTCCAACTGATAATGATGTGCAGAGTCTCCACTGCCGCTGTCACAAAGCCATTTAACTGTGAACTACATTACAGCAGCAGCTAATTATTACTTTCATCGTATCTGACGTTATTATTTCTCAATGAGCTAATTAGTTTGTGTAAAATCAATAGTAATGCCAAGCATAATTCATTAGACTCCATGGCCTGTGAGCGCCTTATCAGTCTGACCAACAGACCAACACAAAGATTAAAACAGCGACAAGCACAAAATCCTCCTACTGAAGAAGCTAAAACAGGAAATAATGGGATATATTTCACTGTTTAACCATTTCTTTCAGTAAAGTGATAGAATATATGCATATATGTATGGTTACCGTTAAATCCATCTGCAGCAGGCAAATAATCGTGTTATTTAAATTCATGGTGGAGCACCATGATCAACTTCCTTCATTGTCTAAATAAGCATTAAAGTACATGTTTCCACATGCTTTTCCACCATTTCATACATTTAATGTACTTTTATTAACACTACAAGCAAAGCAAGTTTATTTATAGAGTATACTTTAAGAGAAAATTCAAAGTGCTACGTATAAAACATTAATATATAAAACATTGTGTTTCCTGTCCTCTACCCGCCAACCAGTCGAGGAAGATGGCTGCCCTCCCTGATCCGGGTTCTGCTGGAGGTTTTGCCTTCCTGCTAAAAAGGGAGTTTTCCTTTCCACTGTTGCCTCATGCAGCTAAGCAAGGGGGATTACAATGAAGTTAAGCTTCTATACAATCTGTTGGTTTTTTCTTAGCTAGGTTATTTATTCTGAATTAGCTAAGATTGATGTGTCTGTAAAAGTACCCTGAGATTGTTGTGAAGTGGCGCGACACAAATAAAGCTGAATGGAATTAAATTAAACATTAAATATCTGTGTCAATCTTTTGCTGTGATCATGTAATTACTGTCATTTGTAATTTTATATAGAAAACCTACAAATACATGTGTTATTTTTATCTAAATTATCTGTGTGAAAAATAATTGTTTATCAACAGTCTGAGGTGTGAGCGCATTTATTTAACGTACCATTTCCAAAACTTCATAAGGATGTCGTGAACATGCTGTCAAACATGTGTCTCGTAGCTTTTTAACTATCACACAGAAATATAATGACAATACGCTGCAGCTCTCCTTGGTTTTACAATCACTTACAGTTGTGCAACATATCATGCTGTTGCTGATAGCTGTCCTCCAGTTTGGAATATTGATTTTGATCAGATACTCGGCAGAGGAATTTACAGAGTCAGCTAGTAATCTTCCCGCTGTAATAAACGCGTAAGCGTTGTGTAACGTGTCAAAAGTTTGTTTCACTGAAAAAAAAGTAAGATATGATGAATTAATCCATTTATTTGGAGAAAAACAAAGAATTTGTGTCTTTCACCATCAATATAAACCCTCTGATGCATGAATTATTAAAAAAAACAAAAACAATGTCACATATTTTCACCGGCAAAGTTTTACTTACATGTACAGAAGTGCTTCTCTTTGTCTTTAATATTAGTTGACTTTCTATTTATTTGATTTATTTGATCTATTATATAGAAATATTTATGAAATGATATAGTCTTATAAAAATATACTAGTATCATTTTCTTACCCTGTTTATATATGAAATTTTAGAATATATTTCTTTATTCTTCAGTGAGTGCCAGTGTGTCAAGTGACTCCTAATGTCCACTAAAGTCGCAAAAATTGCACACATACCATCCTCACTTATGAATAAAATAGAAAACAGCCTAGAAATAGGTGTCCACTGTTGTAGACATGGCATATCAAAAGGTTAAATTTTCTGTTCAAGGTGTTTTTTATTTTTTAGATTGTTCTACACTTCTTAATAACTAAATATGTGTTTTCTTTCGACATTCTTTATGTACCTTGGAACATATTGTGTGTTCTGCAGACCTTGACAGGTGCTGCTTGTCTTTAAACTGAGCAACTTGCACTGAGCCTGATGAGGAGTAACAATACAGGCTTTGTTGGTATCTGAGGGTGTGGACTAACACAACCTGAGCAGAACAGAACCTTGTTTTGTCCACAGTTACTGTTCAACTTATCTGAGTGTCACTATGTGGCTTTGACTGACAGGGAAAAGGAGCTCATTAAGTTGTTTATAAATAGCCATATCTGTGATAACAAGTCCGCCATCTTAAATATTCTCATTTGCATTTTGGAATGAAGGGACAAAATGTTTTCTAATTCCTCCCAGAGCGCCTGAAGACTTTTGGTTCTGAACATGTGTCCTCAGTACACAGATGCAGCACAATGTGAGCTGTTTTACAAGATGGACTTCTTTCTAAGTTTAAGGCTTTAGGAATGGATGTATGAATGAATCTTTACAGCACATTTCATATGTCTGTAATAATACAAGCAGCAGATTGGTTACATTTTGTAATTACAACATAGGTTTTAAATAAAGCTAAAATAACTATGTGAAATGCTTTCTGAAACCAATCTATCTGTCTCACCTTGATGCTCTGCAGATTTGCTTTGAGTTATTCTAATAAAGTTGAATAGAGGCAGATATTTTAATATTCCCACCACTCTGTTGCTTTAACTTTAGCCATGGAAACGTTTGACTGGACGAGTTCATTCTGACCAAAGTTCATTCCGCCTGACTGTTCTAGAGGCCTTCCTCCTCCTCCTCCTCCTCTTCCTCCCCTCAGTCGAAGTGTTTTTGGTTATCAGAGGTCAACTCTCTCAGGTTACAATGTGTGGACGCTGACTTTTGCGCAGTATGGAGACATGTTCATCTCTCTGGTGTTATTATCCCTTCATTGATGTGAAGTAAATGAATACTTACAGAATTCCATAAGCGTCGAGCAATACCACTGGTCATTCCTGCCCCGGCACTGTTCCCACATACTGGCATAGTGAGACCTGGCGTCCTCGTCCTCCACCCATCCGGACTGAGCGGCGATGGCGATTATGTCAAAAATGATGGCGAAGACGAGAAGCAGGGGCATGATCCACCTGCATCGTGGGTAGGCGATCCCGCAACGAAACATGTCTGACTATCAGAATGTGTGGAGCACAGGGGGGGAAAGAAGGACAAGCAGTGGGGGAGTTGTAGTCCGTTCAACTGGCTGTGCGGGTCTGGGTGGCGTCCTGTGCGTCTTTGCGCGAACAGAAGATCAGACGGTGAAAGTGCAAATTGAAGAGTGTCAGCTCCACCCGTCTGAGAAATGCTGTTTTGAACCTGCCTGGGACCTGAAGGGTTGGGCTTGTTTAGTCATAAAAACCGAAATCAAGCCCAACCCCATTCACAGGGTCATGTTACACTCAGGATACCCTGACTGGAACTGCTGAGGCGCCTGTTTTTAATGTATCCCAAACGCCCAGGAAAGGTTGGTCAAAAGCAGAGTTTTAGTTTGCATCTGAGAAATTACAACAGGTATGAAAAGGCAGTGACAGGTGGGGAGAGGAAAGGAAAGAAAACTGTGAGAGAGGAAAGGTGAGGAGACGATGCAGTACATTAAGGAACCACAAGAGGGCAGCCAAGCTCAACCAAGAAAACTCACTGGTGCTGTGAGATGAGAGGAAATCATTTAATAAGTGATTTTATCAGCTCTTATAAGTATCTCTAAAGTATATTTGAAGTACTTCAGAGAGACTACTGATATGCTAATAGGGTTATCTGCAAACACATTACAGTGCAAGTGCAATATTTTAACCATGATCATTTTTAAACAAGTGTTACTTAGATTTGCCTGCAGCAGCTCCATTTGCAGACTTTTCTGCTCAAATTTCCCCCCTTTTTTATTGTACTGAATGAAGCCAACAGACAACAGCAAATTTATCTGCAATGGTTGCAACTTGTTTTTAGACCTTTGGCCCTCCAGGAAAGTTAGAAAGTTATTTTGCTCTGATGTTTCTTCAAATACAACAAATGATATAAAGTTATTACAGAATATTTTGGTTTTTATAAATATAAATATAAATCAAGTTGGATCCCACCAGAATTGTTAAATGCAAGAAAAATAAAAAGTCCTGTCTTAAAGGCTCTCCTGAAAAACATTTAAAACATAATTTAAAAAATAAAATAAAAAAAAACAAACAGAAAAAGAAAAACAGTAACAATAACAACATAAACAAAGCTAATAATAAGGATTGAATACTTTTATGGCCTTCCTTTAATTGCACAAGTTCACAAAAGACTTAAAACTTACATTGATGATCAATGGCATGCCAAATGAGAAAAAATATTCCAACATGTAGTGTCCCTGAATCAGATAAAGAATTGGCCTTGGTGAGTAAGACATTAGGGAGGATGGAGATCCTCAGACTGGCATGTTTTGTGTAAGTGAGATGAATTTGTTTAAAAAAAAAAAAAACTGTTACAGATTTTGTCCTTCATTTGACAAAATCTTTTAAATGAAAATGCATATTTGAAAAATAATAATTTATTAAACTATTAAAATCTTGAGTTTCTGAAACAAAAATGCAGAAGCCATGCATAAGTCTGGTCAAGATGCTTTTATAACAAAGAATTTCTGAAGCAGTAAAATCTTAGACGAGAAGGAGCTTCCTGGAACCAAGTTGCAACATATGCGATAATAATACAGAAAGCTGGAATACAAAATGTAACAACAAGAAGGCTACCCCTGGAATTTTATATCATGTTTATTGAATATTGTGTTTCATAATGTCAAAATGTTTTCCAGTGGTGTCGGATCTGGACTGCAGACTGATCAGAATTAGACCCTGACTGTTTCACAGTGGATCTTTAATGTTAGAATAAAAGCAGAATGAGGTTTGACCATGAAACATCCCCTTGTTAAAAAAAAAAAAGTAATAGTCTGGATGTCAGTAAGCTCCACATCCAGAACATATTTAATGTGTCTTGTCATGTGCTCTGATGCATCTGCATAGCATCACAGATGTGACTTTAGTGTAACGATGTGTCTTTGGTGAAGTTTTCCCAGTTTTGGTTTCCTGTTGTGTTTTGTAGTTTCCCATTCACTCTCCTTGTTTCCTGTGTAGCCTTTTGCTTTTGTTTGTAGTTTTCACTTGGTCTCGTTAGGTCAATTCACTACACCTGTTTCTTGTTTGGTTTCCAGGTATTTGTAGCCCTTTGTTTCAGTTCATTTTGCTGGTTCAGTGTGTTTGCTCCCTGAGTTCTCTCTGATCGGCATTACACTGTCTTGGTCCTGCATCCCTGCTTGTTGTCTCTGCATTTGGGTCCTCATCTCAGCACCCTCCAGTGACATTTAGAACTGAAGATCTCCTTCTCTTCATTGTTTTCTTTGAATGCAGTGCAGCCAGAGCCCCTTCAGACCCACTCAGTTTACATCCTCATCAAACAAAATAAAAGAAAATGTATTGACTCACTTCCCTAGTTTACCTAAAACATGAGAGCATGAGCCCATCCCTACAAACTCCAGGCTATCTATGCATCAAGTTACAATGAGAGTTTAAGGTGGTGCATACTTTGTGCCTCTTCTTCTTCCTTATCTTTCTTGGTTGTTGGCAAACAGCTAATTAGGGAATTTCTATCACCAGTGGTGTAATGGTCCCTCAAGAAGGGTATATTCTCAATTTTTTGCCTTTGTTTTAAAAACAGAAAAAAATGTCCAGAAAAATGCTGTTTAACAAAAAGTGACTTGAAAAACTATTTAGTTTACCCTCAAAAATCCATCTGTATTTTTGCTCATCGTCACATAATTTCTGCTCTTCAGTTTCAGGGAGGAAGAGTTATGAAATAACTAAAGCAGTACAGGCACACAGACTAGTGAGAGGCATGCTCGTAGAAATATACATCTATCTTTATTATGTCTATGTTCAGGCTAAAGTTACTGCAGCTGATGGCTAATTGTACCGGTGTTGCATATGTAATCTTAGCTGAGCTGCTGGCTGATGTAAGTACATGTATAAGGATGGTTATCATTATAAAACCACCCACCCATCACAGGGGGTTTAGAAGTGGGTACTCAATGCTGACTGAAAAACAAGTGGGTATACTCCATATACACTCGTATACCCTGTCATCAACTGGTATGTAGCACGGACCAGAAAGTCATTCAAGAAAAACTTCAACCTTCTCAAACATATGAGTCTGTCTTGGATCGCCTTGAAACCTTCATAGCTTGAGTTTATCTGCATTAAATCAGTGAAAGGAGACTTAACTTTTCTTCTTATTTCCCTTCTCATATTTCTGGGAGAGTAAAATAACATGATCTGTGGTTTCCTTTTCTCTACCGGTGGCACTTCTGTCATCAGTCAGGTCTTTTTAGGTCATCTGTTCTGAAAGAACCAAACTTTAGTGAGCTGCTAGGTTAACCCAATCACAGCAGAGAAATTGCACCTTACATCCTGAACCACAGCAGTAAAAACACATACCTGTCTTGAAGTATAACAATCTTAGTTAAAGATGATATCATCATTATTGTTATCAATATACAACTTTTACTGTAATTTATTTATTTCTTTTACAAATATATCACAGTTGTGTAGAAATATTTGCATTCTAATGATGATCACATTTCAGAGTTGCATATTTACACACCTGCATGTTGTTCAGGATGAAAAGAAAAACTGGTTTGATGCCTAACGTCTACTTTCTATGTAACACAGTATCAAATCACCAACAATGTGTACTTGGATTAAATAGCTGCTAAATGAATGTGATGACTACTTGTGAGGGACCAAGCTGGCGAAGGAAGAGGAACACAGGTGGCTTCAAAAGAAAAGGGTTTTATTTGCCCAAACAATATAAATGAATTAGGCCTTTAAAAGAGGTCAAGTAAGCAAAACCTAAATTCAAGTCTGAAAATAACTAAACTAACAGATTAGGGAACATAATCGACATAACACAAAACATACTGACCTGACAAACAACAAACAAAGGAGAACTTAAATACTGGCTGATCAGACCAGTTACAAAACATATGGGGTAACACATTAAACATGCTAACAAACCAGACAAAGAAACAGAACCTAACTGTTAGCTTAATTATTCTTAATAAAACTACTAACAAAAGGTAAACCCAAACTACTCAAAAATGGGAAAGAAAATGAACAAACATTTGAAGAAACTAAACTAAACTTTTAATCTCCCCCTCTGAAGATGAGGTCTTCCCAAAGGTCCGTGGCACTTCCTGCTCTCTGGCTTCCCACCTGTGCACACTCCTGCCCCCAATGCCCAAGCTAATCCCTTCAGCACCCGTAAAAAGAAACAAGATTAACCAAAACGCAAACAGTTGAAAATACAGTGGCTCCTTAATGTGCGCGCTAACAAAAAGAAACCAAAGCATTTAAACTAAGTTTAAATATAAAGAAAACTGACAATGTGGTGCTTTTACCGCCTTTATATGTGTGGCCATTGGTCTGGCCATCACACTACTCCAAATCATGTATCCGTAGAATTATGGAGTAGTACAAAAATCATGATGACGATGTACCATAAGAGGTTAAACAAAATCCGAAACTGCACTGTTGTCTTGTAAAATGACTCCATGTGAAACTGGAGCACTAAGGGTTTTCTCGCTTCTCGCTGCGGTCCAACACATTCCCAAGACACCTCAGTTGGTTTTCCTCCTTCCTCCCTCAGTCAACCATTTAGTTTAATTTATCCACATCACAAGAGGTGTCTCAAAAGCCTTCTGTGCATCCTGTGCTACATTTTTCTCTGTGTAATTATCTTGCAGATTTCGCTTGGAATACAATCATTTTCTCCTCCTTAACGCTCCCTAAATGAAAATAAGAGGTGGTGCATGATGAGGTAATAATGAAGAGGCACATAATGCTTTTCTGTTGTAATCAAATGCAAAGAATGTTTCAACAGAACAGGATCAGGAAACATTAAAACAATTTTTATTTGGTTTAGTTTCCTCTTTTTTAAATTGCACAATAATAAGAAATAGTTGCTTGGGTAAAATAATAAAAGCATGATAAAAACTATTCTTTGTTATAGTGCTTTTCTTAAGCATAGGATGAGTTGGTTATGGGTTAAAGATAAAAAAAAAAATGCTGTAAACACTTCACAGGATTTGATGCATTTATATCTGCATTGTCTCGTGAAGGAAATAATCAAGCCAGACCCCATTCACAAACCAACCAACCAATTCTGATTCAGCTCCAATTTAACTACATCAAGTCAGGTTTGACAGTTTCATATTTGTCCAAGAGTGTCTTGCATCTGATTGCCATGTGAATAATACTGTTCAGTGAAATGGTTCCGTCGCTAAGCGGAGATGTGGACCCAAAAACGGGATGAAGCACAAGCCATGTCGAATGTTTTGATCCTGAAGGACAGCAGGGGAGACTACAAAAAACAAACAGGTAAGTGACACCTGAAACCAAGTAGTATATATGCACACAGAAAACACAATATGACACAGGTGGAATAGATAAGCTGAAAACAGGTGAACTAACAAACGGGAAACAAGGCTTGACAGATAACACAGCGAAGAATACAAAATAAAACAGGAAACCAGAACTAAAGACCACAAAAAAAACCTCCACACCATGAAAGATACACTTGTGTCTAAATACCTTTTCACGTGTCACGTGCGTCATTTGTGTCAGCAAAAACAGAAAACATAATAAGTTACTTAATTTACCATAAAGAAAATGTTACCAAATAAATTAAATAATGTGTGTCCAAAGTTGGTCCTCATGAGCTGCTGACCTGCAGGTTTTTCATGTATCCCTGTTCCAAAACAGCTGGCTTGCATTAAATAGATCCAACCGCCTATGAAGCTCTGCACAATGACTGATTCATTTTAGTCAGATGTGTTGGAGCAGAGAAACATGGAAAAGCTGCAGGATTGTGGCTCTCAAAGATCAGTGTTGGACACCTCTGCAATTTACATACCATAGTCACATACTACAGTCACATACTAAAGCCTGAGAAAAGAAAAGAAAAGAAAAGAAAAGAAAAGGAAGGAAAGGAAAGAAAAAGTCACATCAATGGAAAATAAAAACACCACTTCTGCATGGACTGTTGCAACACCAGTAACTCATTGTATAAGTTGTGAGAATAAAAACTTGTCATATTCCTTCTGTTGTGAACAAACCCACTGGAAAGTCCCAACCAAATCAGCTTTCTTACAGTTTCCATTTTTCCCATGACCAATCATTTCTGAGAAAAAGGTTTTTAGGTTTAAGTGTAATACAATCACAAACTGAAACACAAACCCCTCACAGCAAATCTGCTGGACTGCAGCACAGCAGGTGATGCTTCTTTTTAATATTGTTGTACTTATATGAAGTTAATTTTCAGTCTTGCATCATACACTGAGAAACAAAAAGACAACTTCTGTTTTGAGATGCTGCCAATAAGGAAATGGTTCAGTCTAAAATTGTTTACCTTTTTTTAAATTTTTTTTTTTAAATTGTTTTTTAGTTGCTGTGTCTCGCAAAGTTTATCAGAAGTCTTGGTCTGCCCTACGTACAACTACCTCATGATTAACTTTAGTCATGTAATCTAACAGAAACAACAACTAAGCGATTAATCTAAGGGTATAATTAATCAAAATCAACATGTTAGTTTTGTTTTCATGTTGACACAGTTTATATTATAACTGACTGGAGCCATATTATTTGTGTTTCCACCACGTTCACAAAATCAGTTAAGCAAAGATAAGAAAACAGATCACAGACCCGGTCAAACTGTGCATCTTGATGCATCTTATTTAAGATATGTGATTGGCAGGAAGTTAAGGAGGTCCGTTCATGGTTTCCGTGTGTGTGTTTAGAGAGAGGAGAGAATCAGTCGGAGGTGAATCTGAGCACTGATTTCCTGTTTCCAGCTGCTTCCAGAGCTTTTATTTATTAATTTTTTTCATGGTTTTTTTTCTTTTTTTTTTTTACATGACTACAGTCCACAGTAAATTGTGTTTTCCTATAAATGATCAACACTGGATAACACTTCCCCATTCCCCAGAACTCAGGCATACAC
This sequence comes from Telmatherina bonti, assembly GCF_933228915.1. Classification (NCBI taxonomy): domain Eukaryota; kingdom Metazoa; phylum Chordata; class Actinopteri; order Atheriniformes; family Telmatherinidae; genus Telmatherina; species Telmatherina bonti. The sequence goes on from NC_136629.1 coordinate 32,655,885, forward strand.
AGGGAGAACATGCAACCGTGACACAGAAAGGACCAAGCAGAGGTTTGGACCAGGATCCTTCTTGGCTTGTACATATTCTATTAAAAATCCTTCTCTAAAGTTCCAAATAAATCTCCTCAAACATCATTAATATCGGTTCCCTGGTTCACAATTGGGATGATAATAGTTGCTTTGTGCAGACCACAGATTTGTATCTCTTGCTTGTTAGTATTTCACTTTAAAACATTTAAAAAAAAAAAAAAAAAAAGCAAATATAGATGTTGATTTTTCGATTAATATCTGTGTTGTGGAAAAAAATCTGTCAGTGAGGAGGAGTCTGGTTCTGAAGTGGCCACAAAGCCTTAATCAGAAATGAATATATGCTAAGGATTATGAAATATAAGATAATCGAAGTTAGAACATAAAATTTCCACAACATCTGGAAAAATTTAGAACTGAGTGTACTGACTCTATACGTGTTCAAAACAAGATTAAAATTTAATCTGTTAATTAAAATGACTTCAAATTAACAGATGGATAGATTAATTTTTAATTATTGTTTTAGTTGAAACAAGAGTTTGGAAGCTCAGCCCCAAAGTCGACAATAAGCCAGTTGATTTGTTGTGCACCACATATAAGTTTAGTTTCCCCACACGTTCTGTTATATTCATTCTGCAGTGTAAGGGGTTTACACAAAATACAAAACAGAGTGATGCAAACTGTCTCAATACAACTATCTCACACTTCTCACTGACACATTGGGGAAAAGGAGGGGAAAAAAGTCCCTTTTGAAAAATAGCTGCCAAGCCTAAGTTTTCCAAACCAGAATCAGAATCAGAAAGGCTTTATAACCCTTATAGGCACAGTAAAGGGGTTGGAACTGTTCAGCAGGCTGACAGCTGCTGGGAAAAACACTCTTCTGGTGGTTTCAGGTCGTCACTTTGATGGAGTGCTAGTTTATCCAAGAGGGGAGGAACTGAAAACGTCTAGGATGAGAAGGATCAGCTGCTGTCCTGGCTGCACGTCTGCAGGTCCTGGAGATGTATATAGAAAGATGGGAGGATGCAGCTGATTACCTTCTCCGTAGAGTGGAGGCACGCTGTAGCTTGGCCTTGTCCCTGGCAATGGCTGCAGCAAACCAGACTGTGATTCAGCTTTTCAGTGGTCGAAAAAAGTACAGCCTCTGTTGAGTCTCCTTGGCGAGGGAGCTGATGTTCTGCTCCTGTTTAAACTCCTGGGTGGTGGTGGTTCTCAGGAAGTGGAAGGACTCAGCAGAGGTCACTGTAGTGTTGCTCCTGAAGTTCCTGAAGTCGCCACCGTCCTAAGAGCACTATCATCCAAGTTGTTCATCCTGGACACCAGATGGTTCTTTTTCATTTCTGTAGGCTGACTGGTCCCAGTGAAAGGCGAAAGGGTGGTGTCATCAGCAAACTGGTGTCCAGATGTGCCGCTGAGAATAACAAAGGAGAAAGGACATGGGGGATTTGGTACTGATTCACCATGAGTCAGAGAAATGCTGACCCAGCCTCACAAACTCTGTCTATCAGAAAGTCTGTGATCCACCTACACATGAAGTCCGGCACATTCTGCTGAGAGAGCCGAGAGAGAGCCATTGTACTGGATGCAGACTGAAGTCCACAAACAGGATACTGACAGGAAGCCAGATCTCTTAACTCTGTAGGTGAAGGGGGATCCAGGCCATCACAGACCCTCTGTCTGTGATGGCTTTGAGGTATGTGAAGACATCCTGACCACAAAAATCAGGGCGACTGGTCTGGAGTCAATAATCCCTCAACAAAGTGACGTTATTTCTGCTTGTGGGAATTAAAAGCAATAGCAGCTTTCTAAGAAAGTTTTTTTTTTTTATTATTGAGCTAACATTGACGATTTGATCTCACAAGTGGCACAGGGATACTGCAGCCCCGAGGGGGATGCAGTTGTTCTCTGAGGGCCGGTCCCAAGCCTGGATTAATCCAGAGGGTTGAGTCAGGAAGGGCTTCTAACATAAAAGCTTAACTGTGTGATAATTTGCTGTGGTGGGACAAGCGGAAAGGGAAACAACAACTGTATTTTCCTATAAGAGGGAAGTAAAACTCTTTTTTTTAGTACTGTCAGTTAATACTGATGTGCTTTGATGAACCAGTCCATGCACGAACCCCAAGAGTCAAACTTTTTGCATTGAAAGTAGATTAAATATAACCCCAATTTAACTCAAAATAAAAAGAGAATACAATGATTTGCAAATCCATTTTTACCTATATTCTATTAAATCCACTACAAAGACTGGATATTTAATGTTCAAACGGATAAACTTGATTTTTTTTCGTCAAATTTGATGCAACATTATTTCACAAAACAGGGACAGGGGCCACAAAGGACAGGGAAATAGGAGGAATGCTCAAAAATCTGCTGTTTGGAGCAAGTCACAGGTTAACTGGAAACAGCTGAGTGTCATGGCTCAGTTGTTCACAAGCAAGAAACAACTGCATGAGCAAATAGTCCTACAATAAAAAACCAAAAAAAACCAAAACATTTTTGACATACAATTGGAAAGAATTTTGTTCTGTAGTGTCTTTAATGTAGACATGAAGAGGCTCAGTTTGTTTTACTGTTTTCATACATGTTTACATGCAACATTAAACACTTCATGCTGTTTCACGTCACATCTTTAAATGACAATATGAAGTTCAAACTATTGTGCGTTTGCATATTTGCCAGAACCGACTTCCCCACAAAACATGCAAGTCAGAGAGAGAGAGGAACATTGATGGAGTAGCTTCTTGAAAGTCAGCAATTTACTGAACAGCTAATCGTTTGAAATCAGTGGTTTTACTGGGAACTGAACACCTTTTTGACCCTATGTAAAACAGATACAAGCTGCGTTTCCGTTACATTTGTTCGCATAATAAAAGCGATATTTGTGGGTTTCTACCATGGTTTCGACAAATAACAATTGCAATTTGCGGGTTTCCGTTGAACAGTGTTTAGCGCATTACACATTTGTTTTTGACTGCATCTTCATCAATGTATTTTGGGATGATTTATACCATTGGCGATCTAAATTTCTGCCTGTTCCTGATCTTCTGAAAAAAGAATGTTTTATATGGTTTTACTAGAAACAATGCTCACAATATAGTGGTCAACTCCATTCTAATACTTGAAAGGTTTTTCATACAGAAAAACAGATTTATGAAGTCCATTCCTATCATTTTTGCTTTTCACAAAGAATTGTACCAACATTTTTCTTCTCTAAGTTAAGTGAAACGGAAAAATGCTGTGAAAATCTATACAGATAGAAGACTTGCATATGAATAAAAACCCCTAGCCTTTATTTATTTATTTATTTATTTATTATTATCTTATGTATATAGGTAGTTATTTGTTATCTGCTATTACTTATTCTTTATTCTTTGTTTGTTCTTATTTTCTTTACTATCCTTTGTACATCTCTCGCATCCCTTATGCATCTGTTGTATTTTAATTTATATGTATGATATTTGAAACTGAAATTTAAAAAAAAAAAAAAAAAGTTTAGCGTATTAGCCTCAAGTCTCATAAGATCTCGGTCCTCTCATGAGATTTCATGAAAACTGCAGCTTATGCAAATTAGGCACGTAGTATTATTTGGGGTGTTTTGTACTTGCAGAGAATTTGCTACTGATTTTTTAAGCTTTTCTCCTACATTTTCTTTTTTAAAATGCTGAAATTCACCTCCGGGGACACCGTAAATGCAAAACAAGTGTTTCCATTACACTTCTGCGATCTGTTTCTACATTGAAGCGTCCAAAAAAACCACCTCATGAGAGCATAAAAACCTTTTAGCGATATCCGAGACCTTTTTCAAAATGTAGGTGTTTCCATTAGCATTTTTTTTTTTTTTTGCAGTATTTAGTTTTTCCGCAAAAATAGGTGTAATTCTATTATATTGTATTTATCCAAAGCGACTTACATATTATAATGGAAATGCACTGAACGATGCAACAATTCCTACAGAAACTGCAGGACGAATCTGTCACTCATCGGCAGTAAAAAGCAGGAAGGTAACAACTGTCAGTCCCCTAATATTCATATGTGGGATGACATTCATTTGTGTTTATTCTTACTACAGTTACAGTAAGCTGTTTAGAGCCCTATACTCAAAAACCAGCAGACATAGGAACAGTTTCTTCCCCCAAGCCATCACACAAAATGTACACTGATGCACATTTGCACACATCCATGTGAATGCTGTGTAGATACCATGTACACAGTTAGAGAAAAACCAATAACCAATGTTCATTGGTGCTTGTACTGAAGTGGCTGCTTTCCTTTATCTCCACTGTGTATTAATGTTTATTTTCTAAATCATTCTTTTGTTTTTATTTAATGTAAGTAAAACTGAGAGCAACTTGCCACCGGAGTCAAATTCCTTGCTTGTTTGCACAAATGTGGGAAAATAAAGTGATTCTGATCCTGATCAGAACTGTTAGCAGAAGACTAAGCTGGACTTTTCCAATGCAACAACGATTCTGCTTTTGCTTATCAAAATGAATATAACAATGTTAACACAAAAATGCAGTGAAGTCAATGTCATATTTGTGTTTGTGTGTATTTGTACTTATGCTCTTTGAACAAATACATGCAGGAGGAAAATATCACAAGTTATGCCTCTGAAATATCCGTCATAAAACACTGCTGTCAGTATTTTTCAGCTACTGCTTGAAAAAAAGCTTATCAGGTCAGGTCAAATGAGACTGAAAGGGTTGAAGTAGTATTTTATGACATGCTCAAAATTTAACACATACAAAATAACAATAATACATTTTTGTTCACTGACAAGACAAGTTGCACAGTATACTCTTCACATACACCAGGAAATACACAGATTAAACGGCTGCATAAAAACAAAGTCTAGGTTTTAAAAGTTATACCTCATGCACAACCCCTTTCAACTTCTATACGTGAGTATATATTGCACAATACTAAGTAACAGTTACTATGGTGACATGATTAGTGCATCATCAAATCTTTAAAAAAAAAAAACAACAACGCTGTAATTGTGTGTTTCTTCAAGAGACACAATGATTTCTTATGAATTTGGATAAAATCAGAAAATTTGCTGTCTTATCTCAGGTTGTTAACATTTCACAGCCTTTGTTCCCTCTCTTATCTGTAAGCCTGATTCACTTGCTGTCTATGCCACTCTTACTTCCTCTCAGCCAGACATCAGATACTCATGCAAGATTCTTATTTAGTCTATAATGCAGCTTCTCATGAGGACTACACTAACAAACACAAGTCATGCTTTGGTTCTACTCTAATTGTGATGGCAGGCTGAGTAATGTGCAGAATCTTACAGTACATGTGACCATCCCAGGATATTTTTCACAGAAAACACCCACTCGAATTAGCCGATTTCACATTGTTGCTGTCAGTAAGATGTAAAACTCCAACTTCATTTTTTCTCCTGGACCAACAAAAGTCCATTTCTATAGCATTTTGAGTGTGGCACCTTTCCATCTTTGGGAATTCCATGACTTTTCCCGGCTTATGGGACGGAGCTGCTACTCACAGGCTCATGGCTGGAAGGTCTGAAGTCCTGACATATAACAACCAACCTGTACAAATTCAGTATGACCACTAAGAAGTTCTTGAAAGCAAAGAAAGCAAGCATCTGGTGGAAGACATTGAAGTGGATCATGACAGTGAGTCTGACCACAAGAAATGGGCCGTCCTGGATAAACAGGGCCTCCACGACGTTCCATATGTCCGTGCTGTGTCTCGCCAATAGTGTGTCCTCCCGGGAGCTCACATCACCCTCACTGTCTGAAGCAGAATTCACCACTATTAAAAGGAAAAAGACAAAGAAACACTGGTCATTTGTGTCAGCAAGGACAGAAAACATTATATTTGTGAAACTACTCAGGAGAATATTTCAGAAAATGTGTTGTTGACATTTAGCTTGAAAGACAGACAAACATTTTTCCCTTTATAGAAAAAAGACTTTTACTTTTTCAAGAGGGCGGTGGTGTGTGTAAGCAGAGATTTGTAACGTACTGTAGCCACTCGTGCCAAACTCTGTTTTCAGAAAGTGGAAGACAGCCTGCAGCCACACAGTGTCAGAAAGTGTCTGGTGGTACTGTGATGGCCTGTCATCTATGTTTTGTTTTTGTGTTTGTTAGTGATCTGTGGAAAATGTGGTGCACCTGCAAACTTTGGCCAGACATACTTTCTCATGCTGGACAGCCATTTTCTCCAATCTTGGTAACTATGATTCCTTAAGATTTTAGTTTCAATCCTTTTACGACATCATACACAATGTCACTCAACCATTCATGGCATTTCACTGCTGATATTTAATATGTCCATACCCTACTTGTTGTTTGTTTTGGGTTAATTTCTTTAAAGTACATTGTTTATAAAATTTTTTCAATGTGTGAACTCCTCTCCTGTTTCTTACTCTGTGTGCCAAGTTGGTAACAGTGCAAAGTAAAGGTTTAGAACAGCTGCGTTTAGAGAAAACAGAGGATTTTATTGTTTTAGGTGGTCCTGTGAGAAGTCCGTTTGAAGTGATTGCTGCCTCTTATGGGGTCAATGGATGAACTGCAACATTTAATGCACTTCAGAAATGTAAAGTCATGTCTTAGTATGACGTTTGATGCTTCTCAAGATCTTGTTCAACTTCAAATGACATCAAGAAAGTTACCATGTAATATGACATTAATAAACTGTAAAGAGCTCAACACACGGGGGCCAACGTCCTCTCTTCATTTATTTGCTTTGGAACTTCCTATGGAAATCGCTGCTCCCCTTCAGCCAAGCGACAAGCGACATTTGTACACGCAAAATTTCACCCTTACTCATGTAGACGTGCACACAGGGGCTTGTGACACAACACAAAGTTAAAAAGTGTTCATCTTTTGTTGACAACCAGTGAGGGTTTTAGTGACCAAGTAGAACATGATTTTTTCTGGATCAGGCTTAAGATCTGATAATAAATGATATTCAAAAGGTTGTTTCCTTCATAACACATCCTAGCTTTCATCTTTTCGACCTGCTGCCCTCAGGCAGGCGCTACCGGTCAATACGCACCAAAACTAATAGACTTAGAGACAGCTTTTTTACCCAAAGCTGTTGCTATTCTGAACTCAAGTTCTTGCTAATACACCACATTGACAGCAGAGTGCAATGTCTTCTGTTAGAATGTTAGTTATTTATTTTCATGTGTGTTTTTTCTCATGTTTTTAACTGTATTTGAACTGACATATAAAGACAATAAATGCTTTCTTATCTTATATTATCTCATCTCATCTCATCTTATTTCATCTCATCTCATCTCGTCTCGTCTCGTCTCGTCTTCTTGTTTTTAAAACAGGATGAACGCAGGATTGTCTTTTTCTCAGAGTTAACAGCAGAATTTCAAGCAAAATTTTCAGACTTTTCCTCCTTGATGATTTATCTGCCACATACTGCTTCAAAAATACCAAAATACCCTCCAATAGCCAATCATAAACATTAAGATTTCTTGCAGACAAGCGATCTGAGAGCTGTCGCTGTCATTTGTCACCCTCCAGTGTGTTGAGCCCATAAGCGTGAGGCCGCTATAGTCTGGACAAGCTTGATACCATAGCAGCTCTTCTCTGATTGGCCAAAAACTTTACGGACACTTAAAATCTGATTTCAACTTCAGATCTGGTTTTTCGTCTAACCATTATTAGCTTCATTGACTAAATGCAGTACAACTTGATATCAAATGAAAGTTATGTTATTGCTACTAAAAAGGGGTGTCCAAAGTCCGTCCTTGAGCGCCGCGTTCCTGCAGGTTTTTCATATATCATATCCTACAAGAGTTTTGATTCCAATATGAAAGCTGCAAGACTTGTCAGTGAAAGAAAAAAATGCTTTTAAGGTCAGGACAATATTATTTGATAGTATTCTGAAGAGAGAAATCATTTGTTGTTTTAACCGAGGAGTATCCAAAGTCGGTCCTCAAGGGCCGCTGTCCTGCAGGTTTTCCATGTATTCCTATTCCAACACACATGGCTTCCATTAAATGGATCCAACAGCCAATGACGTTCTGCATAGTGACCGATTAATTTGACAAAGGTGTGTTAGAGCAAGGATACATGGAAAACCTGCAGGATTGTAGCCCTTGAGGACCGGAACTGGACACCTCTGCTCTAACTGCCTTTCCCGTGGGATCAGCCACAGTTCTGAGCTCACTTATGAGTCAACTTTTGCACACTTGATTGCAGTCCTTTCGAACTCCACGGTAGCTTTTGTCCACCTTAAAGTCACTTATTATCTCTGACATGCCATCTTCCTCTCTTCCTGTTTATCTCATCTGAACTTCCTCTTAATCAGAGGCATATAGAAATCCATAAGATTCCTATCAGTAAATGTCCCACTTTGGCATCCGTCCACGTGGCATCAGAAAAAGGATGTTTAAATGCTGGACAAGACAAAAAAAAAAAAAAAAAAAAAAAAGGATGTTTTTTTGTTTTTTTATCCCTGATCATATTTGTCTTAATCCTAAATAAGTAGTTTGGATTCGATTGTTAAAGAAACATGAGACATGAGAGAATTATGTTTCTCCTTTGTTAAAACGCTTATATGAGTAACGTTAGATGCAAAAACAAACAGACACACGAGGTGGTCTGAGTTTCTACGTCACGTTATGGTTTGTATTCTGGTTAAATTTCTCACAGTAACTGTTTTTTTGTTTCCTTGCTTCGTGTTTCATGTTATCAAGCCCTCACCCTTACAGTGTTGAGTTTATTTCCGCTCTTGTTTCACACCAGGTCTTAATACCCACATTGCAACAGCTGATCTATTCAGCTTCCCTCTCTACATCCCTCTGGCATTCATTTTCTCCTTGCTCGATTATTTCATGTTGTTTCTGTACACGTTCCTGGGTTTACCCCACTGATTCCTAGTGTGTTTCCATGCAGAATTAACTAATAAATCCTTGACAACAATCTGCTGGCTACGCCTCGCCTCTTCTCCGTTCCACATTTGGTTCACCTTTCTCCAGAAACTATGGGAAGTCACCTCAACCTGATCTTTGCCAGATTAAAGTTAGTTCATAATCTGTATTATCTAACAATTAAAACCACTACAAAACAAGACTATACTGTTAATCCATTTGAGCATCAAGACCTTTATTTCAATTTCCGTCCACTTTTTTTCTTTTCACATGTAAAATCCTATTTAGAGCTGTGAACATCCAGCTCAGCTGTGTCGGCACGACAAATGATAAAAGCATCAAATAATTTGCCATAAGCATTTTTATGTTTCTATGCTAAATTTTTTAAAAATACTTTATGATATATATTGGGGCATATATATACATTTACATATACATATATATATATATATATATATATATATATATATATATATATATATATATATATATATATATATATATATATATATATACATATATATATATATGTATATATATATACATATACCACAAATAGCAACTTTTTTTTCAGTTAAATGGATTTTAAGGGATCATTAAATCAAATAATAGAAAAAGATATTAATATTATAAACTCAAACTATATTAATGTCTAAAAAAAATATATACTTCACTTTTAAAACAGTAAAAAAGAAAAAGAAAACATCCCTGGCCAAAATTAAACAGACAGTTAAAGTGTCATTTTAAATATTTTAACTAAAAGCTGCAGCTCCAGTTATTCATTAATCTACAGTATGTTTCAGTTGTTTTAACTTTTTTAAATGTTTTCATTTATTAACAGACATTAATAGCTGACAGTAAACCAGGACAAGATCATTTAGTGGCAACCAGTCTGATCATACAGCAGAGGTGATCATCTCCTTCTCTGACAGCAGTGTGGAGACAACATCATGTTTTTACACTTTATCACCTCATATAGTGATAAGGTCACATTTTTACTTTAATTTAGGTGACAGCTCTATGCTTTCGTACATTTTTTTTTTCATTTTTATTAGTTCCTTTTCTTAATATTGTTTGAATCATACAACTGTTTTCACACTTCCTGGTCATTTCTCTCAGTAATCTTCTTTTGTCAGAAGAAACCTAAATGATGAGACTGAAGTCCAGCTAACATCAAATAAATTCTGCTTTAGATCATTGCCAAACTTTATAAAAATTCACATCTATGAAACATTGTAAGTAAGAATAATTGCAAGCAGAAACTTTTGACCTTGAATCTGAGTGCCACTAAAATATTTATTAAAGTTCTGTTAGGTTCTATTTTATTATTTGTGAATAATACACATATAGGTAGTAATCACAGACAACTGTTTGTATTGTTTATCTGAAGCACTGAAAGTTTTCAGATATTGCTACTGTGATTTACTCAGAACAGCTGGACCTTAACATGACGAGTCACACATATTCTGATGTCTAAGCTTCCTCAAGACTGCAACATACTGTAAGTGCATGAGTTATTTATTGCTTTCTGCTGATATATTGTTTCACTGTTTGTCTGATACAAAGGTTAATTTTTTAATCATTTTGTAACTTTCACATCATATAATCCTCATTGTCAAGATCAAGCATCAACCTCAGCTTCCTAGAAAATGTGGGGAATTCTTATAATGTTGAAAACAGTTTGAGCGCTATCAGCTCCAGAACTAATGGACAACATGAGCCAGCGGATGATCATAAAGTAGCATCACAATGTCAGACACCGCTCCTAAATGGATCTTACCTTCATAAAAAGATGCACTTGTGAACAGATACAAACAAATGTTCACGCTAAGTGCCCTAAATGCATCATGACTGTAAGGATACTCATCACACTTATCAGGAACCATTAACAAACTATAAGGTTGTGCAATAAATAATTCAGAGCATTTGTGGGAGGTTTTTGTTCCTACAACATTTCTAAAAATATATTTTTTCTAAAATTTCATTCCTTTCTTTCTCAAACTTAAGAAAGTGGGTTTACCTTCATTTCTGAGTGCAGTGTAGATTCAGATAATTAAAGCAAACAAATAAAAGCCCAATCTGATAGTCTAGCTCTGACTAATAATGGTTTACACTAATTAGTATGGATTAAAAAACAAGGAGGTGTACATAAGACAATTTTAATGCATAACGGGGAGTCTACAACACCATGACGTGTAGTGGAGAGCATTGAAACTGTGTAATCCAAAGTTTTTACCATGACTCCACACAGTAAACATTTTATAACAAATGTTTATTTCTTTTTAACAGAACTTTTTAAATATGCTAAAATATTTCATCTTCAATATAGTTTTTATGCTAAACAACTGTTGTAAAGTCATACTGCATTTCTCTCATTTGCTCATCAAAAGCGGCTGATCGGAACCAGATTTACGTGTTGCCATGGTGACACCGTCACTGAGTGATATAGCAGTGATTTAACTTGCCAACTACATGTGCGTATATATGAAAGTAATGCTGCCATTTGGAATAAAGTTAAAAGTTAGATATACTTTTTATTAGTTTAACCAATATTGCTGATACAAACGCCACTCCTGAAGTATACTAAGGATTTCTAATCTGATTAGGAACTAAAAGTCTAGAGGTTTCTGCATGATAAAGTAGTTATGGCCTATTTGGAGCTCATAAAGTTAAAGCACATTTTAAGTTAATAATTTGACAACTCTGTAGAAAAAAAAAAAAAAAAAAGCAACAGATCTACTTTTCAGTGTTTACTTTAAGTCTCAAATGAGACATCCAGACTATACTGGGGTTTTTTTCTCCTCTAATCACATTGTTTACATAGTCCATTTCTGTTATAACTTCTTCCTAAGCACGGAAATTTAAGTAACATAAAAACAGACACTGACCGGCCAGATGGAGGGGAAACTGCAACATGCTCCATGTCCACACAGCTAAGATGATGTAGACCAACAGGAAACTTTCTTCTCTGCAAAATACAAACAGGCAAAGAAATAATCAGTGCAGTGATGCAACATGAAGCCTTTTAGGAATATTGAATAGACATATTGTCACCTAATTAAAATAATGGCGCAATTAACTTATTTCAAGTTGTTCTTATTTCTTTTGTTTTTAGAAAAAAAATAAAATAAAAATGATTTAGGGTATTATTTACACAGGATAACGATCAGCATTTAGTCGAGACATGTTATATGTGGCAGTGGGCCACTGGGATCCTGCAGAAGCTGCAGACCAATAAGGGAGTAACTGGAGGAAGGACAAATTGGCAGCAGGTGCGACTGCAGGACTCCAGTCTTTAAAAACCCTGTGTGCTCTCTCCTGACTTTTTGATCCTCTGTACCTCTGGTAAGAGACTTTGGGAGTTTGATTGTTTTGTAAGTTTTAGTATTTTAATTGTTAGGGTACTGTAGGGGTGTAAGACCCTGAGGTATTTGTATTTTATTGTAATTTTGGGTCTGCCACATTTGTTTAATCATGTTTTATGTGTTTGGGTTTTTAGGCACAACACTGGCCGCCGTTTTGTTTTAGTTAGTTGTGATATATTTTTAGGTTATTGATCTTATTTCATTTGAGAGTTTTAACATCTTTCCTTCTTGTTTCTAGTGCTGAGGCTGGTGTGGTCCGCCATCCACCGGCCTGGTTTGGACGCTGGGAGTTCACTTTTGAGGGTGATGTGTTGTATATAGTTATTGGTGTGGTGGTTTTCATTTGAGTTGTGTTTATGTAGACCCCTTTGTTTGAGTTAGTATACTCCCAGCTCCCCTCATGGTGAGTGGTTGGCCTCCCAGTCTCAGCATGACATTCTGTCATCTTGTTGCTTCTTATCTGCTTTTATCTGAGTTTTAGTTATAAAATAAAACAGACGTGGTACGACCCAAGTTGACTGTTGTGGCCTCTTTATTGAAGCCCCTGCTTATTAGCCTCTCCGGCTACATATAGAAAGCCGAAAAACATATTTGCAACCAAGTGAGAATAGAACTGGCACCCACGTCACATCCCGCAGGGTTTCACTGGTGAATTCCAGGATGTCTGCCGCTGTACCAACAAAAATTAGGAGGAGCTGAGACAGCTCGTCTCGTGTGACTCCGCCTCCCAAGGGGAGGAGCCACTTCCCCATGATGAGGAGGATGAGCACTATCTGATGAAGAGCGAGGATCCAGTCATTGGAACAGACAGCTGACAAAACTTCGTTAAATTTCTGGAGAAAAGAAAAAAATAAAAATTAATAGTTAACAATCTGAAAAGATGTGTGTGAATGCATGTGTGCAGGGATCTGGATTACTTCAATTTATTCTACTAATTCTATTAATTCCATTAGTCTCTAAAAAAAAAAGATCTGTAAGAGTTTAACAGCTACCTCTTTCACACTTTTCATCATGATAAAGTTGTTTCACTACAAGTGATAAATGTGTGAGTAATAGCACTGTTTTCCCATATCGACTCGACTCAAGTAAAATCATATTTGAGGATATTTGAGGTTTTTCTGAGACTAACTTCAAGAAGAACAGAAAGCAGCCAGACACAATAGCAAGCGGTGAGACCAACTACATTGGAAAAGTATGTGACTCATCCAGTGGCATCACTTCCTGGCCAATGAGACCTATAGTCTGTGGATATCTTATCTTGTATCTTGTCTCAGCCCTCTATGAACCCTGGCTAAGTAGGTGCTGAAAAAAAAAACCCGATAACAGGCGCTACAACGTAATAAAACCCTTAAAGCCAAATCAAACCACATAGAGCTGAGGGCTTGTCCACATGTAGCAGGAATCTCATAAAACAAAAATATTTTTCCTATGATTTGACCTTTTTAATTCACTGTAAAACTCTGTATTTTGGTGTTGTTTCGTGCTTACTACACCATCTTTACCAAAAATGAACTGGTCACATGACCCCTAATAGCATGCCCGGGGATGCTTAAATACAGAAAAAAATGTTTTGTTTACACTTTTTTGATATATTTCTATATTAAAACTTCTGAAAACCCCCCTCAAGAGTGTAAAAAGTTTTTTAGCAATATTTGAGTTTTTTGTTTTGTTTTTTTTTTAAAAATAAATTTAGTTATTTCCAACTGGTTTTTTATCGCAATATTTTGGTTTTGAGCAATTCTAGTTGAATGGAAAAAAAATCAGTTTTACTATTGAATTTTGTAGTCAATGACTTCAAAATTAATTAAAAAACAGAAAAATATCCCCAACGGATACACTAGATCAGGGATCCCCAATCCTGGTCCTCAAGGACCGGTGTCCTGCAGGTTTTCCAGGTGTCCCCACTGCAACACACCTGATTCAAATCAATGTTGACAAGTGCAGAGCTTGTCTGAGTCTGAATCAGGTGTGTTTCATCAGGAAAACTTGGAAATCCTGCAGGACACCGGTCCTTGAGGAGCATGGTTGGGGATCCCTGCACTAGATTGCAGAACAAGAGCTCTTGATAAAGTTCTTGGTTACTTTTCATCTGTATGTCAATGAAATACATTTGTGGTTTCTGGCAAAATACCCCAAACAGAAAGGAAAAACTATGGTGTGTGACTGTTTCAGGACCTCTTTTTTAGTTTGAGACAACAATGGGTGTCTGTAACTAAGATGAATTTGCCAAAATAAACTCTGTAACATATGAGTTCATTGTTAAGAATGATCTTTAAATAGGATTCATTCACTTTTTTTTAAATGTAGAAAACTGTAAGTCTTACAAATTCAGTAACTTGTTTATGTGACACAACATAAACAGTAGTTTTAGTGGCACGCGTTATAGTGGTGCAGCATGAAGGAACTGTGTCCTGCAGCTCTTATATGTTTAATTTGCCTGGGTTAAATGGGTGTGGTGGTCGCCAAGCTGTTAATCTGTAAGAACCAATCCAGTCTCAGGCCACTGCATTTGTATACTCCTGTGTGCTGTACTGAACCTCTGTATCCCATACCTTTATGCTGACTGGCTAAGCTTTGTCTAACTTCGAACAGCAACTTCCTTCCCTCTTTTTCCCTTTTCATAGATCAAGTTTTTAATATTGCTGGTACATATGTCTATTTTCAGGTCTGTTTCAAGCACACAAAGCAAAACAGAAAGGCAACTTCTTATAATTCAAATGCTGCTGAAAGAGTCATTTTTTATCTAACTAGTGAAAATCCAAGCTTTTTGTTTATAATACTTAAACAATATTAAAATACAACAAATGTAAAATCTTTGCCATTGATCTGAAGTATTCAGGAACTTCAGCAATTTTCTGTAATGCACTATTTATAACATTCAGCAGAGCCACTTAAGCATCCAAACATGTTTCCGGTAATGGAAAATGTGTTCTTAAACAGCTAAGCAAACCATCTTTTTCTTACAAATTATATCCTTTGCTTTTCTCGTGCCTGTGTAAACTCCATATTAATCCTGTCGTAGCACAATTTACCACTTTAATCCTCCAGATTTATAGATATGACAACAGGAGGATGGTTTTTCCTAAGCAAGAGCTGTCTTTGTTTGTGTCTCCCACCGGTTGGTTATTTCCTGATTATTCAAGTACTACATCTGGATTCCCCAGATGTAGGTGGTTGTATGGAGTACAGTCACATAGTCTGTAATTTACTCCTCCCATCAACGTCCAAGTATGTCTCCTTTAAGATCTCAAATATCTGTTCTCATAGTTCACATCTAGGAATATAATAGCTGCTTTGTGCAGACCTAAGATTTGCTCTCTTTGCTTAATAGGATTTAAAGTCTTATAATAATAAAAAAAAACAGATAAATATGGATGCAGCTTTTTTCAATGATTGTTGGAATTAATTGTTGCCTAGTTGAGTGCAATATTCAGCTGTTTCTTTCTGATTGTGTGTGTTTAAATTTAAACAAGATAAAATAAATAAAATAACTCGACCTCAGATGGATTAATACGTTTTCATTTTTCCTCCGAATTACATGATTTGGCTGAAACAAAAGCCCACAAACTCAAAGCTGACATTTGTCCAGTTAATTTGTTGTGTTACATGGACAAGATCATGTAAAGGCCACATTTCTTCATATGCTCCTTTGAATACATTCTGCACTATCAGGAAATTTTTCTTAAAATACTAAGTAAAACTTCTAAATCATTTTGCTCACACTTTAGCATTTCTGTTTAGTCAGGCATATCAACAGCGTTTTCAGTTTCCTACCTTAATATAATCGCTGTCCGTCTGGTTTTCTCCAAATCTGCTCTGATTAACAAGCCCACGCAAACTATCCCAAGAGTCAAGCTTTTTGCACTGAAAACAGATAAAAGAAGCCTCACATTTAAACTCCTTTCATTAGAGAGCATATGAAATATTTAAAGGAACAGCAGCTGTAATTGCAATGAATTCTGCTGCTTTCCCAAGCACAGATATTATTAGGTCACATCTGGAAACAGAAGGAGTATTATTTCAAGCATTCATATGGTTCTGGCACAAAATACCTCAGGTTCATTGGCCGTGTTCAGCTGATGATCTAGTTCCAGGATCCAGATGGAGGGAATGATGCTGATCAGAAATGTTAAGATGGGAGGAGAAAACCTATAATGGGACCAAAAGCATGCCATAAGCACTGAAGACAGTATGAACTTTAAGCATATTTCTTGGGGTTAACCCAAGATTAAATAATTTGGAAAGTAGTACCTTCTAACACATCACACAATGTTTAACCCTTTAAGACCTGATCCATGAAAAAAAGTCTGTTTTTTTTTTTAAACATAAAGACTTTATTTGTTCCTTCAACTAAATGAAAAAAACAGTTTTAGGGATATTACCATTTACTAGCATGTAATATGGCAAAATTATTATGGCGTAATCTTCAGATTTCTGGTGTCCATTGAGGGGCAAAAGACAATGATCAGACTGAGTTCAATAGGATTTTCACCTTTTTTTTTTTTTTTTTTTACCAGTTTTTATTGGGCTTTTACGGGTTAAACTCTTCACACTGGCTTCAGGTTAGTCACAGGATAGAATTTAAAATCCCTATTTACAAACCCCAAGAACGGTTCAGGCGCAGAATTAATCTGATATGTTCAGAGAATATAAACCAACCAAAGCTCTTAGATCCAAAGACTCAGCTCATTTAGTCCAGACCAAAGTCCAGACTAAACGTGGAGAAGTAGCATTTTACTTTTATGCTGTCAACAAGTGGAACAAACTTCCAGTGGTGAATAAACTTTTACCAGATGTAGACACTTTTATATACGGGCTAAAAATGTTTCTTTTCTTATTCACCTATGTACAAAATCTGCACACTAACTTTCATTTATTTCGTTTTTAATTATTTTCATTTAATTAATTATTTTATTGTGATTTTTGCCATTTGTTGCTGCATTTTATGACTTTTTTTTTAAAATGATTTCTTTGAACCATATATAATGTTTTTAAAGTTTAATGTAAAGCACTTTTAAGGCTAGATTATCCAATGGGAATTGTGAGCACCAGCCCAGGGGCCCACTTGGGGCTCATGTAGGGCCAGCAGTTTAAGAAAACCAATATATATTTCAAACTTCAGATATGGGAGCCGAGAACCAATTTAGAAAAACCACACTAATACAATTTCAACCTTAACAGGGTTATTTGATTGGTCAGGTCTGATTGTGGAAACCATGGTAACTTGCCCAAGGTAACTTGCCCCTCGGCCCCGCCCGCTACCCATCATTTTTAAATGAACAACAGAGAGACAAGCACCAAAAGACATAGAAAGGTGAGGAGGACAGACACATGAATAAAACAATAATGGGTGTGAGAGTGTGTTTGTGATTGAGTAATGGAAAGTGTGAAACTTACCCTGCCTGATGGAAATAAAACAAAATGTACATACAGTAAAAGCCAGATAGTTACAGCACAGTGTCTAGTGTATTTCTATTTGTACCACTGGCTGAGAGATGTTAGAAATGTCATTTAACAGAGTATCATTCACAATTTTCACAATGTTGCAGTGCAAGGGGGCCTATGAGACACTCAGGGCCCAGGGGCATCTTCACTTTTAGTCCGCCCCTGCTAATTGTCTTGTACATTAACTGTGCTGTACAAATCAGTTTGCCTTGCCTTTTAGTACATATAAATAAAAGTCTAATAATCATTTTAGCAGTACATAGGTTATATAATCACTTTGCCAGCCCCTTTGATATACCGCAAAAACCAATGTTTCTGTGCTTTATATGTACCTCAATTAAATAGGACAACAAAATAAATTAAGTCCACATTGCTTTTTGCACTGTGATGGACATAAACTTTTGTTTTGTTGCATGCACAACTGTGTTAAGATGGATGTATTGTTAGATAAAATGGAAACTCATCAATGCATGAAGGAAAACTCTAGAGAGATTAGTTTCCTGCAGTGAGAGTTTAGGGGTACCGGACCATCCTTGCTGTCCCAGGACAATGTCTGCAGAGGGACAAGCAGGATGCAGGCTGCACAGGGAAGTGGGGGGAAGGGATACAGTTTGGGGAGGAGGGCGACAGTAATCATTTTTATGTTGTAAATCTGTCAGACGATTAAATGAGCTAACAAGACAGTTGATATTAGTTTTAGGAGACGTGATCATCCTCAGGTATGATTCCAGTGTTAGAAGACTTTTAAAAAGAAGCGTGCCCAGGTTCTTACCATTTGTAATCCTGTCCCTGCCGCCGCTTCAGAGTTATTATCATTTCAATAATGAGAGGCAAAAGGAGGAGAGTCAGCAACCAGTAATTGCGATCTTGCTTCACCCATGTTACTCTTAAGAGTCCGATCAAAGAGACCAGGATAAATAAAACTCTAGTTACGATCGCGCTGATAAACTTAAAGAGATTCATCACGCCGGCGCAGCTGCAGTTTATCCGGGAGGTTCAGATTCCACGCAGCCGGTGACAGTTTCTCCCACACTGCCACAGAAAATAAATTCAAAAGAGACCCATAAACTTTAAGTCCCGCCTTAAGCTTTTTTTTTTTTTTTTTTGTCCCAACAGTGGATCAGATAATGCGGCGTCAGAGCGGACAGAAGGCATTAAAAACAATGGAAGCTGTGTCAGAAAGGTCATTGTTATTATTTATTCATTACTTTGTTTTTTGCATTCTTTTTGTTGTATGCACTGTGATTTATGGATGACTTCTTAAAATGACCACAAACTGTTAGCCGTTTCCCCTGAAAGAGCATCATGAAGAAAGTACGTCCTCTGCTGTCCTCACCGCAAATGCATCAAGTGTTCCTCAATGGAGCCATTTAGGACCCTTTTACATGTCAACAGCACAAGGAAATGACATTTAAAAAAAAAAAAAAAAGCATTTAAGACCTCTTAGACCAAGCCAATATATTAGGCCTACTTTACCACTAAAAACAAAGTTAGACAACTTAACCCTTTCAGGTCCTGGTCTACCATTTGCTGGAGGTAAATTTGAAGTGACTTGGATGAATTTCTTTAAATAATTTTGGAAATAAACCTGCTGAAGCATCTCTACCAAGTAATTTGGGTATGTAAAACCCGAACTAACACTACTGTTTTAAATTTAAACCATTTTCCTGTTGTTATATTATTATTAACTTCCTAATGTCTCAACCATTTGTTTAAAAAAAAAAAACGTATTCTGTTTATTCTTGTCCAAAAAAAAATGAAAAAAACACAGAGAAACATTTTCTTCAGCCTTTTTGTTAGTGTGACAGTTAAAGGGTTAAGTAGATATCAAAGTCTGTGACATAGCAAAGCTTTTGTACCGCTGGATTATTGTCAGTGACTCTTTTAATATTGTAATGTTGGAGCCAGTGTTGATAGTTTAATTCTTATAAATACTTTAAACTACTGTGGTAAACTGTTAAATATGTAAAAAGCTTTTTGAAACCACCTTATAAAGATAGGTCAGAAGTGTAACGAATATAGCCTAATGCGTTGTTAATAATTTAAGTCACACACTTATCTGAAACAGAAAAAATAACATGTCAACCATTATTATTAATTTTTTTGGATTCCAGGGTGATGGAACATAACCCTACTCCTATCAAACCAGGGGTTCACCCTGGACAACAAAACCACCCAACATAAACATGCAATGTTAACATCTCAAGCACATTTCTGATCATGGCAGCATAGAAGAATATAAAACTCACGCAGGGAAAAATAAAAAACAATCCAGTTTGCTATACTGGTAAACAGGTTTTACATTCTGCAAGTGATACAATAATCTGCCTGCAGCCAATAAAAAAAAACTATGGACATATTATAAAGGAGTGAGTTAAAGGGAGTCCTAAATTGTTTAATAATTAACAAGAATATTAAATCTATACCAAAAGATGTGTTTAAAAACATGCAGTGTTGGGAGGCAACACACTGCTTGAAACTTTTAGAAATATGTCATGACCTGTGATTCAAAAGCTCATGTCTAAACTAAATAAATAAACTACCTGGACTGCTGGATCCTGATCCAAAGGTTCAAGGTTCAAGGTTTTTATTCGCCATTTGTGCATAAGCTGACAGTCTAGGCACATTGGAAATCTTGTGCAGTCTCATCAGTTACAGGTATTAAAGACAGTAAAAACAAGTAATTAAATGAAAATTAAGTATAAGATTAAGTATAAAATAAATATGAATAACTATACAGTAGGACTTTGTGTGAGATTCAGGGTTTTGATAGATTTCCAGTATTTCCCTCACAAAGATAACAAAAGAAGCCAAAGCAGGCAACACAGGGGTTCATGCAAATATTATGCCTTTGTACAATGAATATCTGGCGGAGAGGGGGGGGGGGGCATATTAATATATATATTTGTATATATTGCACATATGCGCATATATTTTTTTCTCATTCTTCTTTATCTGGTTTGGTTTTAATGCAATGAAAGAAAAGAATGCTAGAGCCAAATTCCCTCTCAATGAGTGCAGATACATAATTTTGCCATACTTGGCTGACTTGATTTCTGTTCAAATCGTTCTGTTTAGCCAGTGCAGCAGAAGGGAAAGAGCAGAAAGGGCTCGTGACCTTGGAACGGAGGCAGACTTTTCCTGCCTTTGTTCTAAATGATCTGTCATCATGCTTCTGTGTGCATTATGTGCATATAATCACAATAAGAATTTCAGACAGTAAAAATGTTAGGAAAGAGAAAATCTAGCCTTATGCAGAGAAAAGAAAAGAGGGAAAATAACACCACAAGTAGAGTTTTAAGAAACTTGTGTAGTTCAGTTTGATTAGCGGAACGAACCAGAAAGAAAAAGTGGTACTATGACAAAAAAAAAAAAACAAAAAAAAAAAAAAAAAACTTTCACTGAAGTGTTCCCGTCTGACGACAGGAGCTCATTCTGTAAAAAGTAAGAAGCTTACTGTGAATGGAAACAGACTTGTCTGTATTTACTGGGACAGAAAAACCATCTCACATCATACCACAGGCCTGAGAGAGACTGCTGTTCAACATTTGGCTCATGGCTGCAGAGATGATAATGACAGGACGGGCCAAAGGGGCTCTGGCCATTGATGGCAGAACAGTGATTCCCTCTGTGCAGCCTCAGTCAATACACTGATGCTGAAGCTGGCAAGGCTCATGGGAAGAGAGAGTGTTTTTGTATAAGTCATAAGGAATAAAATGAAAAGTTGATTAGCATTGATTTACAGATATAATGCAAAATAAAATCAAAGATAAAGCTAGATATAAAATTACTTCTTTTTTTTCCCATTTTATTGGATTATGAACATACAAAAAAAACCCAAAAAAAACAACACAATTGCTCAGGCGAGGCTAATGAGAGAATATGTATACAAAGTATGTGCAAATAAACGTAAAAACAAAAAGAAGAGATGTCAGCATATATACAGCTGAAGAAGCAAACAAAAGACATACATAGTTAATGAGAGGGAAATCCTTTCAGCACATGGGATGCTAAGTTTGGGCCAATAAATCTCAGATATGGGTCCCAGGTGGAGTAGAAAGTGTCTGTAGAGGTGTGAAGCATACACGTGATGTACTCATTAGGGATACATTCCATTGTGATATTATGCCATGATTTTTTTTTGTCGTGGCGGAGTCCTTAATCCAGAAATGCAAAATGTTCTTTCTGGCAGTGAAAATGAACAAATTAAACAGTCGTTTGTGCTTGGGTTGGATATGTGGGTCCAGGAGGCCAAGAAGAAGATATCTGGGATCCAAGGGTATGGTAATATTAAAAATAAAATACAAATCCTTGACCACACTAGACCAGTAATGTTGTATTTTTACACATGACATAAAATTACTTTTAAATGTTGAAAACAAATGATATCTCATGTTTTTAAAATTAGTTCTATTTATTTTGCACATAAAAATAAAAATAAACCTCACATCACCACAAAACAAAAACATCAACACACACATATATTCTCTCTCTCTCTCTCTCTATGTATACACACACACACACACATATATATATATATATATATATATATATATATATACAGAGAGAGAGAGAGAGAGAGAGAGAGAGAGAGAGAGAAAATTGAATAAAAAAAACAGTTTCCTGTGAAATAAGCTGAAATTGGCAAAAGTAATAATAATGAAAAAAGTATGATAATCATTACAATATTTTCTAGCTCTAAGTGCTCTAATCCTATGTGCTCCTAAAGTGCAATAATTTGTCTGGGACCAACTTGTTTGTTTGTTTTGTTTTATTTTTTCTTCAACTCAACTAAATGAAAAAAGAGTGTCTTATATCACTAAATTATGATCTTGCCAATTTTTAGTTATTGTTCCTTCTGTCTGTGGTGTGTGTGTGTGTGTGTGTGTGTGTGTGTACTGTTTCTATTTTGTTTATACACTTTTTGTATTTAGTTAGTACTTCCTTTATCTTGGAAAAGTATTTTCAAGTATTTGTATGTCATTTCTGGCTTAACTTGTTTGGCACCATGTATTAACTTTTGCTGGGGTTTTTTTGTGTGGGTTTTTTTATTTTTTTTTTTTTTTTTTTTGTCCCCTTCAGAACAGTATATTGCTGATATATACATATATATATATATATATATATATATATATATATATATATATATATATATATATATATATATATATATATATATATATATATATATATATATACAGTAAAGGTGTAGGTCTCTCTGTCTCTTTTGTTTGTGCACCCAGGTCTTGTCTTGCCAGCCTTGTTGCCTTGCTTTCATGTATGGATTTATGTTAAAGCATTTGAGTATTTCTTCTTTCTTAGCTGTTTCAAGTATTTTCAGTCATTCATTCATTCCATACTCTATTCCATACTTGCTGTGTTTCTTGGCTGCATCTGTCTGTCACTGGTACAAATTACTGCCGTCATTAACTATAGCTCTGCTGCAGCCCCATAAACCATATGTTTGATACATTCTCTGCTCCTCTTTAGTTTTCATTTGCAGTAATTTGACTGAAACAACTGAAAACACACCAAAGAATAAAATAAATCTTTGTTTTCTTTTTATTTGACCTTGTCTTGTAGAGAGGACCGGTGTCAAACTCATAATTTTATTCATCCTTTATTACATTGTTTTGTGCTCATTTGCTCAGAAATACAGACAAACACAAACCTTTAACACAGCCTGAGGGGATTTTCATCACAGGAGAACAGAATATTTCTGGGTCTCCAGTTTGATGTTGTATTTAGTTTACTCATAAAATTACTCAGAGTTTCTGTGGAGGTAGTGAGATATATCCCACACACATAGGGTAGAGGCATTAAATCATTATGACAACCAGTACTTCAGTTTTATACTCTTTATATTTGATATATTTCTTGATTTAGACATATTTCCTGTCGTTTAGGCTGTCCTTTTTTATTTTTAATGTATTTGTTTATTTATTTATTGTATGAAAAGTCTAAATATGTTTGAGTTTCTCATTCAGTACACACGTTGACTCATTCAGCCTAACAAAACCAACTCTATGAGATTTCTATGTGTTTAGGTTTCAGCTGACAGTTTAAGTGTTACTTGTCTGAACAGCTGTTGGAAAGTCTTTCTCATCACAGAGAGAGGACGTTTCATGCAGAAACACTGAAACATAACATATATATATATATATATATATATATATATATATATATATATATATATATATATATATATATATATATATACATGTGAAAATACACAGTAATGCACCAGAACATTTTAGTTTTCAGATATATTAAATGTTCTCTTCTCTTTGCAGCTTAGTGCAGCTTTTATGAGCAGAATATTACTCAACTCATGGCTACATCGTTGCCAACTAATAATTAGACTATTATGTTCCAGTGTACATTAACCTCTGTGATCCAGTGTTAAACAGCTGCAACCAGCTCCTTGTTGTTACTGGTGAGAGCCAACAGGTGGCACTCAATACCACATCTTCCACAGGCGGCTCTGCAAGTGATGCCTTTATTAGTCAATCTGACGTTTATCCTAATAGACAAAAAGCATCAGCGTGCTGTGAAAAGTCACGGGGAGGTGTGTGATTAAAGCCAACACTGTCTACACTGCTCCACATGTGATAATTTGCTTCTGAAAAAAATAGCATTTTTTTCAACATTTCAATACAGCTACTACAGCTCAGCAGGTCTAACTTAATATTTTGCAGAGGAGAGCTCCTTTTAAGGCAAAAACACTCTTTGCACTCCTCTTTTGTTTATTCATTCAGTTTCATGGCAGCTGTGCCTGGCTTAAAACCATGTCAGATACAACACATGAGAACTGTTTCCCAAATTTAAGCTTGCTTTAAACACTGTGGGTCATGGGTGAAGCAGGTGGTTAAATAGTCATACATATCTGGCACTGATTCTCTTCCCCCTCATCTCAAAAATACTGTTTCAACTAAGAGCCCTGCAGAGTCACACATGTCAGGCATTTGTATGGGAGAAATTAGTCTTAAATGGGTTACACATGACTCATTCTGTTTTAGCCTCGACAGCTGCAACAGGCCAAGCAGTTATTGGACAAATATGATTCACCTCAGAACAGAGCCACTCTTCAAAGCTTTTCCAATGTGGAATCTCTGACGTAAGCTGAAAAATAAAGAGATATTGAAGCAGAGTTAGTGTGAAACATATTGAATTACTCTCAAACCATATTCATTTTCCTCTCGCTGAATGGATTTTTCTCTGACCTTAACCTGACAACTGTTATAAATTCTGCATTAGCAATCAAAACAAAAGACTATTATGCAGTGCAGTGCTGGCCTCTGGTTGCTGCTTGGCTCATATTCCCTGTACAGTAAACAGCCCACAGATGTTTTACATTGATATTAACAACCTTAATTTGTCCTGTGCAGAAAAAGGCCAAGCATGGCGCGGGGATTAAGTTCTCAGCCATGTATCACACACAGCACAGACAGCAATCTCATTTAGCTTGAGTGAAGTTTACAGTGAGTGGGTTTTGCATAGGTCATTAGTTGTCTCAAAATATCCCCTTGTCACCATAGCAACTTCAAGTGACTCCTAAATTGCCTTATAAAATTAGATAAATTATTAATGTTGAGAGCCTTTTTTTTTTT
The DNA here is from genome assembly GCF_933228915.1 of Telmatherina bonti. NCBI lineage: Eukaryota > Metazoa > Chordata > Actinopteri > Atheriniformes > Telmatherinidae > Telmatherina > Telmatherina bonti. Next base: position 32,681,189 of record NC_136629.1, read on the forward strand.
CTTCTCCTTTAATATGTGTGCTCAGGCTCTGAGCTGCTTACAGTATCGCCTTTATTTTATTACTGTAATGGAAGAATAGCTGCTGTCAGTCATATTTCAAAGCTAATCTTTTGCCTCCCTTCTTGAAGTGGTCGATTGTCAATACCTTGTAAGCAGCTATTGCGAAATGGTTGGTTTGTTATGCTCCTGATTAGTTGACATATACATAACACTGTGCTCTCAGTCCAGATGGGAGGCTGACACACACCAGTGAATCATCTGATCCGAGATGTATGCTGACATTTGTGCCCATCTTATAACAATTCAGCGTTTGACATAAAAGGCAGGGGCGATACATTACAGATGGTTAATGCTGAGGTCACTTTCTCCAGTGATGCCATCATCAGCGATGGTTTGACCACTGGGTGTAATAACCTGACTGATGTTTCAAACATACAAAGTAAATGTTTAATGCAGAGATCGGGTTCTGCATTAATGTATCCCTCGGATGAGAAGGAGACACCATGACCTCTTTGCCTTAAAAAAATACATCATTTTCCCCCTCTTTTTCTTCAGGCTTAGTGGCGCTCGACTCGCTCCACGCAATGGAAGCATCCATAACTCGCAGGCAGCCGTAACTCAATCTAACAAAATGCCTTTTCAATCACTCTCATCTTTTATAGTTATGCCCATCAGACATTTACATAAATACATTATTCATGGTTGTAATTCTGGTTTCAGATGGGGGAGATATAAAACGTGTGTGCATGCGTGTGCAAGTGTGTGTCCTGATGTGTGTGTGTAGATGACAGGGAGAATGAAGCTGCCTTATTTTGTTTGTGGTTTGCACATTTCTGATTCAGTGGAGCACTCTCCATCAATGAGGTAAATTTACATTTGCCATTGCAGTAATAACCTAAAACCCATTCTGATGTTAACACTAGTATGCACTTGAATTCACGTTGTCCTGCCACATGATTACATTTGTGCATCACTTAAGAAAATGACTCACTTGACATTATCAAACAATTTAGCTCTGATAGTTGTTCGTGAAGGTGAAATTGTGTTTTTCAGGCAATTAGTTCATTGTCGGGGCAGCTGTTTATACTGGGCCAACCAATGTTTGCCTTATGAATCATTATTATGCATGTATAAATATATGGTATTAGCTCTGATCATGAGTCATGAATGAATGTAGTAATTGGTTTGTTGGAAATGTGGGTCCTCTGTGCTGAGTTTTGAAGATAAAAAAGATGGATTGTAGAAACTATAAATTATGCATAAATCAAGATTAGGGATAAACAAGAGTGTTATCAGATAAGAGCAAAAAGAGAGGAGAGTATTATTTTTTCAAGAGGCGATCTTTTCCGCTGTGAACAGTACCAATGCACGCGTTCACTGCATGCAGTCGCTTCTTTGATGTTCTGAAGATATTACTGCATCACAGATATTTATGAGCTCTGTGAGTTAATATTCACTCTACAGTGCACTGGCTGACACCTGCTAATATACACAGAAATATTCTCAAACAGCTAGATGAACGTATCAGATCAGGTCCCGGTTAAAAGGAACCTCTCTATATAAAGTAAACAGTTTTTTCTTGGATGTGCTGTCCACTCACACATGACTTAGTGAAGAAATGTAACACTCTGTTATAAAGAGTCAAAGAGGTTAAAATTAGCCATCTCCCAGATCTCCTGTTACCTTTCCTAAAGTCATGCTGCAGACAGAGAGCCATTGTCATATGATTACAGCAGCACAAAGACACAGGTGTAAAGTTACTACTGAAACATGCTCCTCTGGACACATTTACTTGATGGCTTTTTAATGTCCTAGGACTTTCCACTGATGACAGATAGATATCTACTTGGTAATGCAATTGTGCATGTGGAATGAGTAGAAAATAGGGTGTGTTGCCCTGATTTCTCAGAGGCTTTCTGTTTTAGTCATCTGCAGATTTCCATAATCCCCAGACGGCATAATTAGAAATGTTTGTCGTTAACTTCACACTGAGAGGTTTTACTGCCAGGAAGTGTAATGTTTGGCCATCTCTATACTGTAATATACCCTTCATTCTTTCTTTATCACCCATATTTTATGAGACAGCTAATTAAGTGAATGATAGCGCTGTAGGTACTTTCTACAATTTGATTATCTTGATCATTAAAGTTGGGAAATTTTGAGCAAAAACGGTCACAAACAGTAAAACCCTGCAGAAGGGGAGGTTTTTTATGTTGATATCTTCCTTTCGTTTTAAATTAAACTACATTTTAGAGAGAAGTATTAGACATTGTTGTGACACTAGAAACAATCCTATTTACAGGTCTAGACAACATAAAAACAAACTTTTATATGTATAATGTGTTACTTTAACTAAAACTATACAAGTGTTTTCAAAACCAGACTACCATGCCTGGATAATGTGGTTAGAGCTTAAGTATTCACTCAAAGTAACTCAAGTAAGTCTAGGTAGCCTATACCACAAAGGCTTTTTAATAGCTGCTAATAAAATCGTTGTGTTTGAGATATTGGTGACTGAAAAGGAGCTCATTGAGAGTATGTCTCAGCTGCATTCACATAAAGCATTCACACTCCAGTCTTACAGTAAAATGTAAAATATTGCTCAAAAGTTGTTTTGGGGTTTTTTTTTTTTGGTGCTCCTGAATGATGCTATTTTATGGAAAACAACCTCACAGGATAACACAGTGTTTGTGAAAAGATGTTTATTTGTGTCCATGATTTTACTGCTACATAAACTACTGGCTTTTAGCTAACTTAGGTATTAAAACTGACATGGTTGAAGTTCTCAAATCATCATATTGAAAATGATCCTATAATAAAAGCTTTCATAGGAATATCCTTTTCCTGGAGTCCTGCCTGTTCAGCTGCAAAAAAAAACAAATGCTGCAAATGTGAATTTAACCACACATCCTACTGAAACACACGGGAAAAATACAAATTTAGTCTTTGTCAACATGAATGTAAAGTCTTCTACTTCATGACCATTTTCCATAAAACTGCATGGTGAGCATCGGCAGTGAATCCACCTGCATTTACATGGACAATTATCTCATACAGAGTAAGTTGGAAGCAGCATCATGAGCTTTCTCTCTCTCTTTTTTTTTTTTTTAGCTCGCAGTGTTGCAGCTTTCTCTGTATTCGTGTTTTATCATAAATAAATAACATTTTGCTTGTATCATGTTGAATAAATTCAACCCCTCCAAAAAAACACACACACACACATTCACACACATGTGACATTATATAATGAACCCATCAGCAGAAATATCAGTTGGATCGTCTATTTATAACAGATTCAGCAGCTTTTGAACATTGGTTAAAAACGTTTTTTCTGTACATAAAAGTTGCATTGTCAGTCTTAAAATGCAATTTTTACACACACACACACACACACACACACACACACACACACACACACACACACACAATCACAAAGAAAACATAGAAGTAAAAGTATTCATGGCCAGTAAATAAATAAATTATTCTTCAATGATCTGCTCATTTATTACATCAATTTTATCAATACATCACATGTGTATGTTGTCACTGAACACGTTACAACTAGGCTTACTTGTTGTCTTCCCTTGATGCTGCTAGCCAGCAACTTAAAAGTTTCAAGCCTTAATTTGCTGGTAAATTAGCTGCAACTCTCTGATTAATGCAGCTGAATAAAAAGAAGCTCTCAAAAAAGACGCCTATAACAAATGTTTCCCTTATAGACAACTTACAGAATAAGAGTGGAAGAAGTTATTAGCATTAGAATCAAATCACAAGACGCCTCAGTCTCTCTTCAAGATGTAAATCAATATCCACTCTTTTAGCATCACTTGGGGAAATACCACATATTTGCTTTCATTATTATCTATGCATTGTGTTTAGGTAATAAACACACTAAAGCAGGGATGCTTCCAGTCTGGTCTTTGAGATCTAGCATACTGCAACTTTTAGATGCAGCCCTTCTCCAACATGCCTGAATTCCCTCTTCTGCATGTCATCCAGCTCTGCAGAGGCCTGGTAATGTGCCAGTTATTTGATTGAGGTGTGTTGCACATGGACTGCATCTAAAAGACGCAGGACAGGAAATCTTAAGGACTGAACTTGGGTACTTCTTCTCTAAAAGGTTTGATACCTATAACCTCAGGTGGTGAAAGATGTGTCAAAAACATCTGAACTCTTAAATATTGCAAGGTTTTGTGATCCATTCCAGATTAAATGGTGCTCCTCACTTAAAATATGTGCAAGTATAACGTGTAACATGTTTAAGGAATATTTTAAATACCCAACCTTCCACGTCTATCATAAAAAAATGCTGTTAAATGTAAACCTAGTCTAAAAGCTATTACTCAAAAGAATGAAAAGGTTTATGTAAACACAGATGTCTTGAAAGTATGCAGGCGTCTTGAGGTGCTGAAATATACGTGGCAGAGAAGCGTCTCAGAAGTTTATGGATGACTGATAACTGCAGCACAACTGCCAAATCATTGTTCATACAGTTTAATGTATCAGGAAAAGTACAAGTAGGCTCTCCTTAGAGGTGCACCGAGTTAACTCATGCATTTACTTTGTAACAATAATACACTGAATCAAATTATCTTTCAAGTACAGATAATGTAAGCCTTTTATTTCTTCTCCTTTTTGCACTCTCTCATAGTCTCCAAAATTCAGGAGCGAAATTTTTCATTCATTTACTGGTCTGCGGTCAACATAGGTGCAAGTCTAGTCTACTTTTTATTGGGGTGCATAACCTGGAAATGGGTATGTAGCCTTTTTAAACATTCTAGGTTTTTAAAAAATAATTTATTCGATTTGTTTTAATCGACAAATTGAACTCAGGGTGATCTTGAATTATATGTCTTTAATCAATAATTATACTTTAATTAATTATAAACAGTCGTCACATCTGGTGGTTTTATGGCTGTTACATCTTCATATTAAAATGCAAACAGACAAATGCAAACAAAGGCAGATAATGCATATGTATATATATATATATATATATATATATATATATATATATATATATATATAAATATATATATATATATATATATATATATATATATATATATATATATATATATATGTATAATATGATAATTAACTTGAGGAGGTCTTGTTCCGGAGGTTGATGGCTCTATTACAGTCTAGTTCTGACCAAATAACCTGAAAGCAAATAGTTGAAGCAACAGAAGCACTCAGCAGAGATAAGAGTGACTCTTTCAGAACAACAACATATAAAATATCAGATGTCAATACCGACCTCTCACTCTTATCATTTGTTTTGTACAATCTCTGCTCAAAGGATGTCTGGAGGGAACTGCTGAGGAAATAAATCTAGTGCAAAGACTGAACTGCATGTTAAATGATTTCTGGTTGTTTTATAGTCATTTTCCCTCTTTTATTAATGTAAAATGTGTTTTTTTCCCCCTTGGGTTTAACCAGTCTTGTCAATGAACTACTGTACATTTGTCTTATCTACTTTCCTCTTGAATGCATCCTCTTCTTTATATTAAAATCAATCATTTTGCAGCAGAATCTTATTTCTGAGTCACTCTGAATGAACATAATAGTCATTACAAAGACATTTCAACATATGGTTTGGATTACATGTGCCTTTTAAAGATGTCTGAGATACTCTTCTGTGGCTAAGACTGTGACCTCAGCACATCATGTTGAGGTAACTCTTCGACCACGTCAGGCTCCCTGCTGAAGCTTACCTCATTATGTTTGAAGTGGAACACCTTTGTCAACAAAAAAATCAGCCTTTACTACTTTCCTGGACACTGAGTGTGCATCTGTTACACTCAGTGTGTAGGTATGTATCGCCCTGAAACATATTTGTTCAGCTTTTCCCTTCATTGCCCACATTAAGGCCTTTTAGTGAGTTAATTTGTGGGTCCACTCATGCGGCTCCATCTACTGTGGCTTACGTATCTGTCTAAAGCTCCTTATTTGTCTACAGGGTGATGCAAAGAGTATGTGGGGTCTTAACTTTCATTTACAGTCGTTTACAAAGCAAAACCACTTTCAAATCATACTAGCAAAATGGATTTGTGGAAATAAAGATGAGACAAAATTATTTCTATGCTCAGGTTGTGCATTATGCATCTGCAGGCGACGTGCTGAGCTTTTAGATGCCACAAATATGGTGACATTATCATATTTGCCCAATACCAGTCTCTCTTTCAGCACACACTTGTTATTTGTTTTTAAATAAAGGTTTCTCACCATGAGCACTCATTCACATCAATATCTGCATCATAATGTTGCAACGGCCTGTTGACAAGCAAAACACTTGCAATTGCCAGATAAGAGCTCGAGTGGTGCCATTGATTAACCAGCGACTTCATTATAGTGGCTGCCATTAACAATGCAACCCCATCGATTTAGCCACTGAAATGGCTGTGAGAGAAATCAAGAAAGATAACACTATGAGTTGCGTTTTATATCGGATTCACTGCAGGAATCCCAACTCTGCTGCAGCCGCATGCAAGACAATGAGGCTCTGTGTGAGCCACCTTTTGCCCTGTCCTAAACTGGTACTTAAAATATCCCAGTGTCACAGAGCAGTGCTTCAGCTATTTCTGTATAAAATACAATGCCCTGCTGCTTCTTTGAATTGAGGGAAGGGGCCAGATAAGCTATAATAGGCTGAAAAGACTATGTTTAAGTACTAATTCCTCATCAGTCTCAGAATGTCTTTAAGATAAATATCAAGCAGTCATTCATTTACCTAGAGAAGGAAAACATGTCAGTTTGGCAGACAGGAATACACTTTACTGGCTGTGAATCAATGTGCTTGGATGCTTTGCCAGTCATTTCAGGAAAAAAGGCGCATTGCGTAATAGTGTACTTGAAATAGCTTGTGTCAGAAGTAGGCCTGTGTCGTTGTTGTATGCTCTGCGATCTGAGTGGTGGATAAATGCTGGGCAATGAGGTGCGTGACCGTGGAGAAACAGCACAGCGCTGTGGACAGAGTGGGTACTTGTAAAAAAGATGAATTATTCCAGACAGCCGAAACTAAAACGCAGCTGGCACATTCAGCCAGCGGAGGCTAAAAAGGACAATGGGTGTAAATAGAAACCATGAAGTTTGTGTAAGCTGGGATAAACAGCGCAACTGTAATTAAAAATTCATAATGTTAATATTGGCTTCTTATACAGCTGCAATTTCCGGCTTTTTAAAACAATAAATAGAAGTTATTATATCAGACCCTTTAATCGTGCAAATGTTTTAATGCGTGTCAAGTAGCCTTTACCCAGCTGTCTTCACAAGGTCAGCTTAGTGATTTAACATGACTTATGTTTGCATAATGGACTGCTGCCTCGTGAACAGAGTCTCGTGACGCCCTGTTTTCTCTTTTGGCCAATTTTGTCTTTTCACGCTCGACTAAAAATGTAAATTTATATATATATATATATATATATATATATATGTAGTCTATGTAAAAGACATTGTTTCAAGCACCGAAGCCAAGCTGAGCGCTGGAGCCATTACGCAGAGCAAGTTCCGCTCAAAACAAAGCACCTCGCGAGTTCCGCGTTTCCTTTTGAGGAATCATTTGATGGCCCTATTAACTTTCATGTAACATTGTTTCTTGAAGGCATCCACAGCAAGCGCCTCAGTGTCATTACTGTGAGAAATGTGCTTTCATACTGAACGTCTTTTACAGAAGTCCTGGAAGATACCTAGTCTTCAAACAGCTCCTGAATGCGGATCAATAACTTAAACAAAGCTTTTAAATGCTTATTATTTTTACCGAAACGCTATATTTACTGTTTCATATAACATCTTGTCACAGACAGTTGAATGTCGTTTATATGAGTTTAGTTATATCAAAATATTTACCGCAAGTGCCTTATTGCAGTCAAATAAAAAGGGTTAAAAAGTCAGTGTTAAAATATTTTTAAAGCGTTTAAAACACCGACCATACATACGTTATTTACAGTGTATGTAGTAAAAATCGCGTTTTTCTGTGAAGCAGTGAAGCCCTAAACGTATTATTTTGAACTCTCTTCAAGATACGTCCCTTGCAGGACCTTCGGCAATCCATTCAAGCCAGCAAGTTTGGAGAGCGTGTTGAGTTTAATCAATTCATAACGTCGAGATGGAGCCGAACTCACTGAAGGTAACGTTTGTTATCATCCGTCGATTTATTTAATTTGCCTCTAATCGCCTCCTTCTGTAAACACGCGATAAATCTGTAAAAACTTTGACACATTGCATTTCAGTATGAATACATCCGTTTCATATGTTGATTATCTAAAAATAGTTCAGTCTAAATGACAGAAAAAATTAGGAGCAAAGCTGAGAAACCCCCAAATGTGAGATTTGCCAGTGGTATGTTGTGAAGAAGATGCGTTTTGTGCCAGCATTTGTTTAGCAACTGAGTCGATTAACCAGTCATTAATGTAATTTATTTGTCTTTTTGTCCTCTACAGTGGGTGGGCTCGTCTTGCGGTTTACATGGACCATATATATTCTATAAAGCCTTTAAATTTAACCGGAACGCCAAACCGAGAATCCTTGCTCTCGGAGACTTTTTCTTCGTCAGATGTAAACCCGAGGATCCTATTTGTATAGCGGAGCTTCAGCTTCTCTGGGAAGAAAGAACAAGCAAGCAACTTTTATCAAGCTCCAAACTTTATTTTCTACCCGAGGATATCCCCCAGGGACGGACAGTTACTCATGGAGAGGTAGGAATATTAAACACCTGGTAAATAATTATCAACCACTGTTGTATATATGTCTATTTTTTTTTTAAATTTTTAAATCTCTTGCGCGAGATAATTTTGTTCAATAGCAATTTCACCGCATTAAGACTTGGCAGCATGACAAGAGGCATTCATAAGCGCGTGCATTTATACTGACATTGATGTATTGAGCACCACAAGAATTGGCCTACAGAGGAATTTGTTCTCTAGTTTTACTTTAGCCTGTTTGTCCATTGTGGTGTCAACTGCTGAATGTGCACTTGTCCAGCTGCGCTCAATAAGGTTGCCGCTGCGCTCTATGGGGTTAATTGTGTTATAAAGGGGGGGAAATCCGCAAGAATCCTGCGCCTGGGCTCTGTCATTGCATTTCTTAGTAAAAAAAAAAAAAAAAAAGCGTGTCAAATACTGACATATGGGCGGAAATTGCGAAACGGTAATGAATGCATGGGATCAAACTGGCTCAGATCGGTCGCTGCGATAGTTATTAGATATTTTGTAATGGCAGTCTGATGTTGAAAGAAGCTGAAAGCGAGTCATAAAAGCGTGGCGGAGCAAAGCCAGCGCTGACACGTCTTAACTACTCTCCACGCTTTGCATAATTTTCCCTGTGAACATTTCCATCCTCAACAATGCCATATTGTCAGCTCACATTTGAGGCAGCGCTTAAAACGCCCCTGTGTTGCATTACGCTGTTGTTGGCACAGAAAAGCAATAGTTATGATTGACTGTGGCCATATGTGGCGCTTGTGATCCGGTTACAACGGTTTGCACTGAACTGCATTACTCTTGATTGTGGAGAGGTTTGGTTGTTGTTGTTATTGTTTTTCTTGCGGGCTGTAAAAACAAACGATGTGTTGTTTTCTCTCTGATATGACAACAGCGCTAGAAACGACTCCTCTCTGCTTTTGATCACTTGCGGCAGCGTGGAGATTATTCTGTTTTATTGTTTGTATGGAAGGACAAAGCAGTGTTTGTACTTGACTCTTCCGCTGATGGTTTACTTACATTCTTTCCTCTTGAGTAATGAGAGTGGCTATCACGTTTCCCTTTCATGAGAAAGGTGGCTATTTATGGATGGCCGCTTAGACAAGCTATATCATCCTTGTGAATTCTTCTATGAACGGGTATCATCGGCTGAAGCCCTTTGGCTTTAGCATTTAACACGCTGCAATTATTTAGTAATTACTTTGAGTGCATGCGTTGCCAATTCTGAGACCACACTCGCAAAACGACATGTCAGCTCCGCCCCTTTCCCAAAGACTTATTTGCATTACAAAGTGCTTACATTCCAGTTCATTGAGTTTATCTGGAAAATATTAGATTATATTACCAGAAGTTTTGTGGCTGCCAGTGCAAATAAAAGCACATATTTTTTTTATGTCATATTATGACATAAGATCAGAAAATTCATTTGCTAACAGCGTAAAAGAAGAAAAAAAAAAAGATAACAATGCATTTTTTTTTAGCTCCTAATTTTGCAAAACGATGTTTCTTTCCAGTTGCATATCATATGATAAGCCCAGACACGTGAATTATATAATTTGGGGATGATAAGTTTAAGGGCTGCGTAGGTGCCTGCAGGCTGACCTCAATTAAAGGGCTTGTCAAGCGTTTGGCTCTCAGCAAATCGGACTATTTACTGTATAGTTAATAGTTAACTGTCAAAATTGCTCTACCAACTTCAAACCAGTTTATGACCTTCACTGAGTTCATTCAGATTCTCGCTGACTTTGCCCCATAACACTAATCTGCACTGCATGAGTCAGCTAACAGTGCATACAGATGCAAGCCATAATCCAAAAGACAAACAGGATGGGTAAACCAGACCCCAAAAAAAAGGGGGGGGGAATGAAATGGAGAAGCTGTAACATTACATTTCATCAGTTGTTAAATTCTGCACTTGAGTGTTATATGTGTGAAAAGGTAAACATTAGAGAGGAGTTCATTTTTAGCCACACTGAGAAGTGGAATTTATAAACCACTTTTCTTCAGGGCTGTTAGTGTGTGAAGACAGACTAATGGCTGTGGAGCAACACTGAACCGTAAATCCATAATTGACTGGCTGAAAATCAGGAGTTTAAATTGGCCTTGTGACTCATACAGATATGAACTCCATACGTTACAGCTCTCAGGAAGTGTGATATTTTCACAAGAATTCAGCGCTAAATGAGCACCGAGGTTAAAAAAAAAAGAAGAAAAAATAAACACAACAACATTTATTCACAGATCATGTTAGATTTAATCTTGAATATTTTTACACAACATAAAACAATATTTGACTTGTGGTATGTAAACAGCTGGTGCAGGGTTGCTCTCTCTCTCTCTCTCTCTCTCTCTCTCTCTCTCGTATCTTGAAGATGGCTATTAACTTAAACCCAAACCAATATCCTCCAAATACCAAAAGGCATAACATATCAAAGCACCAGAACAGCCTTATATATTGACCCAGCCTACTAGAAATGGATGAGTGATTCACTTGTGTTCTCAGTGCTGAGGCATGATGTAATTTCCTGGTTATTTCTCAGGTATTTGTTTGCTTTCAGCCTCTCCTGCAGTGTGTTTGCCCTGTTTTGCTGTGCTGTGCAGTGACAAGAGGAACCAACCCATGACCTACTGTGCTTGTTTTTCTTCTGTCACAGGGTTGGAGGTCAATTCCTTTTAAATGCAGCCAGCTTTAGAGCCAGTCATCTTTGGCTGGAAATAAAAATAATGATCCGCTAAATAAATGCAACTCTCGGCGCCTGTGTTTGCTGATTAGATGATAAACAGATCCAGGGTAAATTTATGAATCTATTTATACAGAGTTAATTATTAAGTCCATATGTGGAAGAAGCTCTATTTTTCATTGTATCTCAGTCCGACAAGCACTGTTTACCACCACCAGTTGCGCTCAGCTTGCTGTTTAAACAGGCTTTGTGTCGGGTTGCTCACCCATTATGACAAACCCTCTATCAGGGCCTCTGCTCTATTTGTCTGCCTGCAAACTGCCACTGACTAAACAGCCACATGTGTTTTAAAACTCACTGAGTGACACATTATTTCTTCTCACTCCAAATGACCTGTCTCTCCTGCTGGTGCTGATCACTGGCTGTGATACTTTCTGTTTTCGGAGTCCCCGTTTCAGTAGAAAGCTGTTGCAGATAACAGCTCACCACGCACGACACCCACTTATTGTATACTCTGCTTCAGGCGCTCAATTACTTATTCTCATCTTCTACTGTATATACTACTTTACCGCAACTAAAGCAAAGCACTCTTAATGGGAATTCACAACCACTGAGAATATTCCTGGATCATGTTATATTAATGTGCTATTATCATCACCTCTGATTTCATCTGACCTCTCCTCTCCTCTATTCTGTCCCTGTAGCTGACAAGGCTTTGGCACATACACACAGACACTCTGACAGGCAGGGGACTGCAGCAGTAGGCCAGTATTGATTGCTGTGGAAAACACTTTGGCATGCATCCAGAGCCATTTCTTCAGTACATGGCAGTAGTCCATGCATGTGTTTCAGTGCTTGGAAAGCCAGCTTGTAGGGAAATTAGATTGTATTCATTTGCTGCTTCTTTGATTTTTCCTGAGGGAAAAACCCTGAATGGGTAATTCAGGCATCTGGGATGCTGGTTGAGTTAAGTATAAGTGGCTTAGATACAGAGAGCGACCAGCATTTTTGACGGGTAAGGTCATTCTTGCTGAATGACTCAAGTGTAAATGTGATACGGCACATTTTTTTACAGTCACCTTTTTTTTTTTCTTCTTCTTACTACGTCCATACTGTTCTCTTGTCTTGGCCAGTCTGTGCATTAAACCAAATCTCTCCATTCACACAACAATGGCAGGAATTTGGAGGTGGCGCGATTTGGAGGTGGGTGGGTGGAAGGGGTCTGCAAGTGGGGGCTTTTAGCGTGCGCGTGCAGGGCGCGCACGCCTGTATGCCTCCTCCTGCCGTAGAACAAGTCATTAACTCTGAACACTGCCCTCCAGTGAATTCCTCACCATTGCTGAAATAGCATGTAAATTATTGCCAGCTTTTTAGGGTAGTGTAATTTAAAACCTTTAAAATGTAATACCCAGGACTTCAAAGGCAATAAAAATAAAACATTCTGATTCTTTTTCACCAAACTGTTTTGTGTCTTCGCTGCCTAAGTAATGATATGTTACAGGAGCGCCTGTTTGTCAACACGCTGGAGACTTTTGGTGCTCTTAAGCTCGGTTTCTCCCACTTTGTCATTGACTAACCACTTGAACAGGCAAACATTTGCCTTGATGCATGACTCCAGTGCCTCTAGCTACAGTGGATCATTATTATAACCTTTAAGGAGAACGCAGCCACAGATGGGAAGCTCTTGCTTAATACTCCTGCCAACATTTTTAATTCCTAGCTGTGGATTCTTGGATGCAGCATCATGCATTTAGTCTTCTTTTTTGTGTGTGCATTTACTAAAACACAAGAATACAAAGCTGCAGTGATTCAAGGGGGCTGACACAGCTTTTTCTGCGGTGTCACCTTACATGATGGATGCCTCACCCACTTTCAGAAAGGCTTTGAAAACTCTTCTTATCTCACTATTTCTCTCTGTCATTATAGCTGCAAAAAGAATGCTAAGTTCATATATCACTCCAGCTTGTGTAACAGCAATCTCTTAATGGAATCAGCGAATAAAAGATGAGTTCAGCACCCCCGTCGGTATGACAGCAACTTTTCTGCATATATGAATAAACTGCATGAATTAAGTGACAGTGTTACGTACAATAATTCTCACCTTTTAAATTCCGCACCTTGAACTCTTTGTAGTCCTGCGGCAGTCTCAACAAAGCATATTTTAATTCATTTGTCCCCTGGCTTACTCCCCTGAGCTTCTTTTAAATTCTCCGATAAGTTTGTTTTGGGACACTGAAGCCAAGGTCAGTCATGGGGAGGGGAGACAGATAATGAACTCATATTGTGTTTCATACTCTGGTTCTCTCTCCCTCTTTCCTTCTCTCTACTTCTTCTCCTCTATCTCCTCATTGTCCATGTCACCATGTCCATTACTCAATTACTAATCTCCTTTGGCCTTAGGAATTCCAGCGTTGACCTCTCTGAGGCAGCAGGCTGAAACCTTCCCAGCATGACAGGAGCCCTGTGTGTGTACGCGTCCATGCTATATAGGAAGACACCCACCTACTGGGAGCAAGCACCCCTTGACTTCCAAGCTGAAAGTCCTGTCTGAGCGATGAGACGGTCGGCCACAGAACGCTGACAGTCAAGAATGCTCTCGCACAGCGGCGCGGATTTCTCGCAGGGAATTGGGCGCCGCGATATGGAATATTTCAGGGTGCATTGTTTCTAATTGGATCACCACTTATAGAATTGGAAACATCCCTCTTGTGCGGTTTTGTCGCCGGCACAACCCATCCATATAAATTGAATGATATGGATTTTAGTGAGTTTAATTTCAATGCGATTGCTGGAGTCAGGCGTCACTGGGACAGACTTGTCTACACTTTCACAGCTGAAGTCGGTTGAGTCCATTATGTGCAGTTATAGGAATAAATTCACACAGTAATGCTTATGGAGATACCACGCTGCTGCAGTAATAACATGAATTATTGATAGTAGCTGGAGACAGGATGTAACATTTCACTGTTAATGTGTTACCTTGCATTTCAACTCAAGCATAAAGGCAGCAGTTAATCTGTGTATGTGTTTATTGATGCACCCGAGGCAAAAAATAATCTGAACGCATTAAGAGACGTAGAGTAGAATGAGGAGTGTATAAATGCCGTTAATGTACGTGTAGGAAGAGTCACTGAAACGACACCCGGCTGTTTGGTATGTTGCTGATGTGGAGTGTCACCTCTTGGCTGTGGGCTTGCAGTCTTCTGACCTATATTATCAAGTGGCCCGCTGGCTGTGTACGCCGCTTTGCTAAACTATCAGCTGCCTAACTCAGAATGACAGCACAGTGTGGATGGACGGCATTTACACAGGAGCAAAGCCCCTTGTTTCTAAGATGCATCTTTGAAGCCCAAAATCCAAGGAGCGAGTCGCAGACCCCTGCTGTGCTGCCGAATGCTGCTGGAGTGATTCATCCCAGTCGACTTACAGTATGTCTAAAGCCAACACAATTAGTGAGTTGATTAATCAGCAGTTGAAGATTATGAAGTTCCAAAAGTTTAAAACCTAGTCAAGCTAAAAAAAAAAACCCACAGCTCTAACTAATTAAACTGGTCACTTCTGCTGAAACAAACTCATGACTTGGAAGGATGTATCTCAGTTTCTTAAATCTAAATATTTGCTGTTCTCAGCATTTTAGTGCTGGTTTGGACTGTTTGCACTGGATATCTGCTGAAGTCTTGATAAGTTTGTCCACTCGGACTCTAAACTAGAAATATTGCTGCAGTTATACAAGAAATAATCACAGGCTGGAGACCTGCATCGGTGTTTTTTCTGACTGTCGCGACAGACCAGGTCTCGCTGCTGTTGTGCTATTGTGATCGTTTCTCAATAACTGACTGGCTTGGCCGCTTCTCAGAAACCCTTCTCTTAATTTTCCAGTATTTGCATATTTCTCAACAGAATATCATGACTTGCGCAAAACCACAAACCACTCCTCCATCTTCCTGCAGCAGCTCACAGACTTCTAAACATTGAGAATCTGTTGGTACAGAAACACGAGAAATGAATCGCTGCACACCAAAGTTAATGGATATAGCCTGTTTTCAGGGTTGCAGCTCCCTTCATAGACTGATTATATTCCAGAGCGTGTTGACAGCTGCTGAATTGTACTCACCTGTTGTGTTTTTCTCTCTAGCCAAACAAGTTTCCGTACAGGATCTGTTGACACTCTCACAAGGCAGTGTGTCATTCAGCTGATTAATGTAAAGGGAACGGGGGTTTTTTTTTAAGGTTTGGTGCTGCTGTGTGTACGCTCTGTGCGCCACTGAAATCCCTGACAGATTGCAGTTTGACTCTGTGTACAACAGCAGCAGAGCATTCAGTGCATTAGTTGTGCTTTGAATGGACTCAGCAGAAATATTTTGTTTCCCTACGTGCTGTCAACAGATTGCATCAAAGTACAGTAGATAATTCTGCACAGATACGGTGCTATGTGGTTTTTTGGCTGCAGGCTGGATGCTATTTACTGTTTCTCTGCATTATTCAAATGGCCTGCTTTTGTGAAGGCAGAAACAGCAGTCAGTTTTTCATTGCATAGAAAGCCGGTTACAGCCACCCGCCACCACTTGACAGCTGAAGACAGCTCATTATAAGAAGACCAAAAAACCCATGTTTGATGTTTCTACTTAGTGAGGGAGGCACAGCTATATCAAGCTATCCCTTGCAGGCTTTTCCTTTATAAGGAAGTACTGTCTCCAACTGCTTGGGATTTGATATGCCTGTAGTTGCAGTTGATGTGAGGGCTGAATATGAGTAATTGTATAGACAGAGCACTCAGAGAGAATCTTAAACACTGAAAAAGTCTCGTGTTTGATTTTGAACTATGGTGGCAAAATGGCAGCAACACTTTGTCATATTCCATCATAATGCAAAAAAAAAAAATCCCTACAAAAAGAAGGATTTGCAGCAGAGTTGTTTGGAATTTTATGACCGTGTCCACTTCCTCTACTTACACACATAAATATAACATAATGAGTGTTGTTTTAATGTCAGTAACACACAAGCTGTTTGAGGGGAAACTGGTACAGCCAGACAGATGCCTGGTAAATTGTAGATAACCAAGGTAAACATCTGAGACTTACTTGGTGTGTTTTCTGTCTGTACACATCTGTCCTCCAGACTTACTTGTTTCTCTAATCGCCACCTTAAAGCACAGCACTCCATTCTGTTGGTAACAAGCACCTCAGCTATTAGCCCTTCAAATGGAAACAGATTTAACTGTCTTTGCTTCCTTCCTACTCTGCTGGACTTGAAGTTTGAGTATTAAGAGGAGCTGAATCAACATCAATATATGAAAAAAAAAAAAAACCACACACACACACACACACAAACACACATGCAATAGGGATGCAACAGACTAAAGTATAACCCATAAAGTCATACCTCGGTGTCAACCATGCACATCACTGCTTCAGATTTACATTTACATTTTTCAGTTTTATGCGAATCAAAGGCTCCCAGTTCACAGCTTTTTTGCTGTTTATTCATTAGACTCCCAGTGTAACAAATTTCATTTCATCTACTCCTCTACACTTTGAAGGTGTAATCAAAGCCGCCGAGTGTGGCTTGAAAAGCATAAAATCTCAGCATTCACGGCGAATATCAAGAGCCCCGACTTCCTAAACGCATATCAGAAAGTCTGAAACACCTACATCCTCATTGACATTGATTTAACTCCTGGCATGAATTCAATTCGGCAATCGCCTCCATCATCCATATTCATGGTGCTGTAATTTACTTACATTAATGTGCATCCACAGCCGTGATGCTACTTGACGCACATACCAATTTAGCTGATAAATAGTGATGGTCTGTTCTTTGTTTGGCTTCCTTTACTGTTTGATGTGCTGATTTAAGTCCCACTTATTTCACAGTTTTGACCCTGATCATTTTTCTTTTCAGTGAAAGGTAATGCATTGCTGTTGTTTCCATAATTACAGCCATACAACTTAAAATATAGTTGCTATTTGATACTACTTGGGCGACTTTGAGAGTCTAAGATTTCACTAATAACACCTGTTCTGATTCTTCCCCGCCTCTTTTCAGCATGAGGTAATTGCGGTGTCTGAGAAAGTGATTGTACGGCTTGAGGACCTGGTGAAGTGGACGGTACCAGACTTCTCAGGATGGGCCAACGGTCTGAAGGTAGAACCTCTCAAGCCCTCTGTGCTCCGGGAGCTGGGGACCAACGGGAGGCGCGAGGCCCTTCACCGCTACAGGGAGAGCACCCTGACCAGCGGACTCAACTTCAAGGATGTCCAGAGGGAGCGGGCGCAGCTAGGTGAGCACAAGCAACTTAAATTTCTCTCCATCCCAGAAGGTTACTGCAGTGTTTCCATTATCTCTGGGCTGCTGAGGTGAATGTTTATGTATTTGTGTCCTGTGCTCGCCATAAATCACCCAATGTTTATAGACCTTTGCTTGGTTTAACAAGTGCTGTCTCAACTGGAGTCATTCATCAGTTTGTAGCTTGAATTACTCCTGCTATAATGAGCTGAGAAGCACACTAATAGAGGGTGGCTAAGAGGTAATGGCAGTCTCTTTGCCAATATATTAATATCTCCTCGTGTAACAGCTCTGTTTTCAGACTGTGACAAGAAAGACACAGTTGGAAAAAATTGAAAAGAAAATCACATAATTTGGCTTTCGATGTCTTTTAAATAACGAAGTCACATCAAACTACAGTCTAAAGCTCCTCTGTTACCTTCTGATCCATCAGTTCAGGTCATAATTGGTTGTGTAGCTCAGCAGCTTTGTGGATCACTGCTGCGTGCGTCTGAATGGTTGTCGGGTGTATTCATCATGTACACTGTGCCATTAAGCATCATTGAATGCTTGATTCTTGAAGCGGGCTCTTGGGTTCTCGCTACAGCTTCGCTCATGAATCAGGCCCAACATAAAGCTGGATGTCTCCGCGGATGACTCATCTAATGCAAATAGGAAACTCTGGCATTTGAGCTTAATAATCAGAAAGAACATTATGTTCTCTTTGAAGCCGTTTCCCACATATTTGCCTCTCACATGGCTGTGATGTAATACCTTATGCTGATTAAAGTGGAGTAATATAACAAATCAAACAAGCCAAAAATACCACCGTAATTACACTACCGCTTGTTAGGTCACAAGTTTGTACCCCGGAGATTTACTCCAGAATTTTAGCTTTATGATCTCCTATTAATTCAAATTTAATAACCACCTTGTTCCTGCCGACTACTCGGAAGTGGATTGGCTAGATGCTCGAAGATACTTGACTTGTTCTGAAGAAAATGCTGATTTATTGATGACTCTTGTAGTGTTTTCTGCTTTGGATCCTCTGCGAAGAGAAGCTGTTGTTTGTTTCTGTGCGATGCTGTAATGCCCTTGATTACTCGACACTGCATGAATCTCATACGCAAAAAGGACAAGAAGATCAATAATGAATGCTTTGTTGTTATTCCAGTAATCAATATAGCGTGAATGTGCCTACGGGGATGTGTGTGTGTGTGTGTGTGTGTGTGTGTGTGTGTCTGTATGGGTATGATTGCTTGCTTGCATAAATAGATATGCCAGCCTGCTTCTTCAATGGTGTTATGTTCCATATCTTGGCTTTCTGTAAATGCGCAGCATCGTCCAGATTTTATAGATTTAACTGTTGTCAGTGCAATACCCTGATTATAACACTATTGTTGTTGAGAGGCTGTGTGTGTGAAAGCAATATGTATGTGTGTATGTGTATGCGCGTATGTTGCTAATGAGCAGCGTTGCCGCTAATGACTCCATCAGGCTGTTTCTAAATGCACTTGTCACTCCGATGGGACACTCCGCCAGAGAATCTGCCCACTCAGCAGAACGGGTTTAGACTCTGGCAGGGCACCAGAGACACACACACACACATGTGACATGCAGATAATCAGTGGTTTGCACTCACTTATCCATTTGTTTGTTTGTTCACTACGTCTTTGGCGTGTGCCTGTTGCTGACAGTCTAACAATGGGGAGAGGGGCAGGGAGTTTTAGAGAGAGATCACTTATTCATCAAGCAAAATGAGTGTTACTGTGCGCGAGGTTTTGCATAGAAATATGAAATATGCCACTGCAATGCTGCTGACTACTGAAATGAAATATTTATACTGCAGCAGCAGCAGATCAGATAGAAAAGTAGCCTTAAAGCATCTTGTAGCTGAATGTCTGTAATTCTCTGTAATATGTTGGCTCATTCACTAAACTGATTTTTATGATACGGCTATACCCCCTCTTTATCTCTTGCTTTCTCTCTTCATTATTTATTTTTGGATTGTTTTAGCCTGAAGCAGCTACTTGCTGTATTACTTGAATGATGTATTTGCTGATTGTTATTCTCGGGCTGATGTGTAGCTGTGTCAGAAGAATTGGATTGTTCTCCATAACAGGATACTGCAGCAGTACCAAAAGCTGCACAGAAAACCATTGTGAGCTGAACAGTAATAAAGTGTGCCATTGTTATTGAGGGAAACTGTGCCTTTTTTTTGTGTGTGTCCTAACTTTTCCTGGCATGCATCCAGTGTGAATTAAGTACCCCTTCATGTGTCTGTGTCTCACAGGCAACATGTGAAACATTCAAGCTCTTACACAGCAGCATGAAAGTTGTTGTTTTTTCTTGATCTGTAGAACATGGGCATAATGATTTGCTAAGTGAACAAAGCTCCACTGTATTCTGACCTCAGAAATGCATGCCCGTATAAAGTAATTAATTAGAAACAAGTGACCTTCGCTGCAGTGCCGCATCATTCACAGCTCTCTAAAACCTTTGAGGCAAAGAAATGATTGGTGTCATCACTCAAATTGCCGCTCAGCCAGGCTGTGCAATGTTTTATTGGCCTACCTGGAATAACAGACTTGTCTTGAAGCTCTTTATATATATATATATATATATATATATATATATATATATATATATATATATATATATATATATATATACATATACATTAAATATATATCTATATTTATTTATATATTTATAAATATAATGTTACTGTTTCTCTGCATTATTCGAATGGCCTGCTTTTGTGAAGGCAGAAATGCATGACAGAAATGCATATATTTATTTATGTATTTATAAATATGATATATATATATATATATATATATATATATATATATATATATATATATATATATATATATATATATATATATATATATACACATACACACACACATACATGCACATATACATTATATATAAATATAAATGTATTATATGTATTATGCACTGAACTAATATCTTAATTTTAAATCTACAGCTACTTCTGTGGGTAATATTTTCCCTGAACTAGCACATTAGTATTTATGTCGTGTTTATTATAGTATTAAAAACCCTTACATATGAAACCTTGGATGGCCAAAGGGCATTTAATTATATTATATCACAATTTAATTGAATGCCTTGCGTAAGCCTTTGAAAAATTTTCTTGAGCAAGAACTCAAATATAACTCAGTTTTACAAGTGCATTAAGAATGATGTATTGTATTTTGCACTCCTTATGTAATCTGTAATGTAATTCACTTAATCAGGTAATGCAAACTGTCCACTCAGTTTATCTTGTACTCTAGTGAGCTTTAGAGCTTCTTTTTACAGTTCAATCCACCAGGGATGGTTTGCCAGGGAAGTTTACATTCTACCCCCCTCTATCTCTCCCCAGGGGACTGACCTGTTTCTTTTCCATTTTTTTCATTGCTGCCTGCTGCAATTGCTTTCTGGCTGTATACTACAGTGGCGAATGTCTGAGAGGTGTATCAGCTAATACAGTTTTTTTGGTTTATGTTTGGAGAACAAAACAGATGTAGAAAGGAAATGCTAAAGTAATTTGTTTTTTTGTGCTTTCCTTCTTAAATTCAAGCCCTCAGATGGAGGTCACTGGGTCTATTGTGAGTTGAAATGTTTTAGAGGGGATTATACAAGGTCATCTTTTTGCCTCAGCATTCAAAGAACTTAGAAGGCATACATGACACCTGCTCCTCACCTCTGGTATTGTTTGTAGCTGCTTCATCCCTTAGCGAGATTCTTGGCTCTGAGAAAAAACAAAGAGTAAAAAGTGTCTGCAGAAAGCTTTCAACCTATCCTTGACATTGTCAAGTAAATTAATTAGCAAATTTATTTTGTATGTCATATAAAAGTTTAAGAGGCATCTATTTTTTTTTTTTTATTTTATTTTTTTTTTTTTGCTGCTGGAAAAACATGGAATGGAAATATTATTCAAAGAATGAAATGTTCTTGCTGCTGAAAAGCATTATAGTGTGCTTTTACTCTCTTTTCCCATCTAGTGTCTCTAACAAGGTCTCAAATCAAATTATACTTGAAATAACTGCATGAAGGTGCACGCTGATGTGAGTTTTATGCTTGCAATCAATGACTTTATCATTTTTGCCCCAAATAATCTTTGATAACTGACCTTCATTACGGTTTATGCTGCATATTTTGGAATAAATTCATTATATAAACTTGTATGGTGCTTTTATTCCTCGCTGCATCAGGAGCGATTTAGTGTACATGATCTTGCTCAAAGGCATCTAAACACATAAATGAGAGCAGTCAGGGTTTGAACCATTAACCTTTTCAAAAAAGCCTAACCTTGGTTACTAAACTCTTTGTTGGATTAAATTAAAAGCAGTTCAAAGTCAGTGTGTTATGATGTGGTACTGTTATGATGTGGTGGTTTGCTTTTTCCTTGGTTCTGGGTTCCTGTTTTATTTTGGTAGTATTTCCTGTTTGGTTCCCTTGTTTGTTTGTTTAGCTTTATTGATTTCCCGGTCATTGAGTTCACCTGCGTTCACTTAGTTAATTTGCTTCACCTGTTTCTTGTTTGGTTTTTCTGTGTATTTATACCCCTCGGTTTCAGTTGTGTTTGTTGGTTCATTGTCATTCTGTTAATTGTCATTTTGTTGCTCTGCCCTGAGAATAAACCTCAGTTCTGTAGACTGGCGCCCCGACTCCTGCATTTGGGTCCACCTCCCTCCAGCCACTGTAACACAGTGTTCCTCTTCTCTCCGGCTAACTGTTTACAGGATGCAAATCTCACTCTCCCAGTTAGAAAGTTTTCTCTTTAAACATTTACTTGAGGCTAATATGAGTCTTCTGAGGTGTGATTTGATTGAACTTGAATCCTTTTTATGTTCAAGTCTCTGCATTTCAAGATTTCCTGCTGCTGCGGATGGACAAGATTGTAAAGATGTAATTTTATACTAACAACAAAAAAACAAAAGACTGTCCTTGTGTCGCATATCCCATGCTTGTTTAAGTTCAATCTGCAGCAGCCATTACAAAGGGCACGCTGTTGGATGCACTATACACATAACAGGGACATGTTCCTGTAACATAACATTGACTCTTGATTATCAGCAGGTATGACCATTTCTGTAAAAGCAGTCAGCTTGTCTGGAACAGATGTTTTCCAGATTTGTGTTAACTAAAATGCCAAGGAGGAAAGACAGCAGCAATGTTTTTAAAGAAGCAACTGCTCCTGCTGATCAATCGGATAGCGGTCATAGGTTTAATAACCAAACACCACGTACACAGAGCGATTATTCACAAGTGGAGGGTGTTGCAGACAGTTGCTAGCGTTCACAGGCATAGACAACCCAGCAAGTTCACTTCAAGGTTAGATTATGTAAGGGTTAGGGAAACTTTTTTTAATATTGATTTAGACATATGTGCATCAATGCAAACCCTGCTTCATCTGACAGAAACTGCTTTAAATACCAGATAATCCCCACTGGAATATTAAACGTAAATCTTGTAAGAATAACTGATTTTCCCTCAGTAACACCACAGTCCCTTGTCTCTTAGCCTATTATCATTAGCTAGCATAACAAACATTACCAATTGCATTACGTTAAGCTAGACGGGAACACGGATGCATAGAATTTTTAAAACTCATCTTAAAACCCATTTTTATTTCTTGGCTTTTAACCCAACGTAAGACAGTTTCCAGTCAGTGTGCCTTATTTTTATTATTGGATTTTACTTACTATTTATTTAGTTTGTTTTATTGTTTTAATTCCGTATTTCTTGTATGACCTCTTGTTTTTTTTGTGTTATTTATTTGCATTTGAACTGTTTTATTCTGTTTTTATTTTTGCCGATTGCGTACAGCACTTTGTTTCAACTCTGGTTGTTTTAAAGGGCTTTATAAATAAAGCTGAGTTGAGTTGAAAGTTGAGAATTTAGTTTTATATCGACGACTTTCACGAATATTTATTATGGTTTAATTGTTATAAAATCCAGTGGTTTCTCTGCCATGACAGCATGTGTTTCCTGCTCTGCTCTCTGGATGTCCGGTGTTGCTCCCTGATATGAACACACCACCATCAGCGGGCACACAGTGTGAACCACTGCCCCTCTACATGTCACACAGACAGTGGCAAAAAAAATTCTCACTGCTGTTTGAACAGCCTAGAAATGCACAAGTCCTTTCAGATTTCTGTTACTACAATTAATAAATTGTACGTTTCTAATCTGTTCTGCTCTGAGATGCACATAAATGCCACCTCAGCAACGGCGGAGGGTCTGCTTCAGGTGTTTGCACAGATTCATAGATAATCTGGGAATAAATGGGATGCTAACAGCTAAAGTTAGACTGAAACTGGTTCATCTAGCAGAACAATAATTCCAAGAATACCAGCAAATTTACAGCAGAATGCTTGTAAAAGAAAAGAATCAAGGTTTTGCATTGACCCAGTCAAAGGTCAGACCTCTGCTTGATTGAAAAACTGTGGCAGGATTTAAAGACAGTTGTGCATAAATGCATGTCTGCAAACCCCATAGAGCTGAAGTGGTATTGTTGTAAGGAAGTGTTGACCAAAATTCCTCTATAGTGACGCCAGAGAATGATGACTTCATAAAGAAAACAATAACTTGGAGTTATTGCAGCTAAAGGTCATGTGTCATGTTATGTGCTGTTCTCCTGAGCTTTTGTTTATATCATTTTAAGACCTGATAGGGAACAGATGATTTTAATGTTACATAAAGCCAAAGAAATAAAAACAGTGTACTTTTTTTTTTTTTTTTTTTTTTTTTTTAATGTCACTACGGTTGCGTTGAAATGCAAATCGTGCTCGCAGACACTCACTTGAGCATGTCATCGCCGTTGCATCATGAGGCAATAGTTTACATTAACTGGATTTTAAGTCTAAATGCTGACCTTTGTTGAGTATATTTAATTCAGTCTCATTTTGTCAATTATATTGATTGAGCTTGAAGGCACAATAGCTTAGACTGGAGTGTAGCTGCATTTCTGATTTGCAACCTCGCTCGCTCGGGATAAAACCACTGTATTTCTCTCTGATGCAACATCTGATCTGTATGCCAGACTTGGCACATAAACCCACGATGATATCCTGACAATATTTCAGTCGGAACATTTCAATTTGATGTGTAGGGGAGATTCTGTCCCTTCGCTGAGACTGTTCAGAGCATCACAGAATGTTTATGCGGGTAGGAGGTTGTGATAAGGAAACAGACTGATGCTGTCTTCTCATGCTTGATTTGTCCTGGTGACAATACCGAACAATATTTGGGACTTTGAATCACTATCGCATGTGAAGCTGTTTTTATGTTTGGACTGCAACATGTGTAACAGTTTCTTAAGATAAAGACAATAGACCGTGGTGTTACAATAGTAATGGTATGTTGTGATTCCGATAGAGAAAGAATGCCGTGCTTTCGTGAGACACACTGCCACTGTACTCCTCCATGCCGAGTATGTGGCAGATTGTATCATTTGCACTTGTTTGCTTTCCGCCCCTCAAACATATTTGCTTCCCCTTCTGCTTTTTCTGCAGAACTAATTCTAGAAACTGTCCAAAATCCCCTTTGAAGTAATTTAATGGAGTGTTTGTATTGATTATGTGCCTCTGTGTGCCTCTCTCAGCCTTCCCTTCTTCTCTGGTATGTTTTTTTCCCCCCAGTTTTGGGGCTTTATGGCAGTATCTACTTCATTATGCTCAGACCTGTAGGAGAAAGAATCACAAGCTGTTTTTCCTCACTGATGCGCTCATATCATTAATTCCCCTCTGACTGTGGCCTGGCCGGAAGCCAGAGAATTCTAAATCTGTAAGCAGTAAATTGTGTGCCGGGGTGGAAAAATCTATTAGATGTTCGAGCATGCCTCGAATTTGAATGGGAGAAAGCGAGAGAAAGACACACTGTGGGAGAAAGACAGACCACCCATATCCTGTTATGGTGCACACCGTAATCAAATTTGGCTTTTTAGATAACTGTATTCATCAATAATTTGTGTCATTTTTCTTCTGGTATGTCACATAATGCGTTTTTTTTTTTTTTTTTTTTTCTTCAAAGCTGCGCAAAATAAAGGGGGGACTGAGGCTGAAGGCTGGTGGATGGTTAAACAATGAGAATGGCCTCAGAGGAAACTAAGAGCTCCGTCGCTCCATTAGGGAGGTCTGAAACAACAGTTGTGTCTCTCTTCTCTCCATTAGTCAGGTCTGAAGCAACAGAGATGCTATTGATGTGACCTCTGCCAGGCATCTTAAACAGGCAGACAGAGAGTGAGGTGCTTTCATAATACGCCAATTCATCTGCCTCTGAGACAAATTCCTTGATAGATTTATTTATTACGCATCTACATTTTTTCTTATGATCATCCACTAACGAAAGCTGCAAAGTAACATGGATCATGAGGTTTTAACTATAACTGGGAATTGATTGAGGAACATTTGCTTTCTATTTTTTTTTCTTTACAAACTCCCTCCCTGTTCCTGTGACTCTGACTCATACTTAAATGTTAACCAACCAGCAGGCATTTTCTTTTGGAGAGATTAGTTTGTGTCAGAAATTTTGCTCATTTGAAGTATTTTCAGTACATAGTCCCCCCCCCCCCCCCCCCCCACTTATGGACATCATTCTTGCATGGTAGATCAACATTTGCCCTTCAGATAAATAGATATGGATGATTCTGAGCTGCTCCGTGAGCACTCAAGATATCACAGATTGTATGGCTAATAACTCTGCATATTTTATGAGCATGCCAGTCCATCTGTTTTGTGAATGCATTTAAAATATCCCTCTGGACGCTCTGTTGTGCCTATTAAACACCATGAAAAGCCAAACTTTGATGAATTTGTATTTTTTTTAAGCAATTTCTTAGCTGGTTTTTTAATCGAGCAAAACGGTTTTGGTTTTGGAAGATTTTATGAAAGCGGCAACATTATAAAACATAAATAACCATTTTTATGGGTCAGTAATAAAATATGTATCTTAGAAAATAAACATTCTTGAAACACTGTTTGATGCAGCATGTTTGGGACTAGATCAAATTGTAAATTTATCATGAATTTATGACCATTTTTTTTACTTTTATCCAATGAAATGAACTTGTAAGAAGGAATCAGATCCTGATTATCACAAAAGCCTGAAGTTCAAGCCCCAACCAAACCAACATTTTCTAAAGACAATTCCATTTCTTTGCAGATATTTTTAGCTGATATGTAGTAATACAGAAATATGCTGATTAAAAATTACAGTTAAGTTTACACCCTTCACATGTTTAATACCAGCTGATTAAATGCAGACAACTCTACTTTATCAACCTAAAACAGTTGTTGCAAACAAATTGATTTTATGCTGCACTCTCTCAATAACACTATGAGTGCAGCAGATTGACGGCAGATTGTTAAATTGGTCATTTGTCTTCAGGAAGTTTTCAGAAGCAGAAATAAGCTACTGAGCAGATTCCATTCCTGGAAGATGTGACTTGTTTTGAAGAAAATGTCTTCCAAGAAGTAATAATAGTGATTAAAAAAAAAATCATGTTAGAGCATGATGTTCAGGAATGTTAATGGTGGTATTTGAATGAATATCTAGACATATAATGAGAGACAGATGGATAGAGAGATATTATTGAACTTTGCTTCAACATCACATTAATTTCTGATGTTTCATTTTGTACTTTGGCGGACTGAGTCCATCCTCTTCCTCATGTCTGAAACACACATTTTCTGCATACAGCTCCATTTACCAGGAACTAATGTGAAATGTAACAAACCTACATGTTTGCCAAAAGCACTTCAACAAATGTGCGTCAGATGTTGTTTTTGCTGATGTTGTCAGGTAATAAAGTCTACTTTATGTTCATATTTGAGAGCATTGTGGTGGTGAACTGGACTGTGCTATATTTAAAAGTGTTCCTTCTAGTTTTCCACTCCATTAACAAGCATGAGGACAGAATAACATTGCATTATTTTTGTTACCCTTTAATAATTTCCTATCTCTAAATGTTTACACTATAAAGAAAAATAAAACTGTTCAAAAACTTGCCTGTAAATTTGTCGAAATTGATCCAATAAGGAGAGTGGGAGGTTTTGTTACAGTATTTATATTTTCTCACTAAATATGTTGCAATACTCCAGTTTATAAATGTTGGGTAATGTGGGGCATTTGTCTACATTTACTCAGAAATAGTAACTGCTAGACATGTTTATGCAGATGTTGTAACTTTACAACTGTTGGGCCAATTCAAAAGTTAAACCAACAATGCGCCATAGCTTGAAACACCAGTTGAACCTTGAACCTCAGCAAGGGTGTTTCACTTTTATGCAACTTTATACATCTGCTCCTCTACAGCCGTATGAAACAAAAGTCAGTTTGTAGATTAATATCAGCTGCGACAGTAAAATGATACTAAAATATTGCAGAAAATAGGCCAAGCATGTCTCCGTTTATTCAACTGACATTTTCAGGCCATGACTTTTTCTTCTAATTGAGTGTTTGTACATTACTTTATTGGAGCTTTAACACAATTTGTACTTAAATTAATTCTCCCAGCGCTTGATAATATCAGCAAAGATACAGCTATTTCTGATAAAAGCACATGAACATCATTCAGATTATTGCATTATATCTTGGACAAGTGGACTCGCATTTCACTTGATAGTGATGTTTGTGATAAAAACATTCCTTCAATAACTTCTCTGTTGCTTCTCTGTTGTTGTTTCTGTCATAGCAATTAATTCTGATATGCAAACCCAACACACATTTTATTAATTTATCTCGAGCTTACAACCACATGTGGAAGTAAATGAACCAGATCAGCTTTTTTTTTTTTTTTTTTTTTGTTTTTAACCACCACAGGCTCAAAACTTGGCTCAGGCTCAAAACTGAACTCAGTGAGAAGATAATAATCCTTTGTGAAGGTGTGGGAACAAAAAGAGAAAGGGAAAAAAAAGGAAAAAAACCTTTATTATTCAGTGTTTATAAAACACTTTCAGTCAGACTAAGGTGCCAAGGTAAAAATAGCTTTTGACGCTGATTGCAGATCAGCTTCTCAACATCCACACAATATCTTTCATAATCTGCAGAGAACAGACAAAGAGCTACAGAACATATAAAGCAGTAAACAGTACAAAAGGTACGCTTTTAGTCTTGTAGGAATAACACTGTTCATTTCAAAACAGAGACGTAATGCATTTTTCCCACATTGAAAAGGTAATTTCAACGAAGGCTTTGATAGATTCCAGACCTTTGGTGGGAACTGTGCATGTGTGTGTGTGTGTGCTGCAAGGCCACACATACTTATTTGGTCACATAACTGCACTTAATGCTTTTATTAAGCCAAAGACCTACAAATGATGTAATTTGTATTTGTAAAATATCCTGGTGTAGATGGTGTAATATATTTTGCTTTCGTTGATGTATTGACTGCCAAGAGGAGTTGAACAATAGATCACTGATGCTCTTTCGTACTCTCTCTCAACCTGTCAGTCTGTTTCCTTGTTATGTGGAGGCCTGAGGAACACTCAAAGAGAGAGAGAGAGAGAGGCATTCAGCCGGCCTTGTTTTTACCCTGTCAGCCATAACTTAGGGTGAACTGTTTTTTCATTTAGTGTATCAGGATGTAATATTTAAATCTAACAATGGCCTAGTCACTGAATGATGACAGTATGTTCCTGTATAGATACTATTTTGATTCATCTAGCTAAAAATAATGTTTCAGTGAGAGAAATAGCAGCTGTGCCTGATGACAGGCACAAATTGTACCTCATGACAATTCTGCGGTGTATTTAATCACAAAGAGCAAGTTGTTATAATATTTTATCCAAACAATTTTTCATATTCATGTCATGTCCTATCACTGTATGATTAAACTCTGTCTTAAAAATTTTATGCAAAAGATAAAAATACAGATCAAGTTAGCAAAACACACATATCTTTTCTTCATTGTTGTTTTTGACTCATTGTTTGTCTTTATTCAAACTGCTTTGCAGACAGAAATAAGAGATGTTTTGGCATGAATGACCAGAGTTCATAAAAACGTTATCGTAGCTTGTAGATATTTTCCTTATCTTTCCGATGCAATGTGAGACGAGCAGCTACAAACACTGTATGTGCTGCATTACAGTGATTACAGCTCTCTTAGCAAAGCGGAGGACGGAGGTTTACCACATCAGAGGTCATGTTCTGCAATCTGGAATGAATGAGTTTAAAGCCGAGCAGGCTGCACTTTTTATCAGAAATGACCTGCCTGTTCAAAACGTCGCTTGAAAAAGACAGCAGTCTTTTTGGAAACTGCGCTCGTGATCTTCAAACAAAGATCATTACGCATTTGGAGGGAAATCAGTTGTTAAAGCTTGTTCTTTTTTTTTTTTTTTTTTTTTTGCAGTGCTGTTAGAATGTGTAATCACAGCTAATTGTGCAGGAGAAAAATCCCACATTTTGCATTTCTGGGGCTTTGCCTTTGTGTCTTCAACACAAACAAGAAATCTGAACAGATGGCAGTGGTTTTAATGACATATTGCTGTCTGTAAAGAGTCCCTCTAAGCTTCAGACTAAAATGTCTCCCGTTTTAGGAGTACACCTCTCTGGTTGTTATCATCTGCTGCTAATGTCAATGTTTCCTTTGTCACTCTGTCAAATCCTCTTGCTAAATAAATGCAATGCAAATTGAGCATTGTGCTGGATGTAATTATTGAAAAGGGTTCCAGTTGGCTTAACTGTATAGCCTGTTTATTTAAAGCCTTCCTCCTCCATACAGATCTAATGTTTGGGAGATGGAGAGATGCAGGGAGAAAGAGAAGTTTTTATATAATGACAGGAATTCATAATGGAGCCAAGCCAAATGACAACAACACCCCCGCCACCCCCAACATCTCCTCTTCTTTCTCCTTCTCATTACAGATTTACCATTGGGATATATGCCTGTCCCAAATAGCCTCCAGAAATATGCTGTTGTCCCTCTTCTGTTCCTTTTTTTTCCTCTCTTCATTCTTTTACTGAAAACATATTAAATCACATTTCCTATTACACAGTATTTGCCTTGAGAAATAAATCTGAGATGATAATGAGCGACCCTTCTTTGAGGAAACACACAGGGCAACTTTGATGTAGAATGGCATGTAATTCCTTGGCTGACCCAATTCCCAATCTCCTGATAAGATGTTTTTTTTCTTTTCCTCTCCATCTTTTACTCTAACCTTCCAGCAGAACTCACTCAAATAGGAACTTGTCCCATTAAAGATGCATTTATAGTCAAACATGTCATCCATTTCACTCTGCAGGAGGATATGTGAGGTTAAAAATGCTGTCTGTTACAGGCTGAGCCAAAGCAACTCTATGTATTCCACTTTTTCTCTGTCAGTGACAACATCTGAGATCCCCGATCACAGGTGCTCAATCGAGTTTGTGTCGGACCGAACTGCGTGACAAATGAGAGTGGCCGTCATAGCAGATAGAGTATCATCACCCGGGTGTAACAGCTTTTAGACCCGTTTTAGGAGAAGGGAAAGAGAGACAGAGAGGCATTTCACTTGCTTGTGTTGTCTAAAGGCAGCTGTATTTCTGCAACCAAAGATAGTGGATTAAATTTGCTCCCTGTGGTATTTGCACATTTTGGGTTCTTGCAGAGCAGCTTTTTTTATTCCCCCTTCCACCCAAAATTGACTGTGCTATAAGTGGATTGACCCCCAGAACCCAGCAGCAGTCTTTCATTTGTCAGGATGCAGGCAGGGACCAGAGACCGGACAGTTTAGGGACAATCTGTCAAAACACGTACACACAAAAAGGGATCAGCGTAGCCCCAACCTGTCCTCCTCATTTTAAGCAATGTGGCTTTGAATGTCATCGTAAACACAGCTCCAAGTTAACTTCCTCATGACAGTGATAATTCTGCGCGGCCTAAACAACAGATAATTTAATCTTGATCACAAATGGAGCTTTCTGAAAGCTCATTTGTTTCGAAGCCCCCGTTGTTTTTTGATAATCAAAAGAACCAATTTAGGCTTTTGACAGGGAGCCTCTCTGAATAATTCCTTCATGTATTACAGGACCTATTAAATGCAAACTTTTCAATCTGGCAATCAATAAGGCAGGCAGCTTTTCTTGGCCTCATGCCAGACACATTAGGGCCGCAAGCAATGGTTGCTAGGGAGCTGAGCCTGCTCAGGGGAAAGAATGTTTAATGTAATAGAATCACATAAATCAACTAGAGGAAAGTGCTTGTGTTGTTTTGTCTCTTCTCTTCTCTTCTCTTCTCTTCTCTTCTCTTCTCTTTTCTGTTCATCTGCATGGAATATAGTTGTGTGTTTTTTGAAAATGCATTGCACCCCCCCCCCTCCCCTCTCCCCAACTCGGTCAACCACAAGAACATCTGGGCTGGGAAGTTGAATTTTCTCTGTGTTCATGACTGTGTGTACAGTTCATGTTAGTGTGACCATCAGTCTCTGTGTGTGTGTGTGTGTGTGTGTGTGTGTGTGTGTGTGTGTGTGTGTGTGTGTGTGTGTGTGTGTGTGTGTGTGTGTGTGTGTGTTTGTGTTCACATGCATAACTGTATGGCTTAAATCCTTGTGCTTCACACTTGAATAAATTGAGGTGAAAATTATATAAACATTTCTTTTTCTTTCTTTCTTTTTTTTTTCTATGCCCCACCCTGCTGAAATGAATGAGTCACTTTACTGCTTTACTATAATTAAGGACAGGAGCCAGCATGCATGCAGGGCTCTGTTTCTTTCCCCCGCTCTGTTTTCTGTACAGTTTCAACACAACATTTCCTCTGGGTGTTAGTGCCCTTTTGTGGGAATGTGACTGTCTTAGAAGAATTAACCTTGCAAGTGTAAACGAAAGATTTGACTCCACCCATCTTCGATTCTTTTTAATATCAGTGCTTCCACACAGAGCGACAGATGAGATCAGCTTGAATTCCCGATGAGTGCAGTTGACTCTCTTACTCAAACATGTCCTCCAGCACAGACCAGATTTCAGCTTGTCCGTCTGTAAGCGCTCAAGCAGTTGTATTTAAAACTAATTATGGCACTGCTTAGATCACAGGTCCCAACCGGACAAAACTTGCCTCCAGGTTGTTTATTGTTGCTGTAGATGATTTGCTTTTCAACTTCTTAAATAAGCTCCTTGTTTCTGCACAAATAAGACATTAGAAGTGATGCTGGACAGAAATGCCAGACTGGGCTTGTTAAAATTTAAACACGCTGGTTATATTGTGAATGTTTGGAACATGATTTGCTTACAAATGGACATGAAAAACAATGGAGTATGCTGCTGTGAGGTTTCGGGGAAACTTGATAATATATAAGTTTATTCTGACCACAGTGAGTTGCAACATCTATGTAATATTGTTATAGGCAACATTTTGCAAAAACACATATATTTAGAGACATGTTTTGGCATCAGTAGCAAATGTGAAGCAATTTTTTTTTTTTTAAAGTTTAAAAAGTAGAAACTGTAAAATGAGTGGGATGGATGGATGGATGGATGGATGGCTGCGTCATGTCTCCAGACAGTGTTGGTCTAGGCTACATTACTAGTGGTTATAAATCTGTAAAAAACAAACAAACAATTGAAACAAATCTTGAGGAGGAAACCTGAAGTAAAAAAACAACAACAAACAACTGCAGTGGCTATCCACAATTACAAAATGTAGAGAACTCTCCTTCAGTCATAACTCATATGTCAAGGAATATTTATGAATATTTACATGTGGGAATTTGTCAGTCATCCAGTCAGTTATTTTTCCTAAATGTGGATCATAAATGGCAATCAAACCCAGATAGTGTTTCCCTTTGCTTTGGGTTTGGTCTCCGCCATCTCCTGAAGGCAATATTAAGCGCTAAACATTCTCGGTGCGCTTAAGTAGGGCAGGTGATGTTTGGTGGAACTGTGCAGATGTAAAACATTTGTATCATAAAACCCAGTTAGCCAAAAAAGCTGAAAAAAAGAAGCATTCCTGAATTATGTTTGATGATGATTCTCGGTAACTTTCTCACACTAACTGAACTCAAGTGATCCAGCCTTTGGTGTCTTATTTTGTTGGTATGTTGTTGACTTTGTACACATTTGCAATGATATAATAGAAAAAAATATTCTCATTAATTTCAGTTTAGATGTGTATCTATTATGGGAACTGTGAATGGCAGAGTCTGTGTTCTGTACATTGTGTGTGTGATTGTGTGTGAGAGCACAGCTTGCAGCTGATATAATGAGCAGGGTAGAGGCGAGTCAGTGTGTGTGACTGATGTGATGCTGATGACGGATGGCCTCTGAGTCATTTACAAACACAGTATGTCATTTTATGCAGATCCATTAAACAAATTTGAAATATTATTCCAATTTTACTCCCTTTGAACAGAATAAACCGAGTGTGAGTGTCTGTGTGTGATCACTTTCCTTTGTTTCACTCCACTGTGGTGATTTATTGATGTTGCACCCTCGCCATGATTAATGCGATTTTGTTTACTGCACTCACTAGGTTGTAATTAGTGAAATGTTCCAGCACATTTTGTTTTATCCAAGATAGTGTAGTCATTCACAGATTGGATAAGCAGTGAATCATGCAAATTCAGTGAATTAGTTTCATTGTTTTATGTAATGCTCTCTCCTTTCCCCGCTCTTCTTTTCCATTTGGTGTCATTGGCAGATGCTGTCCCCTCTTTATTTGGTCAGGTTTCAATAGCATGAAACCAATAGCCGGATTGGGCGCCTGCTGCTGCTTATATGGCCCCCTCCCAGTGTCATTGAGAAGTGAGAAAGAGAGAGAAGAGGGATGAATCAGAGATGTGTTATATATTATGAGAAGAGGCTAAATGGAAACAGGGTAACCTCAGAGATCAATACAGAGCACAGAGAAGAGAGCCTGCAGCATGAAGTTAGAATACCAATCAAGAACCGTCTCTGCTCTCCTTTTTTTCCCATGTCAATGTCTTACCTTTTGGCCAATATTTAAAGCTTTTACACTCGTTTTTGTCTTACCACTGGAGTAAAAAAGAAAACATCAAATATGAAAGTGACATTATTAGCTCAGGGTTACATGCCTTACCATTTCTCACCAACCCCACTAACGCAGCGGGGGGATCCAGTAAATACCTTGGCCGAGCAGATAATGTGGAAATGTTGACAACAGCAAATTTGAGCTGAGTGAGTGATTTAAGGACTACAGCGGGTGACAGAGAGCATGAGAGTAATGGTTTTCAGCTTCTTTTCTCTGCTTGTCTGTGACAAGAGAAATGAGCACACTTGCCTGGGAGATCTCGTCGGGGCTTGTGGGCAGTTTGAATATTTTTAAGCACGCTTGATCACAAATGGCACAGTTTACATGAATCACATTGGATTTTTAATTAGCCACACAGATCTTCTTTTAAATGTCAGCCACCCTCGCATTACAACCAGTTTTAAGTCCCAGTTTTCAAAGCAGCCACAGAATCCGAAAATCTCCCAGATCTATCAGTAGATTAATCACTTTATTTTCTTCTTCTGAAATTCAGTAATATCACTGACATTCCTTCTAATATTGCGATAGTTATTCATCCCACAGAGTCGCCGCTTCAGCCTCAACTAATGAGTTTCATGTCGCATGCGGCATTTCTGAGATTTTGATTATGATGAGTAATTTGTCATGCTTGTTATGAGAAATTTCTCTTTTGATGTCATCACACAAAATATTTGTTCTGTTATCATTTAGTGTCAGGGTTTGTTCTCATTATTTCTACCCCTGTTTCTCTCTCACGCGTTGTATGATGTGACTTCACAGTGCAGACTCCTCTCTTCATTTTTTCACTTCATCAAAAGAAGAGCTTTTTCACTGGAACGTTTCTCCCACAAATCTCACATCCATCCTGTGTTGTTAAACATAATTTTGTCATATTTATGATCCACATTTGGGCACACACAAGTGTTGTTTTTACTATGCTGGAGTAGACTGAGATTCTTATTTTTAGAGTACCTCATGGCAGCTACTGCAGCTAATGACTTTACCAGTCTGCTGTGGTGTACTGTAGTGTTGCTTGCAGAGTGATACAGGAATGCTATATTCCCCATTAAACATGTCTTTGCAGGAATATGTTGTTACATAAACGAATGTATTATGATCTTTTTAAATGCAGTCATTCAAGATTGCAAGTTTTCACATAAATATGTGGCTTTTCTTTGCTTGAATCTTTCATAGTTAATCACAGTTTTATCAAGTCATTTTTATGTCCGTTTAATAACTTATATAATCCCCCCCGAACACACACACAAAGAGAGAAAGGGGGGAAAAAAAAGTCAAAGCATAGCTATTTCAAGTGCTTTCATTTGACTCATTTTCACTTTTGATGGTTTATTTTAGAACGACAAAAGTATTTATATACTGATCCATCCATTCATTAAGGATCGTGAGTACATTTACCTACTTAATATTTAAAAAAAAAAAAAAATCACATTATTGTTCTCACACTGTACATTATTATAGCAGCTCTTATCAGCCTGCGACTACTAAGCTACTATTATCCCCCTTTCCAACACAACCAGCTGGCTCTGATTGGTTGTGTTGTTTGAGGTGTGATAAACAAACCCTTATGTAGTGATTTAAAAAGTACAGGAAAATCTCAGACAAAATATCATATAGTATTTCATACGATTTGGAAGTAGTGTCCTTTTATTTAATGGAATTAGTCCCTATGGGTGTGGCCTAAAAGGACACAGTAACTCTCATTTCGGAAGAAGTATTAAACATACTGAAAGAATGTGGACACCTTTAAAAACTTTATTTTCACAGGAAGCTGTGAATGATTTGTGCCTATGTAAATGCTGGGAAAACTGGAGGAGTAGCTGTATATGACACAATTGTCAGTTGCCAAGCATCTAGTTGATGAATAATTTTGGGCGTAAATCAAATTGTTGCAAGATTGCACAGTCGCACAGATGTTGCAGAAAGGACGATATGAATTTCATCATGTTTCACATTAAATCTTACAGTTGTTTCACATTTGCTCATTGTGATGGATTTCCACATGTATTATTAGAAACTTTATAGTCTCTGCAAGTTGATTTTACACTGCGGTGAATAGAGAACAAAGCCTGCCCAGAGGCAATGACAATCAGTACAATCAAATCTAGCTTTAGCCCACTCAGACTCAAGGCTTTGATTTAAAAAAAAATGTTAGCTGTGGGTTCTCAATCTTTTAAAAAAAAACTAGAGTATTTGTTGTACATTACAGGCTTAACCTTAATATTTACCAATGTTTCATTATGTCTAGAAAAGGATCATTTGCTGGAGTTGTATCAGGTATGAAACCACACATATGTCTCTAAGTGTGCAGTTTCCTTGTATCTGTGGAACATCTGTCTTATTGTCTCAGTGACGCACCGTATGCGCAACTATTCCTTAATAATGAAAACAGTACCTGAAACGCTTTCATGTTGTTACAAAACGCAGGGAGAAAAAAAAAAGAAGAAGAAAAACAAACCATTCCCTCATTTCATGCTCACTGGCTGATGTCTGCTTTTAACATATTCAGGCTACAAGATGAGAGTTTTGCATACTGACCACTTTATATAATCTTCTATTTGCGCTGCAGTAGCTCAAACCTCGAGTTGAAACACACATTTCAATCACTGGCTCTGTTACACAAGCAGCTCGACAACGTCTGACTGTGATTCGGCCCATGTTTGCATTTTGATTAGCAAATTTCAAACGCAGTTCAGCTTCTCTTGTGTGGAAGGTTATCGAGATCGGCCCCATCTTGTCATCTCAAGACTCATCTGCCTCCTTTACTTTCTCATTACCTTTAATGTACACGCTTTTTTCTTGCCTAACTCAGTCATCTTTGAAGTCTTTACAGCTTGAATGCAGTTCTGCTTTCAGTCTGATGACTATGGTTTAATATCACGCCTTCTTTTTTGCTTTAATGTGTCGGTTTAGTCTTAAGAGCTCTACATTATCTTAAAGTGGATGTTTTAGCAGCTGCTACTGACATTAACACTAAGTAGAAGCAAAAACATCAAGCCACAACAAAACCAGTCAAGGTCTTCATGCTGCTTTCCTCAAGTCAAAAGACATGAAATTTGTGGCTCTAAAAATAAGCGCTAGCAATTGGTCTGAGTGTTTCCCAGGGACGTTATTTACATTACAGTTGTTTTTGTTGGGTATTTACCTGTACAAAAGGTTTAAGTGCTTCTCATTTGTCATGTGTCATGCAGCACAACAACAAGGTGGTGTCCCAAATTTGTTCTGCTTGCAGCAAGACAGCAACCTCATCCACAATGCACACTCACATTCTGAAAGAGCTAACGTCACTAACAACATCTCGGTATGGTGGAGGAAGTGTTGATCACAGAGACGAGACGGTGACAGTCATAATGCTCAGAGGGGCCATAACAAGTTCATCAAGATCTCTAGAGAACTAAACTATCTAAGTACCTTGAAAAAACACAATAGCACGAAAGAATGCAAAACTTGTGTGTACCTCTACACAGAATTTATTTTAGGAATAACATGAAGTAGAAGCACATGCTGCTAGCGGTGTTGCTCGCGCAGCTGCTAGCAAGGTAAGTGGTCATGAAATAACAAGCAACTTGTTTTTCCTGAGGATTTGCCCTTTCTCCTTTTTTTGATTGTGCATTATTTGTGTCTAATTGCACATAAACTGCACAATTAAAAGTGATTGTAATTAATTTATCTCCATTTAAAAGTATTTGGAGTCAGTATATTCAAACAAGAAGAGTAAAAAAAGGAAAAAAAAACACAGATCACAGAGTGCAGAAACAGCTGGGAATACACAAATAATTTTAATTTACTTTCACTGTCTTCTCTTGCTCAACTTTGTGCCAGAAGAACTAAAAAAATATTTTGTTTACATTTTACTGTCGGCACAGATGTTCAGATGAAATATGAGACAAATAATAATATGTATAGTTGGCTGAATTTTAGAAGTTAGATTATCTCAAGGTAGAGAGTTTTATGTGCAATAAACTTTATCTGGGAAGCGGGCAGCATTACATTAAGGAATCATAAAAGATCTCATTCTCAATAATGGTGGAAATTACATAGTTTTTGTTTAATCCAGAAGTTTTAAAAAAATACAATAAAAATCT
Source organism: Telmatherina bonti (assembly GCF_933228915.1). Classification (NCBI taxonomy): domain Eukaryota; kingdom Metazoa; phylum Chordata; class Actinopteri; order Atheriniformes; family Telmatherinidae; genus Telmatherina; species Telmatherina bonti. The sequence goes on from NC_136629.1 coordinate 32,719,899, forward strand.
TTATGACTATTCTTTTATGTCAGTTAAATAATCATTGTCATGTGATTATGTGATAAGTTTGAGAGACCTATAACTGGTAAATATGAGATGGAGATGCAAGGTTGTGTTTGACAACTGTCAGAGTTCACAATATTCTGTTTTATATCAAAAGTTCATACCTCAACTCACTTTATAAGCATAAGTTATACGAAGTTTTCATTTTTGCAACTGCTTATTCCAATTAAGGGTCGCGAGGAAGCGGGAGCCTATCCAAGCATTCGTCAGGCAAGAAGCAGGGTACACCCCGGATAGATCGCCAGTCCATCGCAGGGCCAACACAGAGACACTAACAACCATTCACACTTACATTCATTCCTAGGGACAGTTTAGAGCACCACAATCCTGCAGCTTTTCCTTGTATCCCTGCTCCAACACACCTGACTCTAATTAACGTGCCACTGAGCAAAACTTCATTGGCAGAACAGGCGTGTTGGAGCAAGGATACAGCAAATAACCGGCAGGACAATGACACTCATGACTTACTTGGGGCATACCTGATTTTGAGTAACCAACTAACCAAACATGCATGTGTTTGGATGGTGGGAGCAACCGGAGGACCACCACACCATTGTGCAGCCCGCCCAAGAGATAACTCTCATAATATCACTTTCACATGATCAAGTTTATTTACGTGGCAGGCGCGGCATGCGTAGATATGTAAAATTATTTCCAGCCATTAAATTAAACTGATTAGAACAGAGCATTTGGGAAACTTGATATAATATTTAATGACTCATTTTCAGTTTACTACATGTTTGAGGTTATTAGAATTTACTGAGTGCTACACTGACTGAGTGGCTCTAACATCAGCTGTCCTGCAAAGCTGTTATGACCCTGACACTATTGTAGTTTACGAGGTCAGGTGCTTTACAGCGTGTTCTGAAAATAATCTGCCGTGCTACAGCTGTTTGATCAACAAGCCTCTGCACCACCACAGCAAGACAGTTAGCCAGGTATAGAAAAAACAAAAGTAGTCCAGAGAGGAAGAAGCAGATTTTATAATGTTCTTGTAGTGTCTTATAGCTCTCTGCAATGAGACATAGGCAGCCCAAACCAATTAGAAAGCTTATAAAAACATTAAAACATCATTTCTTTTTTTTTTTATCTTTTGAAAAGTCGGCCTACAGGAACAAAAGGAATTTTTTAAAGTGTACACACACTCAGTGTACATTTCACGCACCAACACACATGCATGCTGACATGCATACTTTACAACGCCTTTGTACAGTTATTAATGCCCTGCAGCACTCTCTCTAAATTGAATCTAATCAAGTGAAATGCTGTGAAGGGTCCTCAGGAGAAAGAGCAGGTCTGACGGTGACTGCTTACAATAAAATCTGTGACATTTGGAAACAAAGCCTGCTCTATACCTCTGAGCTGTAATTGCGTACGACAAATGCCGCAGTCTTGTGTAAATGTGTGTCTGCTTTGTGAGATGCATGCGCATATAAGCTCAAATATTTGTGGTTTGCATCTGTGGGCTTTGTGGCACCTTTTCTAAAATATAGTGTCTGTTTGTGTGTGTGTATGTGTGTACTTGTGTGCTGGGTGAATGGTTTTAATCATTCTTTTGAAGTGGTCTTCATATTGGAGTACAGTGGAACTAATTACACTAATTGTTGGGAATGCAGCTGCTGTAAATATACTGTGAATGGAGTCCCTCCTGTCCTTTTCTTGCTACATATTTCAGTGATTTTTATGAGGCTCCAACCTCATAAACTAAAACCAAAACCCTAAAAAAATATATTCAAACTTCTTATCCTAAAAAAAAAACCCAGCAAGCAAAACAAAAGCTTGGTAGTTAGCCACCCCTGAAATATTAACTTTACCAGCAGAAATACCCATGAATGTCATGTCGAAGAGCTTTGTTAAAGCAGACAGGATGGTGAATAATTCATATAAAACTGTGTTCAAACTGCCTGGCTCTGCTTCATCAGCTGTTGAACCGTGTAGTTGGCTTTGTATGCAAGCAAGATATTACCGCTTTATTTGAACAAGAGACCGAGTGCGCCTTGAATTTTTTTTTTTTTTAAACTTCAAAGAAACAAAACAAATTTATTTTGCATGTTATGACTAGCTGATTTCAGTTTACTGTGCTTTCCCAGATTATTCTTCTGATCTTATGTGTATTTAGTATGATATGATCATCACAGTACAAGAGTAGACACATGTGAGGATCAGACTCTTAGAACCAAATAAAATCTAAGTGGAATCTCAATGTTTATTGCAAAATGTCTAAGCCTTGTTTGTATTCTTCTGTTTTAACGTCTTTTATCGTAATCTGTAAATATGTCTGTGTACAAATATGCACAAATTGTAGTTTAAAAATATGGATTTGGTTCCAGAAGATTCATGGGTTCTGTTTGTCATTCATTCAGTGCTAAATGAGCATGCTTGACTGTGTTTTATGCAAATTAATTAAATATGTGGAGGGTAGAGGCAGAGTACTTTGGCAGAATAATTTTTTCAATTACTATTATTACCATTATGTCAGTGTTTTTATACACACATATTTTGCGTTTCAACTGATCTATTTGGTTAAATGGCCTTTTTATTTAATAACTGAAAATAATCCAAATTTGCTTCTCTAAAATTGATCATGTGCATCTGATTGAGCGTCATGTCTTATGCTGCACACGCCACAGTGAGACTGTCATTCTCTCCTCATATCTACAGTTTATTTTTATTCTTCTTGTGGCAAGATTTAGGTTAGTTTCAGATGTCAAAGGGGTATTTGCAGATCAAGTGTACTAGATTTAGCGAAGCACAGAACTCTACCAAACACCTTACTTAACCACTGCCCGCTACAAGGAAGTAATTTCCAAGCTTCTAATTAGTTATAGATAACTATATTTCTATTATGTAGGTGGTAGATGAGCGGAGAAGAGTTCTGTCAATTAAAAGTAAAACGTAGTCATTTTATTCATCACCAGGAACCTTTCAGCCTTAACAGACAACTTTGTCTTAGTTGTAAAATAATATAAGTAAGATAATTAAGTTAGAATCTTTACATGTGGAGGAAATCTGAGGAAAACATTTTACTCATAAAACTCAAATACCAGAACTGTTCTTCAGTAAGATTTAGAGATTAAATTTACTGTAACAACCTTTGTTATCTCTGACACTTTGTATTGCATTTGTATGCATCTGTTTAGCTTTTTTTTATGTTACCCTATAACAATAAACTCTCAGTTGTAAGTGTCCAACATAGCCTTCATGGTATTTTTATTAGGCAGGGATGGCAGCCTGACAGGCGGACCACCAGTTTGGCCCAGACTGAAATATCTAAACAACCATTTGATGGCCTGCCAGCAAATTTCATATACACAATTATGCTTCCCTCAGGGTGAATTCTAAAAACTGTGGTGACCCTTTCATTCTTTGTGCCGGGGCTCTATGACTAAATAACCTGGAAAACTAATAACACTTCCATCAGCCTCAGCTGTTCTTTGCATTTTGTCCTTTTTAGGAAAGGTTTTGCAGGTTGGCATGCGAACTGAATTCACTCATTTCCATGCTGGCCTTGTCATTGTAACTGCGTAAGCATGCTGGACTTTTACTTTGGTCACGTGGTGTAAGTGTAACATTAACAGCTTGTCTATCAGCGTATACTCTTGGCTTTTATGGCAGTTTATTGTGTCATTCAACCTTCACTTCCTGTCCTGGGTTTTTTTTTTTGTTTGTTTTGTTTTTTATATAACAGAAGACATTTTTGGTTTTGCCAGTAAGTTGTTAAACATGATAATGCAGTAGTCAAACACACTGCTAGTGAAATATTAATATCAGAGGCAGCACTTGCATAGAGCTGAAATCTCGCTCTAATGGACGGCTTTACTTCCACGGCTTCCAAAACAACAAGTTTTGATTTGAATGCTAGATAAATAAAAAAATGTGTTTTTGTTCACGTGTGTTTGGCCTGTAGGTATTTGTACAAGCAAACATGCTCACACACATCCATTCAAACCGGCCTTGGTCTAAATCGCTCTGAGCATTTCCCACCTTGAAGTAGCTTGTTAAAAACCTAGTCAGTCAAAATAACAAGCATCTCAGGCTGTTATGGCATTCTTCTTGTCAGTCCAACAACTATACGCATGGTGCATCTCAAACATGCAACCTAACAGCATACTGTAATACATTTGTACAACAGATGTGAAAAGGTGTCCTGTCAGTTGGGTGAAATGGGCTGTTACTACAAGAGAGGCATGTGAAACTTGTGTGAAAGCTATTTAAAGTCACACTGAAACAGCAGCATTGGAGCTTCTCACTTCCTTAATGCAGTGCGTTTCCTCAAAACCATTGTGATGAAATATAAAGCAATAAGAGAAATGAATATATGTTGTAAGGAAGAGAATGGAAACAGCAAAAGTACAAATAGTTGGAACTGTTCTGTGCTGGATTCTTTTTCTCCCAGTAAATATTAGCAAATCTACCTTAAAATCTAAGATCATGTTTGCAGCACTCTGGCAGCAGTTGTGCTAAAATATAACTATAGCCACATAATGATCTATGAGCGGGAATAAAGTCATAAAACCTGAGGAGAAATGGAGGAATAAATGTGTCCTGTAAAACCCTTTCTCCACAAATCTTACGGGGGCACTTGGAAAACACTTTTCCTATTTCCATACAACTCTTTCCTACTTCAATAAATGGAACTATGTGTAATCTTTGTGGATATTTTTAACTGTCTGTATTTTGTTGCCTTTTTCAGGCCAGGAAGAGGACGGGAGGAAGGTGTTAGTCCTCAGTTACCCCCAGTATTGCCGGTACCGCTCTGTTTTGGCACGGCTCAGAGAACAGCCATCCTCTTTGCTCATAGACCACACGGTGCTGGCACTGGGCGGCATTGCTGCGTTGGGTGGGAGCACGAGGATCCTGTACTGCCGTGACACCTTCGATCACCCCACCCTGCTCCAGTATGAAAGCATCTGTGACGAGTTTGGTGAGTGTGACAGCTTTTTCCTACTTTTCTGTCCTTTAGATAAGTTAAAACATGAGCTTCCCTTTTTACGGTGCATGAAGTGCTGCAGGTTGCCATGCAAAACATCACCGTTGTCATGTCCTGATCTACGAACATCAATGTACTCTTGAAACTCATTCTCATTGTATGGTTCTCAAACTCCCAATTATGCCATTCCGGGTTAGCTGGAGCATTTGTTTGAGTTCTCTTTAAGTGGGAAATTGGGATTTTGGTGAGACTAATGCTTTTCCATTGTGTGAAAATTCAAAAATTGTACTTGAGAGCATTTAAAATTTTAATTGTGTTTGGAGCGCCACTCAAAATTAAAATCTACATAAGGGCTTCAAAGCCAAATACATTAACTGTCCTGTAACAGTTCAATGAAAAAGCCCATTTTTTACTTGAACGTCATAAGTCACAAACTGACTGTGGTTAAAGAGTAACAGTGTTAAAACGACAGATATACATGAAGGTGTTTCAGATGGAAAAAAGTAAACTCACTAGGACTTTGTAGTTGCTTCTCATTTCTAAATTAGGCAAGATGTGTCTACTTTAGCTGTTATGAGAGGTGGAGGAAGTAGTCAGAGCCTGTATATAAAGATAGGTATTAACACCACACACTACGCTGTGATAGTAATATATTAAATTTAAGATATCATTTAAGTACCAGTGAATTTGGAAGCTACAATTAGGGAGATAAATCTGAAATATAAAAAAGGAGGAAATATACTGTATGATGACGATACTGTTGTAAATTGTTACAATTATCACTTCTGAAAAAAATGTGTTTTATTGTAGCAGATTGTTGAAATGGCCTTTATCTTTCTTTTTTTTAAAGACTGTAGACTTATTAATCATTAATCGTCTAATAGTACTTTCTTTTTATTTTTATTATTTTGTTTTGTAAAACTGAAAGTAGTTATAAATGCTTTACAATAACGCAGAGCGAACGGTCACGCCTGTCCACAGTTCAGGTTATTGATAATCATAAAATGTTTACACATAAATCAATAAATGAATCAATAGGCAGAAAATATAAGCAGTAATCAAAAATTATTGTGTTCATCCTCGATAGCTGTGATTTGTATTTGAGTGAAGATCAGAGATTTTTTGGGGCTTAGATCTCACATCATTACAAATTCTATTTGTCACGTTTGCCAAGTAAATCAAGGCCATCTAAACTAAGCACGCTTTTGATCTTTTAAGTTTGTAGAAGAAGAAAAAAGGGCTGAAAGAAAAGCTTAGTGAAGTTCACTCCAAGCCGTTCAGAGTGATTTCCAGTTTAATGATTATTCATCTGTAGAACAATCTGTGTCTTTATGAACAGCTCTAACTGCTGTTCAAACATCCTCATCAGTCACACCTATGAAAAGTATTTAGTTGTTCCTGGGCAGAGTTGTGAAGTGCTGGAACATGTCTATTTACTACTCACTGCACCTTGTCTGACGCTTTTGAATACGCTGATTTTATTAAACCCTAGCTGGTCTAAAACAAAGGCGTAACGTGATTCATCTTCATGCTTCCTCTGCTTGGTAACTCAGCAGCTCTTGTAGTGGCATCGGCATGACGTTCACAGTTACAGCTCCTCTGGTCAGATGTCATTGTTTTACTTTTCCTGTAATTTTGCCACGAGCTAATAGCGTTTTTTTAAGAGAGCAGCGGCAGAGGTGAGAGCAGAAGGGAAAACAGTTTTAGGGATAGGAAAATAAGTTATGAATAGTAACGCTAACATCCTGTGGCTGCTGTTGCTCATTCGCTTGGCTCAATGATGCCATTCCTCTGTGAGCCACATTTAAGCTAAAGGTTTATTTTCATAGCTGCAGGGAATTCTTCTCTTTTTTTCACCCCTTTTGTTTTTTTTTTAAACTCAGGCAGCCAGATTTCTGTTATTCACATGAAGGTTTTCTCAGTTTGAAGCAGACTTTTATTTCTGCTTGAATTGTTGCTTGGAGACTCAGTAGTGATTTGTTTCAAAACAGCAGCGCTAAGTAATTTCCATCACTCTGGCAGGTGAATAAGGCCTCGCGGGCGTCTTACTTACAGGCACAAATGCTCACATGAATGTTTACACATGTGCACTTAGAAACACGCATAGCAGCAGAGCACGGTTCTCCAGCTATTTACAAGCCCCATACAAAGAAAAGAACCAGTCATAAAAGTGGTATTAGTCTTTTATTAGGACAAATAGCTGCTCTGTGGACATGTTGGAAGCAAAGCTTTGAGCTGCTCAGAGTTAAAAAGTTAAAACAAGATCTGTGGAGCAATCTTAGGAATTTTTTGGGCTCCCCCCCCCCCCAATGCTAATTCTGACCTTTTGAATTCAGTCAAATCTGCAGTGGCAGCTGTAATAGCCATGCGTCTTGTCTTGGCTAATTCATGAAAGTGTGTCAAACTACCTCAGGGGGTCCAGAAGAGCAGAGAGGGATCAAGCATAAAAAAAATAAAATAAAAAATATAAAAAAAAAAGGGGGGGGGGGGGGGGGGGGGGGAATGGTATTGCTGAGTGTCAGCATGCCTGATGCTCTGTATTGTGTAAAACGTAGCCAGTAGATGAAAGCCTGGTGAAATCCAGCCTGATTTTGACACGGCGCTACAGTAGTTGCTTGTGCAGCACAGCCATGTTGAGATTTATTATGATATAATTGGCACATGCTGGTTTATTTGTACATCTCTCAATGCTGTTTATCTGGATTTTAGATGAGCAATGAAACACCCACATGCTCTGGCTTCTCTGATTGCTCAAGTTCTTCTGGCTACATTAACAGCAGCTATAAGTGATCCTTTGTTATTCCACTGAACCTTACATTACAGCCGCATCGCCGTCCCTTCCTTCGAACCATCTTGAGTGAAACTACGTCAGTTACGTGATCTTGGGTCCTGTGATCCATATTCATGTTCAGCATCGCTTGTCACCCCAGCAGCTGCTTCCCTCATGGGGAATGACACAGTTTTTGTTTATAATTATCATGCATTCTCTGCCAGGGTGGATTGATTATACCCGTGCTACTTTGTGTCCTCAATTTCATTTCTTGCCAGGAGCGATGTAATATTACCACAGTATAAATATCCAACAGGATATATAAATTGTGTTTTTGACTGCACTGGTACAAATATTTTTTTACTTATCGCATTCTCACTGACTTACAAAATGAAATCAGTCTCTTATATGAACCTTAGAATAACAAAGGTGTGACATATTGCACTGTAATAATATTGGCATTACCGAGGCTTCTCTGCAGTGAATGAAAAAAAGCCTGAAATAGTTTGAGTGGGCTAAACCTTCGCAGTGCTGAATGATGGAAGAAAAACATTTATTTTTTGTAAGCCATTTGCCGTTAGATTGTCCAGTTTTTGCAACAAAGCAATGCTTCAAACCTGCATAAGCAAACCCAGGAAATGGTTTATGATGATGATGATGCGTTCAAAACAAGACGGCCGTTTGTTAAGGAAAATATTACAGGCAACATTTTTCCCATTTTTCTCTGATTCTTTCTGAAGTTCTGCTCCCAGACGTTCCTCTCCCCTCCCTTCCTCCATCTCTCCAGAAACCCAACGCTCCTTACGCGCACAGCTTAAAACAACAGTATTTTGAAAGTTAGTGAGGCAATCATGTTTGAGGCTAAGCTGCCCTTCTCCTCCTCCTCCTCCTCCTCCTCCTCTTGCTCTCTCTCATTTGTCCTATATTCCCCAGGTCTCATTCCTTGGCACAGAAACTATATAGTTCATGATCAGCTCAGTGTGTTTTGTTTGAAATATCTCTCACTCAGAGTTGGTTTGATATTTTATTAAAAAGAAACATTTATGGTTCAATCCGTTAGAATCCTTTTTTTGTAATCCCCTTGAGTGGGAGGAGTATAAAAACAATTTATTGCTTCAGTATATTAACATTGTCCAGATGCACTGATCATAAACAGAATTTTGCGGTCTATTTTTATACTGTGGTTCGTACACGCCACTTTTGTACATCTGTGGCTGAATTCGGCTGCATTTACTAAGATGTTTGTACATGTCTGATTGTAAATGTTACTGGCATCTGTGCTAATCCATGATAGCAGCTTCTCATGTGGTAACTTATCTTCAGACTGAAACGGATACTAAGTATACTTCAGAAGAATAAATAAAACACCTAAAATGGGTAAATATGTTAAAATGTCAAGCCTCCAGGTCGAGATAATATCTTGCAAGCCTGATTGGGTTGGGTCTGCTGCATGAACATACAGCATGATGTCATTGTTTCCACAACTTGAACCACTTTCTTGCTGCTCTTTAAACATGAAATCTGATTAGGTAAAATATGCATATGCCAATATTGTCCCCCGACAGCCCCTTCTGTTAATGTAATAGGCAAATTGCTTGCTAAGCTCATGTTTTCTCATCTCCTGTGCAGATTTGTGTTAACCAACAGCCCATGAATATTTCATTCTCCATATGTTGTGGTATACAGAGGCCATAGAGGAGGATTTTAGAGGAGAAAAGAGCACATGCTGTAGCTGTGTGGTCACATTTCATAATCAGGACATGGACTGTATATAAAAATAAGCTGAACATCTGCTGTAAGGCCACTTACTGTACACACGGCACAACATATTCTCATGTCCTTCTGTTGAATATTTATTTATTTTATGAGGAATACTCAGTTCTAACACGTAGCCCTGAACACAGCCTTAATTTAAGCTTTCTTTCTATGTCATTGCCCTAATAAACCTGGACTGCAGAGGCAGACTCATTGCCACAGCACTGTTTTAACTGAAGCAACCTTGCTTTAGTCACATTGGCATGACTTTCAGGAAGAGTAAGGCAGTCTTTCCAGTTATCCCTATTATGTCATCACCAACTCACAGCTCTGCACATAATGCTTTGCATTGTGACTTATCTAATATTTAGCATTCAGCACAGATAGATAAATAAGCTTTTTCCTGTAGACCAGCATTTCAAAGAGCTAGACCAGTTCAAAGGTTTCTCAGAGGAGCAGCTGATCGATGATGATTGACAAGTAGGGGCGCCCAGGTGTGGCGTGACAGTTCAGCCATTAAAAACTGGATTTATTTATAGAGGTTAGTTTAAAAAATAGATAAATAAATTGTTTTATCCAGTAATATGCAGCCTAAAGGGCTTTCTCTGGGAAATAAGACTGTCCCTGTTTTAGTGTCCTGCTACTGACACGCTACTCTTGACTCTGATAGGTTTCAGATTGTAAAACAAATATTGTGGTTACATAAGACATAACCAGGCAGTAAAGGGCAGTGCTCATTTTAGTGAAGATTCATATGAAATATTTATCTCACGAAGCTCTCTGGCAACAAAATCTAATCTGGTTTAAAGCAGGGACAGCATATTAATAAAGAAACAATTTAAAGACAACATTAAAGATGAATTTTATCACATGACAGGGGATTTAAGCTACATGAGATATGAAAAGTGTTGACTTAAAGCAGAGAAATAGTATTAACACACTTTTCCTATCCTATAGTCCTTTTAATCTTTACTCGAGTAGGAAAATCGCTTCACAGAGAAATAAAAACTGCTTTATACAGGTGATCTAACACAGTGAAACATCCACTCATCATTTTATTTTCACCCTGTCATCACACGTTATTGCATCTGCGAGCAGCAACTGTTTGGAAATCTCTCCCTGTGGCTGCATTTATGGAAGCTCAGACATCCAAGATTTCAGAGTCGTCTTGCCAAACAGGAAACATTTTAAATCAGATCAGTCACATGCGATCGTATTTGTTATGTGTTACTTCTCAGGTTGCAGTTTTCTGTCAACGTATTGTGCAGTAGTCTATGAACGCAGGGGCTTTTTTTTGGGGAGCAAGCTTTCTGACAAAGGCTGTTGGAGCGTCTTTGAATGCACCAGCAAAGAATGATTTCAAACCGGTTCCTACCTGCTATCTAAGTGCCATGAGAAGATAATGCTTACAGAGAATAATAAAGCTGATAATCCTGTAAATAAGCATGCAGACTGAGATAAAAAAAAAAGATGGTAGAGTCCCACTTTGGTGTAATAAAAGAAAACTGATAAACTGCAGTGGATGTTATTAATGACTTTACATTTCGGCTGAGGAGGCCAGCTTGACCTCATTCATAAAGGCTTAAATTATCATTCCATTAATATACTTGTCTAATATTGAGAAAAGCCCATTGGCCAGTGCTGTTTAAATAAAGACTAAATTGACATTAAAGTGTTATACAATCTACTGTTTTCACTAGATTTCAGATGTGAGCTGTGAAACAACTTCTGTCCCTGATAAACTTTACAAAAGAGCAACCCATTGTCAACACGCCTGCATCATCTGTGTAACAGTAAACGCTGTTTACAAAGTCCACCTCCACCAGAGAGTCTGCCATAGAAAAGCATCATGAATGCAGTTCTAGCTGGTTTGGAGGGTTATCTTTCAGCAGGTGGAGGCCTGCTGCAAGTTGCTGTTCCTGAAAAGAGATTGTGTAACTTGCATGATGTCAAAAAAATCCCTCTTGCACTGTTCATACGGCAGCAAAAATTAGGATTATGCTGTATGTGATGGCTGTGGTTGATGTTCCCGGTTTCTTTCCAATCATGTTTGTTGTGACACGTTTGGTAGCTGTTTACACATGTATTGTGTATGTGCTACTTTTTTGTCCGTCCTGCTTTAATTTAAATAAGAAAAAGAAAAGAGTTCAAAGAAAGCAGAGAGCTAATTATGTTTTTCTTATTATTTGTACATTGTGGAATGAACTTCTTAAATCTCCCAAAATAAAATAAAAAAATTAGCATATAAACAAGAAGAAAAAATGGTCAGAAACATAAAAGTATCCATTGGCCTATTTTGTTTTTAGAACGATGATTATTTATAATCACCATGTCATAATGCTGTGTACCTTTTCAAAAATGATAAAGTCCCTATGATTGGGCTCATTGGCTGACTCAATCCCATCAAGTGTAACTAGAGCGTGATCTATTAGAATACATATGTTTTATTGATGTATGGGCTTCGTGTTTATCCTGGCATTCATTTATTTATAGGTCGATGCTGTGATTTTTTTTTCCTCCAGTAATGAATAGGATAAGCCTTGAAGCTTATCCACTGCTCCCTTTCATCTCTCCCTCCCTCTTTCCTCCCCCCTTTCTCTCCCTCCCTCCCTCCCTCTGTCTATCCCTCTCACTTCCTCCAAAAGCCAAATTGAAATACTGTATTTTTTAAAGCCCCAGTCCCACTGAGTTGTTGCAGCAGTCTGTCAGTGCAAATGATGTGGAAGCGTTTGAAGGTTATCCCGTTTTTAGCAAATCCTCCACATTATGTAACTATGACTGTTTTACATGTGGCACTCTTGGAATAACACTGCGTGCATGTGTGTGCGAGTGTGTGTGTATGTGGGACAGTCCCTCTGCGTGCTCTTAACATTTCTTTGCAAAATGGGATTTATTTTTTAATTTCCTCTCCTGGAACAATGGCCATTAAGAGCTACTTGCCAACACTTGGACACAGGGAAAAGCTGAAGTGACTTGTTCACTTGTCAGATATTTACAGCTCGTATTGTGTCGTGTAGTCGCTTTCTTTCAGTCCTGACGGGGGAAAATACTATTCTGACTTACTGCAGTGTGAATACACAGAACCATTGTCGTTTGTTGGACCTCAGCCAACACCAAAGCATTTTTTTCTTCTGTAATTACACTCTGTAAGTGTACGTGTGTGTGTGTGTGTGTGTCATCTGATAAAAAACTGAGCGATATTATTCAGTTGGCCAGGGTCAGAGGTCGTTGCATTTGTCAGTGTGTGTCAGTCAGTGGAACTGGGTTAAGATTAAACCGAGGCATGTCTCAAATGTGATGCGTGTTAATAAGTGCTTAACAGGCGAGGCTACCATCATGAGGCAATCACATGAGGTGGATAGAAGCAAAGAAACATGGACAATGGATGAAGGAATCGAAAGAGAAAAGCGCCATTCCAGGGAATGATTTCAGCTTATTTTGGCTGCAAATTAAGCTTGTGAAATTTCCCTTGTAAAACATGTAACACTGTAACATAATTTCCTATTTACTTTGCAAATGGAAAGCTTGAGTCGACAGCCTTTATGAGTTTGTGCTGTGCTAAAGTACACACATTCACACCCCTGTAGAAACACACGCCCCGATGAATCCGATGAGAATGATTTCATAATCCATCGCAATAATAAACTTCTTTGAACTGTTTAATTGGCTCTTCCTGGAATGACACGGCTTCGCTTCATTCGATCTGATGAAAGAGTAATGTTGCTTCTCCCCAGGGGGAGCATGCACAACAGTGCACAAATAATGAATTAAGAACACTACTCTTTTCTTTTTTTTTTTTCTTTTTCGACGAACGACTGCTATAATAAAGCAGGAAAAATTCATAGTACATTAACACTGCTTTCCCTTGAATTGCTTTCATGTTTACTTGCTTCTGTATCTAATTTTCAGAGCTTGTTTTAAGTAAAAATAATCCTGGTATGGTAATGGATTGCGGCCACATGGAAATTGATTGTCATCTGAAAGCGCTATTGTCGGCAGAAACGTTTGGAAACGTTCCAGAGAGCATTCCTCGTGTGTGATTCTGTGAGAAGTCACACTTACTGTACACTGTTCTGGACACGAGTAGCCTGTAAGGCAAGCATTGACTCTTGATTTAAAGGCATGTGGTCTATGCAAAAGATAAAATGAAGTAGGTTATGCAAAGAGGGAGAAAGAAATATGTAAAACTGAAACTGACAGCCATGATGGTTTGAAAGAATGTCCTCTTTTCTTGGCTGAGGAATATTAGCAATGACAGTCTGAATGGAGGGTCTGTGTACAGCAACAGTATGGTCACAGAAATGAGCTCATTACTGGCGAATGCATTATGTATGTGCACACATACACACATCTATCTTGTTATATTACTATGATGAAAATATTCCATCTAGATCTCCATCTGCTAATTGTAACCACTAACATGCAAGAACCTGAAGGCAAGGAAATCAGTGTAAAACCAAAACCCATAACCTCAGCTGAAATTACCCTCAATTCTGTCCCTCTTTCACTAGTACGGCTTGGCAGTAAATACTTAACGCACTTACACATAACAAACACACACACACACACACACACACACACACACACACACACACACACACACACACACACTGAAGCACAAACAGTGCTCATGGCTGAGAGGAGCTGAAAGGACGATTTACATGATTCTCTAAGTGCGAGATAAAAATATGGGAGAGTATTTTTAATGTCCTGGTAAACACACACTCGTTGGGATGTGGGCTTGTCTCCATGGCAACACTAGTCGAAGCATGCCCGTCCTAGCGCTTTTGACAGTTTCTCCTGATGATGATTGATAATTACTACCTGACTTGTTGTCTCCGTTTCCACAAACATATGGTGGGAGCTGCCCTCTGCCGTATATCTGCCAAAATGTTCCCTTTTCTGATAATAGCTTTTTAATGTTGCGTTTTGTTGTGCATGCACAGCAACTTACCCCTCCCACCCAGCCATAAACATGCACACACACACACACACACACACACACACATGCACACCCCGATATGCACACCCCTCCCAACCTCACCCCTTTGTAATTACATTTGCTGCCGCTCACATAGTTATTACAGAAAGGAAAGAGAAATAGATAGGAGAAGCAGGAGAGTGGGAGAAAGTCAAAAATAGGTGGAGGAAAAGGGGGGGTCAGAATTGATTTCACTTTCAATGGATGTGTTCATTCCAGTGCTGCAGGATTTAAATTTGACAAATAGTCAGGATTAACACAAAAAAAGAGCATTTTTTTACACCATAGTCACATATTAGGATATAAACACCCAGTAATAGCCCGTGTGGTGGGCTGTAGTTTGAAATGGCAAACAAGTCTCTTTATTCCACATCCATGCTGACATTTTTCTTTTTCAGTATTATGCAGTGTTTTTGCATGCATAAATCTGATATGCATGCAAACACATATTCACAGGGGCCATAGAAGAGGACATCAATCTATAAACATGATTTATCTACTGCACACTATCAAGCAAGGCATTAGCATAGACCCTCACTGGTAGATCTTATTATCGGACTGTGAGCTGAAGGCTAAAGCTAAAACTTCAGACCTGATCAGCATTTTAAACCTTAGATAAACTCAAAGTAAAGACTGCAATGAATCAATACTTGTGCTTAGTTCACGCTAAGTTGCACCTGCAAGCACAACATAACTGAAGTAGTTGAATTTATGCAGTTTTTTTTTAAATTATTATTATTACTATTATTGATTTTTTTTTTCCTATTCATTTCATGGCCTGTTTGACCTCTGCTTTTAAGGAAAATATTATTACACACTTCCTGTCAAAGAAATTTACTAGCCGCAAGTATTGCAACTTTACACATTTGTAGTTGTGGATCTGTTTTTAACCTATATCCCATTGGTCAAACAAAATATGCGGCGCACCTGCAGCAGGCATCAGCAAAACGCTCCGTGCAAACCGAAGTCACTTCTAATACTGTGTGACTGAGGTCTGCCAGAGGCTATGGCAACAGACAGGCTCTGTGAAGGAGATAATGATGCATACACACACTGCTGTCAGTCAGCCAGCTGAAGGGAATCGTCTTTGAGGAAAATAAAAACAGACTGTAACCAATATAATGCAGCGTTTGTATAGGAAATGATAGGTTTGGGAAATAGAGTGGAACAGGATGTCAGAGTTGTTGCAACAAGGAGAAGGGATCTAGTGGGAGTCTGAAAACCAGGGATTTTCATTTTTGCAGTGTCAGTAAGTATTTATACATCCATACTGAACACACGCATGGTGCACATTAACAAAGAACATTTGATTAAAGGATAAAAAAAAACACATTTGTTTCTGGAGCCACTCATCACAACCAACCTCACAGATAGTTTTGGTTTTATTTGTTCAAGGGATTCTGTCTCCACCTCATTATGGCGGAGGTTAATGGAATCTGGTTTGTGGTGCTTGTGGCATTAAGAGATGACTGTTTTCCAGAAACATCCTCGCAACTCTGGATAATCTAAAGACAAATGGTGAAATGAGTTCTTTTGGAGAAAGTTCCAACAGGAATGTCAGTATTTCCACATTACTTTTAATCAAATAACGATGTGAAATATCAATGAGGATTCATTTAGTGGAAAACTAAATCACCTGACTTTATTAGTTCTGGTGCAAAAAGCATTAATAAACCCATTTTCTACTTTCTGCGTAGGAATAGACAATGTGGCAAGTAGAAGGCAAACACTCTGTAGCATTTCAATAGCCGTCTTATTTTCCATAGAGACTCAATATTTGACATAGAAATAAGACTCGGGATGAATGCTAATGCTGCCTATTGTTTGCTGGATGCGAACAAAGGCATCTGTTTTTCCAATTTTCCTCTAACAATTTTATAAGGTCATTTTTGTATTTTCAGCTTGTTCCACTGCCTCTCAAACAACAGGTAGTGCAATTTTCGAAGTAATTTGTCTATTCAGAGATCATCAAAAGCAAACTTGAATTCATATTGAATTTCATATATCTGAGACAGATATATGAAAATTGAGATGTGAACAAAAAACAGCAATAATGGGCTTTGCTTTCGTGTGTGTGTAATTTGGATGAACTTGCTCTTTCGAAGGCAGAAGAAGAGTCAGTCGGGGGTCTGTGCAGTTAGAAAGAAGAACCTGTATACAAGAAACAGTTGGCGACCTGCAGATGAGTTGGCTGCACCTCGGGGGACTGTTGTTAGACCTCTTTTAGTAACAAGCTGGACTAATCCCTGCCTTTTACTCAGCCACGTGCTCAAACAGGCTTGTATTACCGTGATTTTCTGTGTCAGTGGTCAGAACACAAGTTCCCAAAGCATGCAGGTTTTTTTTCATTCAAGCACACAAACTCAGAGCACCAGTGAAAAATTTAATTCATCGTTGTTGAAAGCTGGAAAAACTCGACTGTGTTTGTGTAATAATAGATACAGTATCTATTATCAAACCCCAGAAACAGCCAGATGTATTCTCCCTCATTAAATTCAGAATAGCTCTCAGGCACTGCAGCATAAAAATATCCTCTCATGTTGCAGTTGCGTTGATGGGCGAAAACAGTCATGAAAATCTGTCAGTAATATTGATGTTAAATCCCCCTGAGGTTGACCAAATTTCATTCGCTGTACTCTTAGATCTTGCTGGGAAATGTTTTACAGTTTAATCAATGATAATCGTCATCTGTATATTTATGAGAATTTAATTAACACTCGTATCATCTATCAACCTACGGAGGTTTTCATGATTAATAATAAACAGTGTACTGTGTCCACCCACAAGCTCTGTGGGCACATTGTGCAATTTTTTCATGATTGCAGTGATAAAGATGCTTGAAGTATGACTGTACAGTTCTTTTTGTGGTGTCAGTGTGTCTCAGATGACACTTTGCTGGAATGTGCCTAAAGCACAGGAACAGACATTATAAGCTTTTTGAAAACAGCTTGTAATAGTATGAGCAATGCGATGGTGGCCACAATCCATCACAGCCAACTTAACATAGAAAAAAGTTACAGGATAAAGTTTTTTCTGTCAATCAAAGGGGACAACACACCAAAATTATACCCAATTTATTTCTTCATGTTAACTAACTCACTGTCTTGGTGACCGCACTTCACACTGATTTGGAAAACAGATCTGAAAGATTATTTTACAACTTCATTGTGCTTGATTGATTTCTACTAATATATTTTGCTTGTTAGATGGATTTGTTGGAGTTTTTATCATTATTATTCTTTAAAAGAAGAATGTTAAATGGTTATAGTTGTAAAAACTTTTAGACTCATATTTGAGGAAGTATTTGATGGAAGATTTGGAAACAGCTTTGCTGATCACATCTGACGTAGCAGAGACTGAAATTGTTTGACTGACTCACCGTTTCCAGTCTGAGCTGGCAAACAATGAACCTCTTCACAAAGATCATCTAATCTTCTGGATTTCCCCAGTTATTAAAGCAGCTCCTGGATTTTCCTCTAATTGATGTCCACCGCAGTTGTTGTTATCCATTCCTCGGTGAGATTTGCTTCCTGCTCAGACAACTGAATTACAACTAGCAACACTGCTTGTACTGTTACCCTCTGGGAAATATGTCTAAATATTTTTTCCCCAGTTTTTGAAAGATCTATTCGGATTTGCTTTGCCAGTGAATAAAAACCTGACTGTACATTTTTTTCTGTAAATAATTTAAACCAGTATGAATCCATCACCAGGATTTTATATTAAATTACCCTTGTGCCTTAAGATAATGTATATTGTTTTTCTGCACCTACATTTTTATGCAGGAGCACTCAGTAAGGGAACATCCACCACAAAGCCTTTTATTCTTTCCATTTTAGAGAAAGAGGTCCAGATCTGATATGAAGGAGCGCCACCTCTGCATCATTTCAATAAATTCAATATAGTAATTTTTGCATAGGCAAACAGAGACCAGTGATCATTTACCTCTGCTCTGGTTCTCATCTTTGAGGAATCGTGAAAGAATATCTGAATCTCCCTCTAATATTACTAAGAGCGCCTGGTAATAATTAAAGCCAACTTTGATTGATTTATGAACAAGCATTTTTATGAACTCTTCTCCTCCTTTGTTGGATTTTATTAGCTGGACAGTAGGAGAACACACTAGAAAGAGATTTAAGCGAATCTTTCAAAGTGAAACATAAAATGAAGTTTTGAACACCCAGTGGAAATTTACTCCTTCTGTAAAGTAATATCCTCTGAATCCTGATTTATAGCCAATTTAATAGGCAAATCTTTCATTAAAAGTCTGGTAAGTAAGCCATTTAAGGTGTCGGGTTTTAAACTCTTTCTCGTCCTATGGCGTTAAGTTTGATTTGGATTTGGTGTGTGCATGTTTATGGTCATGCCAATAAAGCTTTCTGAGCAGAACTGACAACTTTCTGATCTGAATACCAAATAATATGCGTCATAAAGCCGACAAAACAAGATCAAACGCTGTATTTACTCAGAAGTGAGCTGAAGAAAGAAACATCATCTCAAATGTTTTTCTCACAGGAATTGGCTCCTGAATTTGCGGTCAGACACATGCAATCTTTGAGCAGAAACACTTGAAATCCCTCCAACCTCTTGGTTGTTTGATGTATAGTGAAGACACGTCGTCGCCTGTCACTGCCGGCTGTGGAA
The DNA here is from genome assembly GCF_933228915.1 of Telmatherina bonti. Taxonomy (NCBI): domain Eukaryota; kingdom Metazoa; phylum Chordata; class Actinopteri; order Atheriniformes; family Telmatherinidae; genus Telmatherina; species Telmatherina bonti. Next base: position 32,739,033 of record NC_136629.1, read on the forward strand.
TCAGTCATTGCTCCTTCTTTATATTCTCTCCTGTACTGTTGCTTTGCTGCTTTGGAGCGCCCCTTGTCACCTCATTGTGCCTCCAGTGGAGTTTAAATGTTCTACCAAAGTGTGGTATCACTTCATTGATCACACATTTAATGCTCTGCTGCTTTTCAGATTAAACTTTATGCTTCATGAGCTGTCTCACAAGGTGTTTGGTATCAAGTTTTCCCATGTATTATTCATTAGTTATTAATTATTTGGGTTGGATTCTGACAGGTGCTATTGGTATTCCTTATGAATCATGTTCAGTTTTATTTTATTCAGGGTGACACAGCTCTGCTTCTGTTTTCCAGTGAAAAAGTTGTATTATGTTCTCATATTTGTGATGACTGCTCGCTGAGTTTAAGTGCTGTCTGCTTCAGCTTTATGTTTTATGACTTGCTGTAAATTTCCAATGTTGTAACCCTGTATGTCAGACTTGAATGACCTTCTTTGTGTATGCGTCGGCGTATTCACAGGTACAGTTTCATTTACAAATACCTCCTGTGGGAGGATTCCTTCTCACTGTATGCAGTTGCATACGGTGTTGTGTCTCTCCTGAGGGGATGGACATTGCAGGATGTTTTAAAGATGACTTTACAGCATGTTGGGTTTAAGATCTTTATATCCTCCCCCCTTTCATTGTGTGACTCATAAGGGACTTTTTGATCTCAAATTGACTTTGTGTATCTCTCTTTGAGAGTTTACTTTAATGTGAAAGAACTTGGATGTAATTTTAGTTATCAGTATCACTATGTTGCTTAACATACTCACAGGATGATGCTATGTTTGCTCTAAATATCAGATTTGCCTAATCAACAACATGTTCAGTCACGGATTTGGTTTTGTCTCCTGTCTTTTCTCTCTCATATAAAACATTTCTAATCGGGGGAGTGTATTTTCAATTTCAAAATTGTACTATATTGCACCGTATTCTGTTCTTTCTTTCCTGAGGGACGTTATGTGCTGTTCAGACAAGAATATGTATTGCAACATGAATGTTACCTTTGGCTGCAGGCTATGCTCGTAATTGTTGAGTGGGTGTCAGGCCTTTAGTGAATTTGCAACCAAGTGAGACAACAAAATTTGTCAAAACATGTTTTTCATCTACCGCTGCTAGTCATAGTCATGCCTCACTCATCCTCCTTCACCCCTTTGTTTGAACTTGGACCTCTTTATGGTGAGAGGAAGTTGACTTTAAACTGTAAAATTAAGTTTGCATGTGGACGTGAGTGGGAGTTCTGCTTCAAGAAAATGCAGATAGGACATTTTTCCTCTACTCAGTCATTCTGCCACAGCTTGGGTGGGTTTTAACAGCTTACAGTTTTTTTTTTCCCCCCAATATGTAAAGACTTTAAATTAATGTGTAACTTCTGTGGTTTTATATATAGAACTTGGCAGTTTTGTAATCTGCTGGTTGATCAGTGTTGCTGTGTCATTAGCAACTTTGACACTGTAGTATTTCTCAACATCTCTTACAAGTGATCTATTTCAGCTTGACCTTTGAAAATGCCATAAAATGAATGATCAACACTCACAACAGCCACTCCGCTCATCTGCTTAATGTGATTTTACAGAAGATTGTAAATTATCAAATCGTCTAAGTCTACACCATGCAAAGGAGGAAGGAGGGGGTTTTAGTTGTTTAACTATTTTAGCTTTATGATGTTGGCAGATTAACAACCGATAAATATAGGAGCAAGTGCTGATTGAAGAGGCTAAGCAGTTCAGCAGGGCACAGTCGCCATGACAACTTCATCTTCGATTGGAGGCACTGATGTACTGTTTTTGCAGTGGTCCTCTCTAGATAATATTTTCGAGAACATCACAGAGTTGCAGCACCAAATTTGGGGTCGACGCATAAAAGAACTGCTGAGATATTACCTCACTTCCTGTTTAGCGGCTTTGTTTCTAGTTTCTGTTCCATTTTCAGTGCAGAATATATAAAAATACTCCATCTGAAGGCTATTAACATCAGTTTTGTGGAAAAAGAGGAAACAAAGCTACTTTTAAATTAATCTCACGGGGGTGAACACATCAGATTGTCACCAGAAACTGACTTTTCATGGCTTTGGGGGTTCTGACATCACTGCAAATCACAAGAACTACCTGTTTTGTTTAGGAAGAGCTTTACCTGAAAGAAAAAAAGCCTAAGATGCTCTTAAGTGGTAGCTACACTGATAGCCACTTGAATTCTTTGAATGCTGAGGAAACAACGTTCCTTGCATCCTCTGTCATCTGAACATACAGTGACACAGCTGTCACAAAATTCAAAGTGGCACTGACTTGTTTTCATGCTGAACTGGATGTAGACGGATAAAAAAAAAAGACATATGAATAACTAGTACATAGTATAATCAATTTAGTTCACTTTCACAGCCTTTTTTTTCATATGATTATCCACATTTTGACAGCACATATAAAACAATAGCGTAAGAATGCACACGGTGATGTCTTTCAGTCATGTGCAAAGTGGCTGTTATGAGTGTTGATCATTCATTTTATGGCATTTTCAAAGGTCAAGCTCAGATAGATAACTTATAAGAGTTGTTGAGAAATACTAGTGTCAGAGTTGCTAATGACATAATATCTGTAGTTGTTGTTGGAATTCGCTGGCGATCTGACCGAACCAGTTAACCATCCTTTGATTCATAATGCCAGCGTGGCTAAAATAAGAAACCATTACCCACATCTTTGGTTGTGGCTATGTGTGAGTTTTACTGTGCCAAAAGTGCCAAATGAAAGGATGAGTTGGCTGCTAATCTGCTTAAGTACATCAAAGTATTTTTAGATCCCCAAGCGTATAATTTCACTTTGCCAGACAGATGTAAAAACATGCAGCCTATCAGCACAATCACATGTTCGCTAAATGTAAAAGGGATTTTTTTTTTTAAAATCACGTTATTGTTCATTAAACAAATACATACTGAGTATTATGATGTTGGACATCCATCGGTTAAATTCTCCAGTAGCCTTTATGTACCTCTGTATTCCCAGCAGCATTTCAGTCAATCAGTCCATTTTGTTGGTTCCCTGTGGCTCTTCTCTGTTGAAGCATAGAACCATCAGAACCCTTCCTGAGCTGTCTCTAATGAGTTTTTCCATTATCACTGACATCAACCAAATGCCATTACTTCTGTATTTAATTTAATCTGAGGGGGTGAAATTATTAAACAGGGCCTTGTTTTAAAGCTAATAAGAGCTGAGAGCGTTTGGCGTCATCCAGAGAGCAAGTTGTCATCCTGTGCATCTCACTGCTGAAGTCACTGTGACTTCCATTGCTCTTTGACGAGACATGATGGACTCACACCCCGGGGGAATACCCCTTACCTGCGTATATCTGTGTGTGTGTGTGTGTGTGTGTCTGCATGCATGTGGCCTCACCTTCGTCTAGAATGCTGTTCACCAGAACATTTCATCCTAATAAAAGCAGTGTGTGTGTGTGCATGATCTTATTTTATTATTATTTTTAGCTAAGTGTGTGTGTGTTTTAGTAGTGTGCCTTTGGGGCTCTATGAAGGCCCAGGAGCCCTGTGGCCACAGCAAGGCGTGTTTCCAAGTCATGCTAGTGCCCTAGATAAGCAGAAAGCTACCGACTGAGCCAATAACCAACTCAATGGTAAGCAAAACGACATGCAGAAGCTTGTCTATCCTCCATGTTCAGTGTATGTGTCTGTTAGGCCTGTTTTCCGCTCCTAGAGGGAAGAAACATGCATTCTTAAATTATCTCTTTCTTTTCTAGTGCATTGACAAAAAGCACTTAATGCCCACAGAGTGGTAAAAATACCACTTCTCTCAGGGTGCTGTAGAGTCATTGTCTTGTGATGTTAGCTTTGTTTTCCAACAGTATATAAATGTCTGCGTTTCCATTTAGAAAAAAAAGAAAAATCAATCTGCCGTCAGCCTGTGTTTGACTTTCTTGGTGTTATTCTAAAGCCGATGACTCCTCCCTTATGCAACACGGCCATGTGGAGAACAGATCAGCACGTCTTCTGCGGCACAAAAAGATTGCCTCCACTTGACCTTCCATGCCTGTTAGTGTATGTCTACAGGAGAATACCTGAATGCATCATTTAACCCTAGTTCACTGTAACATCTAGCTGGGTTTGTTTAAATGTGCTCAGGTTGTACTGTGTTGCTACTCCAGTGAATATCAGCTCACTCAGTTCTGGCACAGTGCTTCATGCAGCAGTGTTTTGCTGTAATTGCAGCATTTTCTTACGCAGCAGTATTTGACCTGATGAAAAATGTAAACAGACAGGCAGGTTATGTAACTGAGTGTAGGGTGTCGGGGGGAGTGGGGGGTTGTTAGTGATTGGACTAAAAACAGAACCGCACTCAGAGAGTGACCTCACTCAGATGAGAATCTCAAGTCAAACCAGTAAGCAAATTGGTCTTCAAATGTTTGTCTTATTTGGAAGACTACATATGCTTTCAATGTACAAGGAGCCCCATAGATGTGGCATGTAGTCTCAATAAGTTCTTTTATTAAATTTTCATGTTCATTTTCTTTCCTTTTTTCAACCAGTACTCTGAGCTTTGTAAAAGGATTGATCTACAAGTGCTTTAGATATTTTTTTACTCATGTATAACATAAATAGACAAAATAATTTATGTGATTTCAGAGACTTTATGAGTGATTATCAGAAAAAGGGAAGCAGAGTGAGCAGTAAAATGAGAAAACAGTGGAGGGAGGGACACACCCAGTGCTTTCTAAGCAAAGATTACAGTGTTGAAAACTTGTTTTTTCACTGCCAAAGAGATGACAAATGCACAACAAATGTCCTTGGAATTTTCCCTGAGCTGTTTTTCCAAAGTGTAGGGGTTGTGAAAATAACAAAATGAAGTGATATGCTGCAAAGTCAGGAATGTTTTACCCTTTTAATGACTCCAAGTTTTACTCTGCCCTTGTGTTATTGTAACATTTTTCTTTATGGGATTTTGATCTGACAAAAATAATCACAGTTCTTTTGGCAGTGAACAACCTTGGATAGGATTTAATTGTCATTGCGGGTGGAAAGAAAAGAATGTTGACACTGAGAAATACGTGACTGAACTAAGATTATTTGAAGTTTCTCTCTTTTTCTTTCTGTTTCTGTCATTTTGAGCTTATCTCTGTTTGTGTTGCTGTGTTCAGGCAAGGCACTCTGCCAAGAAGTTACATTACAATCGCTAGTTGACATAAACGTGGGTGTACAAAGGACTTGGAAGGTTTAAATACTTTATTGTGTATGTAATGTGAACTGAGCAATTATATCTGCCAGCCTTTCAAACAATGAGCTCCTATCAGGAAGGTTCATGTGTTTTTAATTAACTGCGTTGAGCTTTAAGACATGAACAGACCAACCAGAGCAAACCAGAAATAGAGGCATGGTGATGAGTGATTCTGAAGGGCGCCTAATTTTTTTTTTTATGATTTAGATAATAAGAGAAAATTTTCTAGATGTTAAAGTAAGAAACACACACACACACACACATTTTTAGTTTTTGAGGCATGTGTGTAAAATATTTCTCTTCCCTTTTGTGGGTTTGTTGGTCAACCGGCATCTGTCATTTGCATTATTTCACTAAATGCCTGACTGGCTTGACGCTCTCATATGTAGTCTCAAAAATACATCTGTCAGAATTTAAATGCAGTTTCTCTTTTAGGCTCAGAGGGAACTTGAGGATCATGTTTACTAGCACATTGGAACAATTTGGCAGGCTGTTACCCCATTCAGCACAATGTTGCACTAATCCAGTTTAGAAATAATTAGCTACAGGCTAGCAGGCCTGTGAAATTCCTTTCCCTGGTTGTAAATGTTCCTGTCATAACCTCCGTTCTTCTCGGCGAAAAGTCAACACTGCCTGGCAGGGAATTTGTTTCAATTCAGTGTTGTAGAATATATATTATATTCAGGTAAAAACGCTACATGTTACCTACTACGTGGTGAAAATAACTCATTGCTGCATGAGTTGACATATTTCCAGCTTAAATGGGTGAATCTTACTCACCGTGTCCTCTTCCCTCAGCTCCCAACCTGAAGGGGCGACCTCGGAAGAAGAAGCTGTCCATCTCTCAGAGGAGGGACTCCCAGGGTCAGGCTCAGGGTCAGGGCTTGTCGGGGTCGAGCCAGAGTTCAACAGCTGTGGCAGCGCAAGACCCCTCAAGCCCAGAGAGCAAAATCACGACCAAGGTGAGATTACATGAGCTAGACAAAAAAAAAAAAAAAAGAAATAATATGCAACAAACCTTTACTGATCCTGTAGGGGGAATCTCACATTACTGCAGTAACACAGGCTAAAAGAGAAAAAAGCAAAACACCCACATTAGTTAATTATGCATAAATTTAGCCTAATGTGAGAAGCAGTACTCATAAAAGTTTGTCAACAAAGAAAACTACATCATATGAGGAGTATTATGCAGTAATATTCGTGCACTCACTTTGCCTTAAAGGCTTAGCTTGTGTTGCTAACCAACAGCTTTCCAGGTCATCATTTGTTATCTCCTGTTGCAAAACAAGCCTGCTGCATTTCACTTCTCCAAACAATACAATGTGACCTACACAGCAGTGGTGTAGTGCAGTGTAACAATCTGTGCACGCAGAGAAAACATGTGACTGTGAAGGCCACATGTTACACAAAGGAGTGACATAATTTGACTTAGGTGCAGTGACAGTGACAAGCTGTAACCAGGGAATGCTTGGTATTTGTGATTGTTTTGAAGCATTTGCTTATGGTTTCTGTGGATTGATCTGTAATACAAGACAATAAAACTTGTTTTTGTCTGACTCATTTCATAGTTGATTGATTAGGCTGGATAGCATCTGTTATAGCAGCACTCTCTTTGTCTGTGTGTGCCTCCAAACCCACAATGGTCTTTTAAACAAGCACAACATGATCCCATGTTAGAGAACAAGATGATTATCTTTTTTTTTTGTTTGCTCTATAGTTTCCATCAGCAGGAAGCAGAAGAATTACTCAGCTGCTCCTCAGATTGTATTAGTTAATGAAAAAAGACAGCTGAACTCTTTAGTCTGTGTTAAAAACATCACTCTGTCTTTGTCACAGTTTTTTTTCCTGTTATCTATTTATTGTCTGACACTTGTTGCAATATACCAATGATCTTCCTTAAAACGCCTTCCCAGCTGTTGTTCCTGTGACCTTGTACAGTTGAGTCAATAGCAGCATTTCTCTCAAAGCTCAAGTCAAACTTATCTGTGCCTAATCTGTGATGACAAGGCAAGCTGCTCCATTGATAATCAATGAGCTGCTGTCCTCTGTGGACACTAAGAATATTTGTTTACGCTTAAACCCAAACTCATCTCATACAATCTGTCTGACCTCGTTTGAAAAAAAAAAAAGAAAAAAAAAAAAGGCTTTGTCAAGATTTCAGTTTTTCCTCCATGTGCTCCGACTCTGCAGGTCAAACCCAACCACAAAACGGTACCCAATGGAAAAATAACCGCCCCAGCCAAACAGAAGGCCACCGGCCTCGGCAAGAAATCTTCCACTGAGGAGAAGGACAGAGAAAAGGAGCGGGAAAAGGAGGAGAGGAGCGAAAGAAGGGAGGAGAAGAGAGAAGAGGAAGCATCAGAGGAGAGCCGAGCGGAGGAGCAGGCTTTCTTAGTGGCGCTCTACAACTACATGAAAGACAGAGACACGCCCATAGAGAGGATCCCCTTCCTTGGCTTCAAACAGAGTGAGTAGCACAATTTATTCTCCTGTTCCCTCACACACAACATTTCTACAAAGGAGCGCTCTACTGTAGATGCAGTAGTAAAGTTTGTGTGGGTAGATTTTAATCGGGGTTATTTGGAAAATTTAGGTCATAACATTGCCGGTGGGGAAGGTTAGCAAGCTGAGCGGAGATTAAAAACAATCAGAGCCAAGAAAAAAAGAGAAAAAAAAAAAAAAACACCTGTTGGAGTAAACACATTATTTCCAAACCTAAAACATCTCATAGCTTCATGGAGAAATGAAAGAAAAGAATATGTTTCAAATCACTGTTTAAACATCAGAGTGAAACTGCACTTTGTAAGTCCTTTAAAATGGTAAACAGGCAGTGGGAAAAACCCTCTGTGTGGATTTTAATCAGCATCACTAACTGCATGTTAACTATACTGCCCCCGTGGTGTGATCAAATGAAAAGCAAGTATCTGCTTTTCAGTCTTGTCAGGCAGACTTCGTCCCTCTCCATCCAGAATATGAGACTCTTAGGGGAGGAAATGGAGATGGCTGCCAGTTACTACAGACGCTATGGTGAAAATCTCAAAAACTCCACAGCTGTTCAAGAATAAAAAAAACCCATAATCAGTTTGTGGTAATATAAACTAAAAGAAATAACAGTCTGGGTAGAGAAACATTGCACCCAGCAGTCTGTAAAAGACTCGGGAGGCTTCCTGTCAGAGCACATTTTGCCTATCTTTCATATGAGTAGAAAAATATCTTCTCACACTTGTCAAAGGGTTTTCCTATGAAGGCCAAGAACGTCCTTTAACAGTGTTGAAGAACATCACATGTATGGGAAACACGTCTGCCCAAGATGAAAGATCTGTAATATAGGTCGGATGCTTAGCTTGCACTCGGAGTGCACGGAGCAAAGAAGAGAAGCACACACACAAACATCATAAAGGGAGCACTCTGGTCTCTTGAAACTGAAAGTGTGTTTATTTGATATGTTTGATCTCGAGGCAAGACACATGAGAACATGGGCTCTCATCTCCAACTGTGTGTGTGTGGGTTTTTTTTAAATTTAGTGCTTTCTTGAGTCTTTATTCAAAGAAGAAACTCACTTTTGAATTCATGTCAAAGGAACCGAATAGGATTTAGCCATTCAGATCAGAACGTAAAACGACAACTCCAGCAAATTAACGAGAACCAGGAGAGGGAAGGAGATGTCTATTGAATGTACCAGTGACAGTTTATGGCATGGTAAAACTCATTACTCGAAACTATTACATAAAGGTAAGCTGTGGTCGCCTCGACTGCTAACCTCACCGCAGTATTTTGACAGTCCTGTTATCTTGGCTGCCGACATGTTGTAGCTTAAATAGGTCGTTGTGGTTGTAGGAGAGAGAGGGAGAGAGAGACAGCTGGAGAATTATATGCCCAACATGCTTTACTTTAAGTTGGCATTTTTGTGTTTGAGCTGAGAATAAAGTCGAGGTCTGTGCGCCAACTGTTTTACATACAGTGCATGCTTTGAATCTCAAAACCAGACACATCATAAGCAAGGCCCTCATTAAATGGTGAAATCATGCTGTTTAAACTCCGTCCTTGGCAGCGAGCACACATCAGCACATGTAAAGAGGAGGGGGAAAAAAAAGAAAAACACATCATAATTAATACAAACCCTTAGATGTAATCAGCCGCTGTTTTCATATTCTTCCCTTTAAGCTCAGTACAAATGCATTAAAGGATCAAAGAACCCACTTTCCTGTAATGGAAATTGAAATTATGTTATTTTAGTTGTATTTGAGAATTAATCTTTTTTATGAAGTTCTTTGGAGTTACACATAGCAACAGATGGTTGAATGATTTACCAGACTGTTGGCTGGGCTGCTAAAATATCCATTTGATTCCTCCTTTCAAAAAACATGGGCAACGTCTTTTTATTGCACATTATCTTCTAGCTTTTTTTTACATTCCAACAAAACGGTATGAAAACCATTTAGTTATTCTGCTTTTACCTCAACTGGCTCATAACATATTGTAAACCTTGTAATATCGATATTGTTACTGTTTCAGCACAGTTCTTGTGTGACTCTCATACCGGATTTCACATCAAGGTTTCGATGCATTAGAACAGTGGTGCTGATGTGAAACTTGTTTGCTTGAAAATCAAATACAGGCTGGAAGTTGTTTTGATTTTACTTAAAAACAAAAACAAACAGTCGCTCTGTCATTAATACCTCAGGCTGAAACTTACAAATCAGTATATCAAACTCCAGTCTTCTCTCTATTTGTCAGTGATTTATTCATAGAGGAGAAATATAGTCAGAATATGTTCACAGATTTTTGAGTCCAAGATGACATCTTCACACGACTTGTTTATTCACAGTGCGGAGAAATAAATCTTCGTGTCCACACAAGCTAGAGCCACACAATGCTTCATTTTTTCCCTCTTTTTTCTGTGTGAATACATTATGGAAACAATTATTTCTAAAAACAGTTGCAGATTATTTTTGCATGAAGTAATTATTTTGGTTTTAGCACCTTTTTTTTTTTTTGTCAGTATCGTTATGAGATGACTACATTTAACAGTCCTCAACTATCTAAAAAGCTGAATGCAGACTTGTACTTGAATCACAGAACATGACTAATAAGTGGGGCAGCAGTTTATTCTTGTACCTCAGTGTCCTTCTATTTTTTTTCCTCACTTGGTTATTATTGACTTTGTTCAGCAGCTGCTCCCTTTTAAGTTGTGTGGCTGCTGAAGGGGCGTTAAAAGGGGAAAAAAGATTGTTGCTGTGGATTGAGTAGGAATAGAACAACAGTTGTAGTTGTAATATTGTGCATTCTGAATGTCCTTGATCTACGAGATTAATCAGTAAGTGTGTACTGTGTCTGAGTGTGGCGTTTTCAGACATGTGCTTCAGCGCTTGGACATCAGCAAGTGATTGTGAACATCAGGTCCAATTTGTCTCCCTCTTTCAGCCTTGTTGTCTAATTGCCATGCCATCGGTGTGTCATTGAGGCTGCATTGTGTTGCTGTTTTGTCATCCTTATCTCAGTGATAATTGCCCCTGCCAAACAGAGGGGAATTAAGAAAAGAAATTACTAATGACAAGACATCTAAGAAAAGGCATGTTCTCTCTTTTCCTTTATGTGTTCTGCCCTGTCCCAATCCCGCCTGCGATTGTGGTAATTACAGTCGACGCATAACAAGCTAGTTAAATAGACCATCTTTCTGTTTCCACAGTCTGAGAGCACAATGTGCCAGCGTGCTCAGTTCAAACAGAAAAAACTACCCAGCTCCCTTTGTTATTCCACCCGTGCATTGACAACGGTCGCAGAGAGGAGGGAAGGAAAAAATCAATGCTGTCAAATGCGGAGATAGGAAAATGTCATTTTGACAAATGCAAGGCTTTGTGTACGCACAGATTGAATTTTGATGGATTTCTCCCCAGGCGAGGCCTCCTTTTCTTATTTATAGGCCTTCATATAAAAATGTTAAACAATGATGTTACAGAAAGCAAATACAAATGTCATTGGCATAGAAAGTCCCCCAATGAACTCACAAGTCTTTGTTTGTGGGAAATATTTTCTTTCAAAGAGAGGCAACCATTTGAAGTCTTTTTGAAAGCTTACATGACTATTTTTAGAGAAAAATGTTACACAAGACATTTATTTTGATATGGCCTGTCATGAGGTATTTGCATGGGGAAATCAATGCAAATGAATTTGCATTAGTTCAAACAGAAGTTTGAGCATATTGCCAAGCGTTTGATGCTTGAAATGGTTTTCATTCATACCTGCAGGCTGCAGCTGAGGGTTAACAAATGGTTTTGTCAGGATGAGAAATATGCTTTATTTTATTACAATGTGTTGTTTGTACAGTTACTCAGTGTTCATTTGCACTCTTTCAGCTAAAGGGCAGCACTGTTTTGTGTAAAAATGATTAAACACTCTCCATTTTATCAACAGAGGAATAAACATCTATCTATCTATCTATCTATCTATCTATCTATCTATCTATCTATCTATCTATCATCTATCTATCTATCTAGATGGATAGCTAGATAGATAGCTAGATAGATAGCTAGATAGCTTAATAGATAGATAGATAGATAGATAGATAGATAGATAGCCTACATTGCTATTTAGCTAGGTATACAATGGCTACTTTTATTTTCTTTTGCTAGCTATCTAATTAGCTAGCTAGCTGGGTTAATGTGTCATATACTGATATAGCAATTACAAAATTCTTCATAGTACATTTTCTATTAGAATAGTGTATTTTTACATTCTGTTATGTTTTTTTCTTGACTAAAGGATCAACATATTTGTCTCATTCCCTCTGGTGTAATGACTGTATATGACGTTATTTGTTTCAGCTCAGGTCCTTTCCCAGAGTTTCTAACTGCCTTGTTTTGTCCTCTGTCTCCCACAGTCAACCTTTGGACTATGTTTCAAGCCGCTCAGAAACTTGGAGGATATGAGTTGGTAAGTATTCACATATGTGGCAATATATTCCCCTTTCATTAAAAGACCCTCCCCTCTCCCTTCCATCTGCCCCTCTTTTTGTTTCTCTCCCTCTGATATTTATCCTACCCTTCTCTAATTTTAATTTATCCCTTCTTCTGATGCTGTCCCTTTTTGTCTTTTCTTTCTCTACCCTTCTTTTGCCCCTGAAGGTCAGTCACTATTTTCCCAAGTAGAAAGCATTGCTCAGAGCCACTTTTAGCAGAAATGGCACTGTTGTTTCAAAACCCCCTTGGTGTGGAAAACACATGTTCCTCTGTTCTGCACTGGGCTGAAGGAAATTGGATAAATCGCTCATTTTTTCCCACGTTGGAGATGAAGTGTAATGCACATACATACCCATGAGTGTGCACATATACAGTACTGCATGCGAGTGCACACACAACCAGAGTGAGTCAGAAATAAGGGCGTATGGTTGGCAGCTTTACCTGCTTTTTATGCATTCACTATTCATGTGCAACATGTTTCCAAAGTACTCTCTATGTTTGTTGTTAAGTCATCAAGTGCGTTGCTTGTGCTTGTTTCTTCATTAGCGAGCTATATAATGTCATCAAAACAGACAGTCACATCGGGCCATAAACAGGATACAGCTCATATAATCAGAGCTCGTATCCTTTTAAAACCCTCATATCTGCAGCTGATTATCTCGTGTTTCATGTTGAGGCTTTGTTAGCTCAGTGGCAGACTGGATTTTTTGGTTTTGTGTTGGAGCCTGTCCGTTATTCTCATCTGTTATGGGATAAGGGGTTATAGCAGGAACAACTGACTGCATGATGTTAACTGAGCTTATTGTGTTAGAGAATTGAGTGTTGAGAATTCAATAACTGGAACATCATGACTCAGTAACTCCCCAAGACCTTGAAATGATGTCAACCACTTAATGTTTTTTTTTCTCTCATATTTTTCCAATTGTCTTAAGTCTTTTTTAAACGTAGACTCTCTTTCATTTTGTCTTTGTCTTATCGCTCATCCTTTTTTTCCAGATCACAGTGCGCCGGCAGTGGAAGCATGTATATGATGAATTGGGCGGCAACCCCAGCAGCACAAGTGCCGCCACGTGCACGCGGAGACACTATGAGAGGTGAGGGGGTTTTTTTTTCTGTGGAGTTATATTTGGCATAGTATTGCTATGCATGGACACATGAAACAGTTTGCATCGCCTGAAGTGAATAACTCCCTCACAGCTGCACCCAATATGATTTCACAATACTTTATTCAACTCCACAAGACAAATATTGATCTTATTCAGAGGAAGTCAATGCACTTAAAAACATGAAGAACAGCGCTTCAAATTACTCAGCGGGATGTTCTTGCATGTTGTTATAATTGCATTAAGAAATACTTTCCTCATAAAGCTAAATCAATTCGCACTGAGATGAGACTCAGTTATTTTCTTGGGATTAATTGATCAGTTGTGTTGCCCAATGGAACCAATTATACTGTAATCTCCTCTCATTCTGTTCTACAAGCAACCAAAGAGGATTAAAGAATGAAAATAACAGCAGTTTTAAATAATTAAGTGACCTACATGGGTGTATATATATATTTATATATATATATATATATATATATATATATATATATATATATACATACATACACACACACACACACACACACACACACACACACACACATACAGTTACTGTGCTTTCCAATACATGTGCATTACAAGCACACAAAGCTGTAAACTAAAATGAAAACACCAGTTTTAATGTATTCATTTAATCATTCATTCAGATACTGCAGCATTTTGAACCTCCACATTATAATCACTCAGATGGTATTACCAAACCAAAGCAAGCATATGGATATGATCCTGAGGGAGTTGTAAGGGTATTATGCAGTACTGCTTGCACAAACTCCCACTCTCACACACTCACAAACATGCACATAACGCAACCACTTTACCAAGGTTAAACAAACGCCAAATACGATCTTCCCAGCAAGAGATAACCAGTCACTCGTCAAGCAGGTCATTCCTCTGAGTCGGCGACCCTCTCCACATCCCTCTGGCTGCTGCAGGTTCATGCATCAGCACAGCCCGGGCACACACACACACACACACACATACACACACACCTGACAGTAATACAGCAAAGATGCCAGCAGTGCCATATGAGGAGAGCCAGGTACTTTCAGATTGTGGCAAGATTGCAAGCTGTAAGTGTATTCCCAATTCCAGCCGCAGGAGCATTTCTAGGAGATTTACAAAACCATAGCCGTGTAAAAGTGTTTTATTCAGCGTGTTGTGATGTGATTCTAAATGGAAAGCGGGCTCATATAGGAATACAGTATTTATGCCAACAGTTGATGTGACTATAAATACCTGGTTTTAAAAGTTGTGTCCCTTGCAAAAGTCCGGATTTATTCTTGTTTTGTGAAGTCTTTAAATTACTGAGGCCAGATATGAGAAGCTGTATTGTTTATTAGACTGTAAGGTGTAAACAGGGTCATATGAAGGCAGGCGGAGTCGGACTAATTCACGTGGGGAAGTGCTGAGGTGTGACTGCTGCTGCGCTGGCCTTTCCCTCTCCAGCCACCGTGAAGCAGCTGAGAGAAAATAATGCTGAATCAATACAAAGCAATAATATCCACACACTGCAGTGAATATCAGGCTGACAGAGAGAGGGTGTACAAGGGAGGGGTGATGGTGGGGGTGACAGGGTATGTGTGTGAGAAGAGAGAGAGATCAGCTGAAGCTGAGCAAGTTTCCATTCAGGGGAATAATTTTAGCTGAGCCTTGGTGTTTGGGCTGCTTGGAGGGCAATTAGCTCCAATGTATTAACTCAGCAAACACGGCCATTCTCTCCGCATGATGAATGAGGCTGTTTGTAGGCTCGCTGAAGTGTGTGTTTGCTCCCCAGAGGCGTCTTTGTTTCCACCTTTAATCATTACTCAATGTGCTACAAAAATATAATTCACAAGCAAGAATGTACAGTGTGCAAACTGGAACAACACCTATGTTTTGTACCTCTCTCCGGAGGATCACATCTGATTTGTCTCAGCAGGGCAAAGTAGAGTAGAGCTAGAAATAAAATACCCAGCTAGTAAGAAAAAAGGAAAACAATATCTGAGGACATAATTGCTTTCAATTAAATGGATATTCTTGGCTGTCTTAGTGTTATTTGAGTAAAAGACTGCGAATATCTACAAGCATTCAGCTCTCTTTTTAAATTATACACATTATCCCTTTATAGGCCTAATGGTAAAATCACATGAAATGGTTTCCAAGGCGATGTTATTGTGAAAGATGGAGCCAAGGGCATAATCACTATATTTATACTGTCCAGGAGCAGGCGGTAATCACTAGTAGAAATGGAGTTGCATTGCTGGAATAGAACAGGAGATAACCTCGGCTAATTGTCATTTTCAAAGTTACTGTTGTTTAGTCACAGAGCACCGTTCATTAGTGTGCCGGGAAAAAATCAATGTAGAAATGTCCAAGCCAAGGTCTGCCGCTGCAGCTACAGGGAAGCTTTAATGATATTTATTTAAACCGTTTCCCGAGATTAGCTGTCAGGGCCCAGCGCTCTGAATTAAAAATGAGGTCATGAAAAAGATGGCATCAATAACCTTGAAATAGACTGCCTTTTGCTTCTGTGCTGTGCCATTTTCTCTGTGCCCCCCCCCCCACCTCCCAGTCCCCCCCCACTCTCCCTTTCTCCTGCTCCCTGCCTTGCACTTCATGCTGTTTCTTTCATTATACAGGTCAGCGCCTTTTAACAGCTCCTACATATTTAATCTTCCTGCTTTTCTACGTGATCTCTTGTTAGAGAAACATCACATTCCACTATCTCTGTTCATTTCTGCCTGTTACAGATTTTTAATACCTCACCATGCCCTGGCACTGTAATGTAATTGCACAATGGGGTTGGCATTGGGGTGGTGGTGGTGTGTGTGTGTGTGGGGGGGGGTATCCATGGCAACAGAGAAGCAATTTAGAATAATTTGCTATTTAAAAACTCTGAGGTTTTGGGCAACAGCAGATAGTGTAGATGAGGGGGTTTGGATTAAATCATTTCATCTTTAAAGCAGTCGACGCTTGCCAGATGTACTCTACATAGAGTCTGAGGCTTGTGAAATATTCTCTGGCTCAGATCATGCAGATATGTGTTTCTTTTAAGACAGATGCACGCCTGTTCCAATTTTAGTCGACTAGATGTTTTATTGATTCAGCCTTTATTCATTCCTCTTGGTATCGATGTTCCTCTGCATCCACTACAGCTGCTCTCTAGATGTAAAAATACATTGTTAGGAAACATTGAGTCAGTCTTTACAATGGGAATCATAATGGAAGGGCTCGGATTTGGGTGAAAGACTAGAGAAATAGATTTTCTTTTCTTCTGAATTTTACCCTGCTACATTTCTGAGAATCGTGCCCTCGTCAGCATCTCTCTCCGCTTTGTCCTTGCTGTTTTGCAGATACATCAAATGTGCTGCATTACGCTTTATCTTTGCCTTCTCTAATGCTGCAGCCCAAACACAGATTTCAATTATGCTGGGGTCTGGTCCTCAAGCAGAGGGGGGGGGGAATCATTGGATTGCAGTGTGAAGGGAATATCACTTTCATGTTCTCTCTGTCAGAAACAGAAGGAGACAGACAGCAACAATGACATATTTTAATAAACAAGGGGGGGAAAGTGAGTATTAGGGAATATGAGAGAAAGTAGGTAGAAGGGAAAGTTGCAACATGAGAACATTGATTTGTGGTGTCTGTCAGCATTCCTTAACACTATCTAACAAACAATGTCTCAACACGCCCTGATCAAAAGCCAAATTCTTTGTATCTCCGTGACTCTTCCTCTGAATCTGGACTTCAGCTACTATGGGAATGCTGCCAAAGAGCTGCATGTTCTTTACACTAAAATAGCAAGCAGCTATTTTAACCTCTGAGAGCTGGATGGTTTCTCCATGACAAATGCCTCATTGAGCATTCAGTGATTAAAAAAAAAGAACTTTTTCTTTCCTCTCCCTTTTTTTCCCAGCAGTAACAAATCATAGTATAGTATGTTGTTGTTTTTTTTTAGTCTGTGGAATTTAATCAAAAGGTCTGACATTTTCCCTTGTGGCAATAAGAAAGCACAAATTATGTCAGTGATGTGTGACAGGCAATCAGCTGTGTACAAATCTGTTCAAGTCTACTGAGATTAATAAGTCACTGTAGCAAATTAAATTAATGACATTCTAGTTGATACCTCAGGACAGTAAAAGGGAATATTTCCTTGTTATTCCTTATTATTGGGCATTAATGCCTGAGTGTGTGGAAGACCTAAGCATTCCTATTGCAGAATAGGACACATTTTCTTTCACACAGTTAGTACTTTTGGCTCCCACCTGCTATGGTGAACATTTACTGCAAGCTACAGCAGCCGCAGCTAATGAGAGCAAACCCTGGGGGAACAGTAGAGGTCATTTTAAATCTGGTATTTTCAGACTTGACAAAGGACTTAAGTTTTCATACATTCCTGTGCTGCCCTCCTGTTTTAACTGCATGAATGAGGGTCACCTCAAGTGGTTTGGCTTCAAGACAAAAGAGAGGCTTTGAGGCATGAATCCAAAGCAAAAGGGGGGGGGGGGGCACCAGATACAATGTCTGTTTATCCCCCAGCTGGCACCTTGTCTCCCTCTTTTATCTATAAGAGGTTTGTTTTCTTGTCACTGTGATGGTATTAATCATTGCTTTTGGATTTAGTAAACATTTTACTTTCTTTTCTTCATGTAATTCTCTTTTCCTTATAGGCTTGTAAAGCTAAGTTATGTTTTTATTCCTGCAAATCTTTCTACAGCCCTGGGGACTTGTACACCAGCTCTTTAAATAGTTTCTTTTACTTTTTTTTTTTTATGCATGAAGCAGCTCTTGTGATCTTAACACAACACCAGCTAAAATTAATTTCAGCTCGGATGGGAGGGAAATTGTTGAAATAGAACAGCCTACAGGCTTTTTCCACTTATTTGGTGACTTAGGCATTCCTCGGGTTTGAGCATGCTGCTTGTTCCTGTAACACAAAACTCAGATGAGAGCAGCACATTGCTGGTAAAGTCACCTTGTTTTTGCCAAGTTGTGTTTTTTTCTTGGGGGGAGGTGCTGTGTGTGTGTGTGTGTGTGTGTGTGTGTGTGTGTGTGTGTGTGTGTGTGTGTGTGTGTGTGTGTGTGTGTGTGTGTGTGTGTGCGTGTGTGTGTGTGTGTGTGTGTGTGTGTGTGTGTGTGTGTGTGTGTAATCCATTATTTCAAACTACTTAGCTGACAGTTGGGCTTTCATGAATTACACTGCTTGTGATCACTCACATGTAATGAATTACATATACATGAAGGTTTTTTTTTTTTAGCATTGTTACACAACACATTTTAATTTTTAATCTCCTCCCTGCATGTTTAAGTTGCTTGTTATCAACATGGAAAACGGCTGCTTAAACAAAAGCCAGGTGATAAATTGGCATGAGACTGAGTTAAGTATTTATTGACCTCATAAAAATCTTGCCCTGGTGAAATTTGTTCCTGGAATCTGTCAGTGCAGCATGCGCCCCCAAGTGGCACAAATGATACATTACACCTGGCTTTCTTTCAGCTAATTCATCGGCTGCCAAGCTGATCTCTTTCTCTGCCTTAGAGGAAATTGCTACTTATAGTGCTATTGTATCACGGGTGCTCATTATATGATATTTGCACAATCATGACTTTGTTATATGCGAACTGCTTAAAATTACTCCACTTTGTCGCCATGAGAGCTTTATTATGGTTTTTCTTTCTTTGTTATGTTTGACTCTTTATATAAGATTAAAAATCTGGATACAGCTAGAACAGTCATTTAAGGCTGAACTGGCAACAAGACCTAAAAATAAACAGCATTTCAAAGAATTTTTTTTTATGTTTGTTTAAAAATTATTATTATTTTTCATAATCTTTTACAAGTAATACTATTTTTTGTTCTCAAAGCAAATAATTCTGACAATGACAGGAACTTCCTGTGACTGATTTTTGTTTTTCTGGCTAACATAACATCTTCGAGTTTCCATTTAAAACTATTTAAGGCCCAGTAATTTCCCGGGATAAGCTCTTACATTATCAGGGCCAGCAACAACACCCCCCCTCGCCCCTTATTGACATTCCATAAAGTTGACCCAGGGCAAGTCAGCCATCTCTTTCCCACAGATCGTGCAGATAATCAACAGTACACCCTGCTATATATGCAATTTTCTGGCTTTTTTACTGAATCTGAGGTGAACATCTGCACATGTCAAATACCCATATTATTGTTTGAAGAAATGACAAATATACATAATGGTTGGATACTTAGAATAGCTCCTTTCATGTGCTGCATTGCTTAATTTATGAGGCCTAGGAAGCACTTCTCTGTTTCTAATAAATGGCATTGGAAGTTAAAGAGACTTAACAAGACATTTTATCATAATTTTGTCACAATAATCTTTGCTCTCATTAAGTTGCCTCTCTTTTTCTCTTTCTGTCGTTTTATTTCTGCTTTCTGTCTCTCTCCCTCTTCTCTTCTCTTTCACAACCTCTTTGCTCTCTGTCTCTTCAATAAGTCACATTTAATAGTACATTTCCTTTCTTGGCCTGGGGCCTGGTGCCAGACCAGCTGTATGAAATGTAGTTTCACCGCTTTCCCTGCCAGCACTTTTGTTCAGAGGAAAAATAACAAAAAATCCCACAGAGCCTCTTGAACTCTCTGAGGCTTTTTTTCCCTCTCTCTCTTTCTCTCTCTCTCTTTTGAAGAGTGGGCGAAACAGCTCTTGATTCATTGTTTGTTTTACCGCCATGTCCCTTAAAAGGAATAGTGCAACCATCTCTTGTCGTTACACGAGAAGTCCTAATTTTTTCTCATGACTGAAAAAGTCATGTTTCTGTCTGGCTTTCACAGATTGTTATTCTAGAAAAAAAACTGACAGAGACTCTGTAAAGATTTTCAGAGGAGCTTATTGAAGTTTGTGGCGTTATAGTGTTTCAGTTGTCTTGGTTTCCTCTTCCAAAGGGTTTCTTATTTCTGGTCCTGTGCCAATTTCCATTTTCTTCCCTGAGCAATAAAAGTCTAAAAGTTTCCCTTGCTGGTTTCTTCATGTCATTATTTTACACATGGGTGTTGTTATGTTATCCAGATCTTAATGTTCCCATTAGTTACAACATCAGATATGGAAAATTGACTTGGGGTGTATTCAGAGGAGAAATAACACAAGTCCAAATTAATTTCATGTTTATTCCACAGAATGATCTTTGTCATTAAGTAGGAACCTAATTTAGCTTGAGAATATGCAGCTATAGCCTGCGCAAAAACTCAACACATATTACTACCATCTGAAATTATTTCATGAGCATAGGAGCTTCTGCCAATAATCATATTAGTATGTTTAAGTAGATGATATATGCTGCAAGGTCTCTTTAAAGCATTTCATTTCAATTCTTCCAAATATATTCTTCTTTTTCATTTCCAACCACAGTAACTTTACACACCCACACACTCATTCTGCTCTGTCAAGGTTAAAGTAATACCAAATGTGATGTGTCTCAGCAGGGGATAACTCATTATTCACATTCTCTCTCTCACACACACACACACACACACGCACGCACACACGCACTGGCACCAGTTGGAGCCTGGATTTCCCCTGGCCTAGCTTAATTACAATAGAACTGTTAATGTTTTCCAGGTATCAAAACAAAGACTTTTAGAGCAAGGTCTATAATACAACACATGCACACAGCAAGGCTGCCGCTTCTTCTAGGAATTGTGGTACTACTTCAAATATTTGCATATTTCTATGTTATTTTAGAAAGACAAAGAGATGCTTTGCTCTTGTAATGACCACTAAATCTCATTAAATAGTTTTAAATGGTTTGTTTTTGTGTCTTTTGTCTGCTTTAAATAGAATATTTGCATGTGTGATTATGTTGTACAAATTGCTGATCACTAATAAATTAAAAATGTGGTATGACGTAACCTAATCATCTTTGCCTGTGTTCCCCCTTCAGGCTCCTCCTTCCTTATGAGAGGCATATAAAAGGCGAGCAGGACAAGCCCCTCCCCTTGGCCAAACCGAGGAAGCAGGAGAGTGGCCAAGAGAAGGCCTCCACAACTGGAGCCAAAGCCAAAGGTGTAGGGGCCAAGAAACCAAAAGGTCCCAACAGTCCCAAACTGGGGAGCAAGAAGGACAGAGGGGAGACGGCGAAAGGCCAAGATCAATCACAGGTCAGTCATTGTTCCTGCATCATCAGAAAGACTTCTTTCTCTGATTTCACTTCCAGGTTTTACTTTCGAATCAGAATCTTTGTGTTGAATTTCTACAGTTTTTTATTTACAGTTGTGCTCATATGTATTCATACCCTTACATTAAAGAAAAGGCTGAATTTACAACAGTCATTCATATAACTGGAGACTTAAAAAAGGAACAATAAATAAAAATTTGCAAAAAAATAAAATTTAATAAGACTGCTTTAATTGAGATGAAGAAAGAAAAACAAACAAACAAATTGGTCCTGGACAAATTAGAGCACTTTTCTGTTGAACAGTGGGATAAAATACCTGTCAACAGGTGCAGAAGTCTGACTGAGAGGAACAGAAAACACCTGACTGGAGCGGAAACATTAAAGGATTGTTCAACAAAATATTAGTTTATGACTGATGTAATATGTAATAAATTATCTTATTTGTTTGCTTTTTTTAAAAAAAAGAATATTTCTATTGAACCAGAATTAGAAAATAATGTAATGATTTTCATAAAATTTTTATTTATTATTACTTTAGTCAATTTCAGCTTATTTTACAGGCAGCTGTTTTTTTCCTTCTTTAATGAAAGGGTATGAATACATATGAGCACAATTGTACAAAATAAGAAAATATAAAGATGTGATCTATTTTGAGAAACATGAACAGATGCCATTTTTCTACATGCAGGACTCAAATGGGAAAGAGAAGAATTATGAGCTTTCCACAGCCATTCAAAATGAGGTGTCTCTCCAAGAAGAACCAATCATCATAGAGGAGGAAGAGCTGCATCTTACTCTGAAGAAGGAGGAGTCGTTGGCGGTGGAGCAATCTTCCTCACTCTGCCCCAAAGAACCGGACTGCAGAGCCCCACACGCTGGACTCCCCCTTCACGCGGGCCCCGGTCCCCTCTCTGAATGGAGGCCGGTCAGTGAGGCCCTTCAAGCAAAACTCACTGGCGAACAGCAAACCGAAGGGCATTTTATTCCTAAAAATCCTTATCTGCCTCATCGCTGGGATCAGAATAAACCTGCTGGACATGTTGCTCTGCCCGAGCCTTTCTCCAAGGTCAAAGACTTCATTGAAAATCATGGCGGGAGAGTGGGGAAGGTGCTGCCCATGTGTAAGCAGGCAGATGGACAGTGTATAGATTTGAGCACAGATTCCTTCCCAGAGAAAGACGACTATGGAGTCATTAAAAAGGAGTCTACTCAGAGTTCTGGACAGACAGCTGCCTACTGCAAAGCCAGCCAGGGGGTTATGTCTCCTCTGGCCAAAAAGAAACTCCTCTCCCAAGTGTGTGAGTCCAAGTCTTTCACTTTTTCTCTTCCCCTTCAGCCTCTTCCCGCAACTGCCTCCTCACTCCCTGTCATATCAGTGACTGAGCGGGATAAAGAGAAGAGAAAGAGTGAAGATAAGGGGGTGGGACAGAGGCGTGGGTCAGACATCCCTGAGGTAGCACCTATATTCAGGCCATCAGTGATCCAGCACGCGCAGAGCAGCAAAGCTCACCAACAAACGAACAGCGGCCAATCAGAAAGGAGCATTTCTAGCGAGCTTTCAGACACTTATAGCTGCAGGACGAGCCATCAACTTCAGCTTAAAGTCAGTGCGCCCTGGCAGCCGTACCTCCCCCGAACCCAAACCCAAGATGGTGCTGAAAACGCTGGGGAGAAGCTTCTTCAAGGCCCAGCCGCTCAGTCCAGGAGCTACACAAGTGACTGCTACTCCTCTCCCCACCTTCACAGTCTGTACAGACAAACTGAGAGCTGCCTGAACCAAGAGAGGTTGGCAGGCTTTGCCAGTGGAGAGCGGAGAGAGCACTACACCAGAGACCGCGAGGGCAGCCAAGGCTTTGTTTGTGGCAGCCTGGAGCAAGAGGGCTTGGCCTACAGATCTCACTACAGTGATAGGACTCAAACACACAGAGAGAGCCGAGAGGCCGAAGATGAGCCCAGAGACTTTACAATTTCTAAACCGCTCTCTCAGAGGGTTTCCTCCTTTTCAAAGCCCACATTCTGTAGTCTCCCTTATCCCATCATGCACCAGGGTTTGGATTCTCATCCTAAAGCGTGCAGAGTTCCACCTATGACAATCTCTCCTCCCAAGCAGAGCTCGGTAGAGCCATCGCAGCCATTTCCCAGCCCCAAAGCTTCAGGTGAATCATCCCTCACCAGTCCGATTCGACCCAGTAAGCGGAGCCTAGCGGAGCCCGAGAGCGAAGATGCCCCAGAAAGGAAAGTACGCGTGGTGACACCAATCCATCCTGCTGGCACAATCCGACGCAGCGACCCAGAAGACCTGAAACCAGCTGAGCCGGCCCATGCCATCCACCTTAACAACCATCTTCCTGAGGGCCACCCCACCACCACGTTCCCCCCACCCCATGCTGCACCGCTCTACGCAGGCATGTACCCGCACGGCAGCCTGGTCTCAGCAGGAACTCAGGATGGACTCCAGCAGCATCCAGGTCTGCAGTACCTGAAAAGCCAGTCAGCTGTATCCCCCCTAGTCCCCCCGTTACCCTTCCCCCCAGTGATGTTCCACAGGCAGCTGCTGCCCTCCAGCCCCAGCCCACACCATTTCTACAGGCACCCTGGCGGTGCAGCACTGTACGGAGACCTATTGCACCATCTGTACCCTCTTTCGACCCTCCCGCCACCTCAGCTGTCCTCGGTACACCCCAGCACCAGACTGTAAAGGAGAGAAAACTTTTTTTTTTTCTTTAAATCTCCTTTTTCATCCTCAGAAACTGTGTCAGCTTCTTTTTGTCTCTCTTGCTCGGGGAATGTGGCTCAGTCAGGACAAAACACTGATTTCAGCTTGGAGCTGATGAAAGACTCGATAAACGCATCAGTCGGACGGACTGTAAATTCCATTTCCTTTATTTTATTTTATTTTTTTAAATTTGTGTATGCCTTTGTTTATATACTTTGCACTGTTCTCGATTTGTATCACCACTTACTGTATCTTTTTGTTGTTGTTGCTGTTGTATCCCTATTTGCACAATGCTCGTGTGTATGTGCTCACAGATCAGTTCGCCGCTCTCTGTAACCATGAGTCAGGTTGTTGCTCTGGATGGGTGGAAAATGGAGGGCAACAGAGAAAAACCATTTGTTTACTGCATCTGAGGGCTAAACCTTGTTGCTTAAAAAAAAACAAAAAAAAAACACTACAAGTAACATGACAATGAAAATGAAACTCTTTATATAACTAGATGTGCGTTCATTGCAAACTGTTTAACAGTTGTTTAGCGCATTATTATTATTCTTTAGGCAGCCAGTGGTGTTGTATTTGTTTACATGTCTCCACGCTGAACTCTGTTGCCTGTTTGCGCCACAATAAAACCACCCAAACTGCTTGGAATAGACGTTAACACTCACTGCGGTGCGACATGAATAGTTTCATCATAAATTCAGAGGTGCTGTGTATGACAGATGTACTGTAGAATCGCTTTGTTTGTTTTGTTTTTTTACTCAGTTCAGGTTGTTATTCATTAAGTATTTCACTTCAAAAACAACTTAACCAGTTTTCATGCTCAGTCTGTTGACAAATCATGAATGTTTATTTGTTGAGAGTTAATGAAAAGCTGGTTTCATTTTTACTTTCTAAATTGAAAGTAATTTAATCCCCCCCCCACCAACTCTTTGTGATGAGTAGACTGTTGCGGCTTGTTTTTCGCCTGTAGAACCAGCATAATGAAGCAGCCGTCTGCTGTGGAATGCTCACCACAAAAAAAAATCAGCATTTCAATTTTCTTTTTTTTTTTTTTTTTGTTCTCGACTTGAAAATTTCCTCTTTCTTCATTTTTTTTTTTCTTTTTGAGCAAACCCTTTTTTATTTAACTCCCTGAAAAGACTCACTATGATTTGATAGGAATGTCATCACTTAGGATATTACTGCTTTGCAAATATCTGTGCCTTTCGCAGTCTTGGATTAGAGTTAGCACTACACTTGTTAAGGTTATTCTTCTGTAGCAGGGTAGGAAAGTCAATATTACTGGCACTGTTATCTCACGCTCATACGAAAACAATATGGCACACTCGGCTATGGAACATCAAATTTAAAGGGTAAGGCACACAATTGTAAACAGTACAACTTTAACCAAATGTTTAGTATTTGTGTTTCAACAAATCTAGTCCAGCTTAACTTTGTCAGGGAAGCGATTATACAAGAACCTGCAAGATTTACTGACAGTTGATTTTGACACAGGTCTGGTGTCTGTCATCCGCAGGGCATGTTAGCTCTGTGTGTTTTCTAGCTGTGATGAAAAGGTACCAGACTCCATAAAGTATGCCTACCGTGCTCCATAGCCTGAGGTGGAAAGACAACACCTGCGCTGGCTTTTTACAACCACTATAATTGCAATCCAGGATAGTCGAAATACACAGTGAACATGTCTGGTGTTTCAAAAGAAGGAAAAAAAAGCTGTAAATGTCTGTTTGTAAAGTTTTACTGAATACTTAAAGACATTCATTTCTGATTAAGTACTGTACATTGCTGTGTCTAGGTAAAACTAGCATTAGTGCTGGCTCCTGTACAGAACATTCAGATGGGAACAACTCATGACAACCCTTCTCTTGTCTTATTTTCTGTGTAAATAGCACTGTAGATAGAACTGCGTGGTTGTTATGATATAAACTGTTATAATCTGTAAATACTTAAAACAAAAAACAGTATAAAGGTTGGTTACATGATCTAGCCGTGTTCTTTCTGCTCTGTTTCATGTTAGGCTAAACACTACAAATTAAGAATTAGGATACTTTTTGTTGCATTTTCACTTTTATTTTATTTTTTTTTCCATGTCATTTCCATTAATGTGCATCCTAAAAGTGTTTTTGATACCTTAGCCATCTGTTTACCAATCACCCAGCTGGCAAACAAGATAAAAAATAAAGACATTTTGTATATGACCTCCTGTATATTTAATTAAAATATTTTACTATCTATAAATGTTTCTTCAGTTGTGTTCTTCACTGCATAGTGAGGGTTGTAGAAATTTTCCTTTAAAACCATTGTAATGTCCCTTTTCTTTCTTGAGTAAATGCAGTGTGAATGGGCTTTATTATTGTAATACCATTATCTGGCTATGAGACTCCATCCACCTTAATCTTCACAACAGGCCACTTCTGGGCACAAAGCCAGAGAAGCCTCTCCAGTATTTGCTGCAGTGGAGAAATGTGCCAGTGCATGTATCTCTATGGGATGTGAATGGGGCTGCAATAAAAGCTATGCTTTGACTTTTATTGCCACCCCCTGGTAAACCTTTAGCATAAAAAATATTCAGTAATACTTCCAAGCTCAGCAAAAATAAAGCAGCCTCACCAGGGTAGAATGTAGGTCGTTTTATTGCAGATCAGCAATAAAAAAAAGAGTGAAAGGAAATTGCACTGAGAAACAATAGCTAACACATATACTTTTACATTGCACTACACAAATTATTTTTCACTAGGACAAAATTGATGTATTACTACATAATGGTACATGAACACCACAGCATTGAACCTAATTTATTTGACACAAGACAGACACGTTAATATAATTTGGCAGTAAACCACAAAAGAACTACAGTACATTTAGTCAAAATCAGTACAAAAACGATTAATCCCTTCTACTGTATTTGTAGTTAATAAAAAAAAATTATTCATTAGACATTTTACAACTTTATTCAGATTCTTGATAAAACATTGCATTTTAGTTTCATCAGGGCTCCGCAACTCATTACCCACAACAATACCGAAATGTTAGTCACAGTGTCTGCATCGCTGTCCTTTTAAGTCTGAGAATTGCCAAGATGTTCATGAGGAGGCAAGAATGCAAAATAATTGACAATCATTTAGTATGAAATATAATCACAGCATCATCAGTGAGCAAAGTAATGTTGGGAGGCTTTAGCCTTAAGCCCTATCCTGTTGTTCCAGGTGCATACAGTAAAAGATCAAAGTGACTAATGTATCAGCAATACACAGCAAGCATAAGGAACATCTGGCACACTGCTAATGTTGAGCTGCATCTCCCTTTGTACTACCCATTTTCTCCCCATCTCTCTTTGAAGGCTTAAACTAAGCCTTCCTGTAATCCACCTCCCCACAAATCTACATCTCTACCCTCTAAATTTAACTGAAAATGGAGGGTTAGATGAAAAAAAAAATATCACAGCCTTTACCTTATTGCTTTATCTGAGTGTATTCCATGGAAAGTAGCTAAACCTTTTGTGCACCATGTCTAATTATGATGACTGCTTCTCAATACAATATCATTAAGTGGCTGAAATATTTAGTTGGCTGGCAGTACTGGGTATGCTCAAAACACACACACACACAAGGGTATTCATTATTTAAGCCACTCAAAAGACCCATTCATTCAATTATGTTCGCAGTATTTATTGGCTGCAACGGTAAATTGTGTTAGACATACTGTGTAGCCACTAAAAACCAAGGTCACTCTATTATTAAGACCTCTGGGGAAATGGAGAAGTCACATTAGTGCTTGCAATTGCTCCTAAAAATCACGTTCCTCTAAAATCAGCTATAGTGGTCATAAAGTCGTCACAGTAAGTAGAATATGTCAATTCTTCCAAAAGGAATGAGTCGTCCACAGTTAGCCAATGGATCAATTCCAATTTGAGTGCTTTTCCAAAGGCTCTTTCTTTAGTTCATGTTCCAGTGGCAGAGCAAAGAAATAAGCCTTTCCATTTTAGTTGGATTGATGATAGCGGTGCTCAAGCCAACATACAGCTTCCAATTTCATCTATGGGTTAGCTGCACATGAAAAACTTGATATATAGAAAGTGCAGCCAGAGATGTCTCAGTACAGTATTGATATTGTGTTATGAGGTGTCAACAGGAATTTGTGAGGTTGTAATGAAGATTTAAAAAAAAAAAAAAAAATCCCCACCTTTTTTATGCCTTTCACCTATCCATACAGAGTTCCAATAACAGTTTGACATTTTGGGAAACATGCTTTCATGTTGTGCTGTTAGATGAAAAGATTTGTGACCTCAATATGAAGGAAGCTGGGTCGATGGAAAAGTTAGCATAGAGGCTGAAAGAATGAGAAAAGCAAGCCTGGCTTTGTTTAAATGGAAGAAATTCTGCAGACCAGCACCCCCGAAAGTTCACAAAACATGTTTTATCTTTTATCTTCAAAACATGTAGGTGTAATCACTTACGGTTTTATGAAGTTCCTCTACTAGAGCAGTGAGTGTTGGGAGTAGTGTTATGATCAGGTACTGAACTTTAAATGTGCAGGTTTACAGTTCTTGTCACATGTTAAACAGACATTGATGAGTCATTTCCTCCCGTTTTAAGCACATCTTATAATCCAAGCTGCCTGGCCCGACGATTATAGTTATGTGATGGTGTGGTAAGAGCATTTCCCCAAAAGGATAAAATATTCTATTAAAGAAGCGGCAGTATTCATCATTAGTGAGGTATAGTTGTATAAACTCTTGTATGTATGTTAACCAGCTCAGTTGAAAAGCTCTGCTTTAGTTATTTTTTGTTAATGGTAAGGTATAGCTAGTTACCTAAATATAGAACCTGTTGAAGATGAGGTTACAGAGCTTTGAGGTTCATCCTATCCCTGAAAGACTTCCTCAGTTTGCTGCGTGGAGCAGGAACAGGAGCGGGACCATTACAGGCTCTGACAAAACCGTGGTCAGTTGTGGTCTCAGGGGTCTGGGTGTGGTGGTTCTGGTAATCCAGCTGCTGGTGAAGAGCCTGAGGCTGACCCTGTGGTTGCACATCAAGGACCCCCAGTGGAGCATTTTTTCGACTAAGAGCTGTGGCGCCTCCAGCATTGTTACGCTGGAGTTGTTGAATGATGGCGGAAAACTTGGCATCTAGAGAGGGTCTTCCCGTTTTGGACCTTGTGACTGGATGTGAAAGGCAAGTACCAGAGTTCTCCTTCTCCTGGTATGAAGGAGGCGGGTGATGATGAAGAGAAGCAGGGAGGGGAGGTCTGGCTGGACGGGTGGGGGGAGCATAAGGCTCTCTGTCAGATGGAGGGGGAGGAGCGCGACGCTTTTTGTTGCTGAGGGGAGTGGAGCTGGTTTTGGGGTTCGGGCTTGAACAAGGGGTGGAGGTTTTGCTCTGGGACAGAATACTCTTCTCTACCACCACTGAATGGGACCCATCAAACAGACGGGACCAGTTAGGCACTTCCTTCTTCTCTTCGTGGCCGATCAGGAAGTGACCATCTGTCTCTTCAATTTTACTGTGAATGATATCCGTAATGCTCTCAAACTTACTGGGTGAATTAATACCTGAAAAAAAACACACAAGATTAAATTTAAACAGACACAAAAGACTTATATTTATTTTTACTTTTCATGTTTCAGAGGAAAAGGAAGTATACACTCCACATTTCTAATTTGCATGTAACAGGATATACACAGCAAAGGCAGATGGCTGCCTGTCCTTGAGCCGGGTTCTGCCGGAGATTTCCTTCCTGTTAAAAGTGAGTTTTTTCCTTCCCACTGTTGCCAGTGTGCTTGCTCCGGATGGGAGATTCAGTTGGACTCAACTGAATCTTTTGTATTTTCTTATATAGGCTATTATGAATTGGCTTTCATTATGTTTTCTTCTCTGTCTGTAAAGCGTCTTGAGATGGCATTGCCGTGATTTGACGCTATATAAATAAAGTTGAATTGAAAGTTAAAGTTGAAATATAAAACTACTTTGTGTATATCATGAAGTATATTCCATTTGATTTGATGTGAGAGCTTAAAATCAGGCAATATCTTCCTAAATACAACTACTAAAACTTCCAACATCGGTCAGCAAATTACCAACTTGTGTTTGACTCACTTCAGTCACCAATTCAAACGATGCCACTTACTGAGGTCATTGTAAACAGAGTCGGCCTGCTTGGTAAGGAAGAGTGATGGTTTTCGTGGTGACACGACTTCAATCTTCATTAGCTGGTTGCAGCAGTGCAGCCACTGGCCTGGTCGCAAACAAGAATACACATCAGAAAAGCTGAAAAAGGTTATAACATTCATTTTTGATGAGAGGCTTTTAGGCTAATTTAACTGCACACTACTACTCTTTATATAATCAGAAAGTTTTAACAGAGCTATTCTGTGAAACAGTAAGTTGTTACTCTGATCATAGAGGTGCTGGTAAAGGGCATCCAGCCAGTCCTCCAGCTCATCTCTGGTGTCTGTGGTGAAATTTATGGCCTGAGAACCCTCTGGTGAAGGGTTAATAATGGACAAACTCCTGGATTTTTTGCCTGCTGACTCCTTTTCCATCACGCAGATGCGGGTATCCTGCAGAAACAATGACAAATACCTTATAAAATGAAAAGAAATTTGACATTTTATAAATTACAGTTCAATGCAAAATGCTAGACTAAAAAGCCAAGTGCTGATGATGCAGAAAAAAAAAATAAAGCAGCAGTAAAATGCCAAAGATGCAAGCAGGATCTCAGTGAGAAATGTGTTATTTTTTGTTGTTTTTTTGTATTTTAGTTAGACTGCAAGATACTGGAAAAAATGTTGAGCCGAGAATTAAATGAGCAACAATCAATCAACCTGCTGTATATTATCATTTTAAAATTACTCTATTAAAATGGATGATGCATTTGTAAAAACAAAGACGGGTAGTTTAAGTTTTAACATTTACATTGATTTGACAACATTGACACTCCTCTCTTTTACCTTATTGATGGGAACACTGAGAGTAGGCGGCACCTGAGCATCAATTTCTTCTGGGGTGAAGTAGCAGGACAAAAATCCAGCACTGAGCACACAATAAAGTCTGCAGCAACGGTCCAACCCCTCAATACTTTGCTGAAAAATTACCAAAATAACAAAAAACAAAGTTACCATAGAAATCGAACCAGGGCCATAGTAATAAATACAGCAGTTAAATAACAACACACCTTCTGAGTCAAGTAGCCAGCCATCATGCTCTGTGTCATACAAGCAGGCTGTGCCACCAACCGGCAGCACAGGTTACCATAAAGAGGAAGCCAAGAGGACCACTCAGCTGTGAGGATGAACATCAGCAGAGCATTAATCATAATTTTCTGGAAAAGGTTTTATTTGAAAAGAAATGTTTATTTAAAACTGTTCCAGTGCTAAAACAGAAGAAAATTTCTTCATTATGACTGGAAAAATAATTACATTTTCTTTTTCTGTAACTGTTTCCTGTTATAACAGTTATTTAAAAACCCAAAAATATGCACAGTATAGCTGAGCATGAATGTGCCAGAGTGGAAAACAAAGATTTACCGTTGAAATTACAAGAAAAAAAAACTGCCTGAGAACCAAATTTTATCCAATTAATCACTCAAGCAAAAAGGAAGAAAACCAATCCAAGCTAAACCTTAATTATAGGTTATTTTGCTTAATTTTAGGTTTCAGTCGTACTAGTGTAAAAATATTTTATCATTACCATGGCACCGATTCAGTTCATGAGCTTAAAGGCATAAGTCCTTTATATCCTCAGATATTAAATTTCTCTGCCTTTGCATCTTACCGTTTTGGAGGACAATGAGGGAGTGAGACTGAAAGGTGCCTTCAGCCTCGGCCAGATCCAGCGTTGTGTAGGCTAGCAGGCTGTATTTGGCTCCGCTGTTACGAGCAGACACACATTCAGGTTTCAAGCCATCATCAAACATAACAAAATGACTTATTTTCCTGAAAATATATGTTAAACTCTAGCCTTTTAATCCAGTAATGGGCTCATAACCCCTGTTGTTTTTCATAAACGATCTCTTTCTTTTAAGGCCCAAATGATCCCTATGAACATGTGGTGCTTATCACTTACAGATGTTCCGCTGAGTGTGTAACTTTAAACTCGAAAATGTCTTTAAGCATGCTTTTCCTCTCTCAGCAAAATTAATTTCATATGCTGACATGACAAGCACAATCTCTGAATATCTGAAGGCTAAATGTACAATTTTCAGAACCACAAATATTAAAACCTTATTTCAATAAAAATTCTGTGTTACTTGTTGACAACCCCTGACAAAGTTTTAATTTACATCCCTTGTTCCACTTTGGAGATGAGTCCTAAGAGCAAAACTCTTAGAGACTCAAGAGCTCATGTAGGATTTTAGAAGATAAAAACAGTACTTACGAGGGTATCGGGTTATTCTGCATGAAAGTGTCAGGATCTGGAGTGTCCAGCAGGGAGCAGAGCTTCTTTCCAGAGGTCTTTCCAAACGAGTTGCGGAGCTTCTTTGCCAATTTCTTTGGCGTGTTTACTAAAGTGAGCTCTTCCTCAAGGGCGCAGCTCCACAGCTCCACCCTCAGTTCAAACTGAGGACTTGCCTCTTTACTGTGAAAAAATATATGCTGGATCAATGTCATTATAAAACCAAAGTTTTAAAAACTTGTAAATACTACAGCACAACATAACACTATGACCAGTAACCCCCTTCCTCATATCAGATCAGTGAGAAAAGATGTACTTTTAAAGTAGTGACTGTGCCTAAAGGCTTCAAAAAAGAAGTGCAGTTGTTTTAGTTTGCATTTCTGCATTTTGAATATATAGAAAAAATTATTTACAAGATGGTGACTCCCTCAAAGCAGATGTCAGTGACAGATCTGTCCACCACAACCATCTCTGTGTCAAACACCTCTGAGCCAATCTGCATCAAACAGAACACAGCCACTCGACGAGAACCTTCCAAAAGCAAGGGATGCACAGCAAATTAGTACAGCAAGTCTAAGCAAAATAACACGAAGGAGAAATAAATGGTAGGCATGAATATAACAGTAAAAAGGATAACCTACTTCCTCTGTTATTAAAGTGGTCTGAATCTTTCCATATCAAAGGAATCCGCAAGCCTAAATCAGAAAAGAGAAACAATCATTTACATAGCTGCACTGTAAACATCCACATAATTTAGCAATTATGTTTTCTTGAGATATTGTGACTAAAAACCCATTTAAATACTAGTTTATTTGTGAGGTATATTTACTTTCTGTTCTGTAATAAATTATTAAAAACAAAGGTCAAACAATCATACCAGACAGAGCTATGGTGCCATGACAGGGCAAACGACCATCAGTATCAGGATTTTCCAGTCTGTAATAACAATTTTAATATCTCACTACAGCTGGTTGCACATGTGTATCACTTTAGGAGAATAACATTTAAACTTTAAAACTTATTCAAACATTCTGCATCACATTTCAGTCTGTACGTTGCAACAGTTTGTGTTTAAAATGGAGCAACTAAAAAGACTTCTACAATATTTTATACAACTGCAAGCATAGTAAATACCAAACTCCTCACCTTGTGACTGCTCCCATCATATCCTGCTGCTCTTTCTTCCTCTGCAGCTGGGCGAGATAAGCCTTGATCCTGGCATTGCAGGTCAGCAGGTTCTTGGAGGTGTTAAGAATCTGTTCTCTGTTGCTGCATGCGAGCAGCAGCCTGTAGGCTCCCTCTCGCATTCGCATCTCAAAGTCAAGCTTCTCCTGTATGTCTGTGTTCTTTGTGTACAAAACAGAAAATTCCTCAGTGAGAAAATTGATCATATTTAAAACACATGTTGGTGTGTTATTTCTGGTTCTTATACAACATGCTACAATGCAGACTAAACTACATGGGCATGATGACTGGTGATAAAGTTGCACTTGAATGTTACTTTTGAAGGCAAAATTAACATCTTAACTAACAAAGCTGTTTTTAAGATGATCAGCATAATCTTCTAGTCTTTTAGTGCCACTTACCTGAAGTGCCTGGGTTGTTTGCAAAAAAGAAGATCAAAAAGACACAATATCACAGGCTTTTAGTACATACAGAACAGCAATATCATCAACTTTTTACCTTAATGCCAGGCTTTTTGCATTGAAGCAAAAAAGCTTGAAAAAAAACCAAAGAAAATAAAAAAAAAAAACAACCACATTCTCCTTGTCAAAGTGTAAGTCACGCTAAAGTTTCTGCAAAAAAAGATGCACCAAAAAATGCAGGTCATTTCCTTTCACACAGGATGGCACCGTGCTTCCCTTGCTTATGGAGGTAAGGACGAACTGAAGCTCCTTTATCAGTTTTTTTTACATGCTTCCATTTCATTCAGCAGCTTTCCTATGAAGGAAAAATGTGACTGAAACCAAAGAATTCTAAAACAGATAAGTTATTCTGTAATACCTAGATCGATACTTAAAAATATTATTCTACAACTGAGAAACAGACCTAAAGTCTAAAACTTTCGAACTTGATTGGTACAATTTGAAAAGATCAAATGGGTATTTTGAACCTGGACAATACTAATGAGATAACCCAGTTTGCTGGAGACATTGGGAAGATAACAACTTTGTTCATTAAAATGTGAGACAATGAGGACACAGAGTCTTTATGTTGTGGTTTAAAAGACCTCTAACAGCTGAAAGACTCTTTTCTGAATCAAGTATTAAACTGGCAAAGAGTTTTATTTGTCTCTTAAAATAAATATTTGGATATTGCCTGAAATGGTACGGAAAACTGAATTCAAATTGATTAAAAAAATAATAATTTAAAAAAAAAAAAAAAAACCTAACTAATAATAATAACAATAAAAAATTTAATTTGCAAATCTTTTGTATCTCATTAAAACACAGACTATGTACCAGAGTCCCATAATAATAGTATCCACTTTAATAATCATAATTGGGAAATCAAGCTCTGCATTTACCATCTCTACATTTAGAGAAAGCAAAGGACTGCCATGTTTCAGCGACTGAAGGACCCACAAATTTCACTTCTTTTGTCTTAAACTGTAACATATCACAGTTAATTTCCTTGTATTTGTTATTTTTTCCAAAGAACCCAACATTTTTTTAATCAGTTTTGCAAATATGTTTATCATTTAATTATCTAACTACTTAATAGTCTGTTTCTCCTGGATCAAAACCATACCAATTTCACATCACTGAAAAAAAATGCTACTGCAACAATAAAACCAACCTCTGCTCCCACTAAAGTGCAACTTCTGGTTGTAAAATGAAGCATGATACAGGTGGGGTCAGGTGGTGTCATGATAGTTTTGAGACCCATTTTGATGGAAAACATGCAGTATGGAGATGTATGGCTAGTATGCTAAACTGAAAACATGTGGATATATGGGGAATGATGATGTTTGAAATTCCAAACTAAAAAATCTTTTATTTATTTATTTTTTAAAATCTAACACTATGAATTGTTTTTTCTTTTCTTTTCTTTTCTTTTTTCTTTCTTTCTTTTTTTTTTTTTTGGTGGGGGGTTTGGGGGGTGTAAATAATTGTTGGTGACAATTTAAAAACATTTGCATACCTGTTACTGGCATGCAAACATCATCATCCTCCATATTAAAAATGCAAATATGCACCTGCAGCTTCCCAGAAATATGTCGTATATACAACAAATTCATGTTGTCTACAATCTGCTGGGTATCCTTCAGAAGCCTTGGGCATCGGTTCATGCTCGTAACCTGAGAGCAAGTTAGTTTCAGCGATGTTAGAAAATGCTGCAAAATTGCTGATTTCAGGAAGAGAAACTGTTAAACAGGGCAACTCCCCATGAAGACCAAACGGGCACTATTTACTGGAACATGGAAACCATGTGGGGTTTAAGAAATAAGTAGTATATTTCACATTATTTGAACGAAGGTAAGCATATCTGCGACGCCTTTGTAAATGAAAAATAAACATATATTATCTAGCGGCCTTAGCGTTGTTGAACTTAGCACCCCAGTCCAGCCTCAACGGACCTGTCATTACGATTTCAGGTTAGACAAAAAAATGAATATAAAAGCGCCAGTATCTATTGAACATACCTCAGTCTGTAGGAATAAAGAGCTCTGTCGTATTTTCTTCCGTTTAATCTCCATAGCCACCGCAGAACCGGCTGAAAACAATGTCCTGCAGCTACCAATTCGCTTGGACGTTTGAACATCCCGCCTGCCGTCCATGTTGTTCGTCATTCGCTAGCAACCGCACGCGCTGCACATTCCCCACATTTCCACCGCCCCTTCAACGGACAAGGTTGGCTTGGTTTATGTCTCATTGCCTACCGGAATGGACAAAAATAAATAAATAAATATTTAAGAAGAAAAAAAGAAAAACTTGCTCGATAATACAATGTAGACATTTACGTAGTACAAAAATCTCTGCTTTCTTGCAGTTGAATAATGAATTAAAAAAAATAAAAAAAACAAGAACTGATAAACTAATTACATTTATAATGAGTCTTTCAGGCTTTGTCAGAAAGATTTCAGTGTCAAAGTCAAAAGTCGACTCATAATTGAACTGCTCGGTGGTTTTGGGTGAAGCTTAATTTTCGGTTGCTGTCTGAAAATCTGATGTTTAAACATGAAAGAAATCTACAGATTTCAATCTGTAGATTATTTCGCCTTTCCTGGCGGTTCCTTCTTAGAGAAAACCCAGCGCCCTTACGCAGACAGACAGGGAACGTCATTGCATCATCATGCGAGACAAAACATTTTTAAATTTTAAGACGCTTAAAAAAATATCTTGTGTTTTATTTTACTTTTAGTGGTTGCATCATTCAAAAGCGGCTACATTATTAAAACTTGTTTAGTACGTATGTGTAGCTCATTACAGGCTCGACTCATTTAGCAAAACAAAAAATCAGTAACTGCTAATCAGTAACAAATGCATCATGTCAGGCTATCTTCATTCACTGAGGCTGTCACAAAGGATCCAGGTCTGTATAATGCTCAGCACTGTTTTGTTAATTTTTCATAACCTATAAACGTTTTCCCTGTATAGGCATTAATTAGTAACATTCAAAAGTATTTTCAAATCATGTAATTTATTTTGTACATTTCTTTGTTTATCCTGTTTGTGTGCGTTCTGCTCACTTGCATCCTCATTGACGTGAGCTGCAATTATGCATCACATGCTGCCTCTTCTTTTTTGGCATCATATCTCGACCTGCCAGCTGCGCAGCCCAGGTGGTGCTGCAGCAACAAAAGACCTCGGAACGAAACCAGTGAGTCCAGGAAACCCGCCCACCCGGTTCTGGCGGACATTGCTTCTGGTTGAGTTGGAAGCTTCCACGTTTGGAAGTGTAGACGCAGGCGCTGCTGAGGTTGAGGGCTATCAAGTTAGCCACAAAACCCCCTTCTTATATCGGAAAATATGCTATGTGATTTCAAAATTAAAAGGAGAGATTTTAAAAAATTGAACAAGATTAATTTACTGTGTAATCCTCCGAGTTAATCAGGTTCTGGAGAGTGATGTCAGCTACACACCATCTGTTGGATATTTTCTGTGCAACTTCCCTTACATAATCTGTTTTTTTTCTTCAGATTGTACTTAATAGCATTACAGGAATCAAGTAATATATTTGTAACAACAGCTGATTTGTAAATGTTAAATCAACATGACCAACTTCGCTAAAAGTCTTGTGAATTTCTTTTGTAATCTGCTTTTAACCTTTCAGATTCATATGAGATCATTTCCATTTAGAAAGAATTAAAAAGTCATTTTGTTCCAGCAAAAACAGACTATTTATTTATTTAGTTCATGATGCATTTAGACATTGTTCAGCTTGTGATGGTGTCTGGGGTACACACAGGGTATCATCAAACATTGTCTGAATATTAAGTTGTTTTTCAAATTAAATCAAGTTTATTAGTAAAATACGTATTTTGACCATGTTTGCATGAAAAACAAATAAATGCATTCATTAATAAACAACATATTCCTTATATTTTCCATTCACTAAGACATATTGACACTGTTACTGTGTTAACTTGTGGGGTTAATCAGCAGGAGCTACAGTTTTATTTTCATGTGCATGTTGCTGCAGTTCATTCATGTTTTTCTGTTTTTCTTTGAATAAGTGTTTGTAATTATTCTTTGCTTTGAGTTTTCACAGAGGCCATATGATGTCTTCTGCTAAAGTTTTTACATGTGTATATCAGCTGGTAATCTAGTTCTTCTGTCTGTTGTTGCTGCTGTTTTCTACATTTTGCATCCTTGTCTCTGCTTTCTTCCATTCACTCTCTCCTTTTATGGTCTTTACTAAGCTGTATTCAGTCCATTTTAGTAAGCTGGACTGAATTTTGCTTAATGCTGGAAAAGACTCATTTAAAACTAAGCAATTAAAACAAAGAAAAATAAATAAAAGATAACTGATTTGTGTTGTTTCTCACTTATTACTACTACATTGTTACTGTGCAGGATTACAAATACTGTAGAGTATTTAATGACAATAAACTGTGTATAGATAGAAGCTGACAGGAGCAGGCATCCTGTATTGTTGGAGAAGTCTGCTGCTAAAACTGTCCAGCGTGTCATGAAGGTCGGGGGTGGGGAGTCATTGTCCATGATCCTGATGACAAATACAGCCTTTTTGATGAGTTTGTTCTGTGTGTTGGAACCTTTTGTTTGGATGCCTGCGCCCCAGCAAGCCATAGCAAAGAAGACAGTGCTTAGAACAACATATGAGACATGGACCATCCTGCGGCAGACAATGAAGGACCTGAGTCTTTGCAGGAAGTAGAACCAGCTCAGGGTTGTTTTGCACACAGTATCTATATGCAGTATGCATCTGGACAATTCTGGGGCTAATAAGCTGGTCAGTTGTGTCAGGGAGGAGGTTTTCCAAAAATTAGGGACCAACTGAACATCCCTTTACCCTTTACGTTCTTTACAATGTGCTGAACAAGCTTGGGAACACATTCAGCAAGAGACAAATTCTGCCATTCTGCGACAACACAGAACCATTTCCATCATTCTGCCATTTATTTCTGTTCCACCAAACTCCATAGCTCTGCACTGTTGAGTGGGTCTCAGTCACAGTCTCTCATAATCATTTTAAATATAGTTTATAACCTAATTATTTTATTTCTTTATTGTGTTATTCACATTTTTGTCCCTCTGGTAATTATAAAGTAATAAGTATAAATAATATTAAGATATTACCTCAAATAAATTATATTTGCCAGAAACAAATACCCCTCTGTATCTTGTAGTTTCAGTCATGTAAAATAACATATTTTGCATTGTTTACAAATAAGCAAAAAATCTCATTTATAAATCACATACAATGTTAGAAAACAGTATTTATGTTGATCTTTACAGTTTATGGCTGTAATATAGTTTTCTCCATCTCTCTGTCTCCCACCATGAATGGATGAAGTTGTGTGTAGCAGGGGTGCAACAGAATGGAGGTCTGTTATACTAGAAGGACAATTTTAGGTTGATATTTCTAATTTGAAGGTATTTCATTGAGAGCCCTATAAAGGTTTAAATCACAGTGCCTAACTAGGTTATTTTAATATAAATGGTTTATCAGTTTGTATTACTACTAAATTTTATTACAACCATTGAAAAAAGTATTTATTATTTATAATGAAGGTTTAATAATTTTAAAAAAAAAAAGTTTATACATCTTTTTGGGCAGGGGTGGACTTACCATTAGGCAAAACTAGGCCGTTGACGAGGGCCCCATAAAACTTGTCATACACTTATGGTTATTTATTACTTAGTTACTTATCACTAACAAATGCTGTGTTTTTGCTTAAAATGCATTCGCTAAACTGTCAGCAGAATGATTATTATATTATGTGTGTCTCGGGGCCCCCCCATTCAGGTATATAGAGCCGCACACTAATACCTAATGTGATGTGTGTGTGTGTGTGTGTGTGTGATGCGGTCAGTGAGTTGATCTGTAACTTAAAGAATGACTCTACACAATAAATGATCATTAAGTGAAGCAACCCTTCCCTGTCAATATACACAGTCCTCTCTGTCAGCGAAGAGACTTTTACACTGGCTGCTTGTTAGCAACACAAATAATATACAGTAGTGGAGTAGAAAGTGCAATATTTACTATAGGGCCCCATGCCTACTTTTGCCTGGGTCCCCAAATCTCTTAAATCCGCCACTGTTTTTGGGCCCCTATCAAGTCGTGGGGCCCTTACAATCTCCTAACCCTCCATATGGCGCCTCTGGTGTGTAGACATTTTAAGTTGTTATTACGTTGTCCGGATATAACACTTGCTGTAGCAAGACTAAATCCTTGTGGTTTTATTTTGAAAGTTTCAACCGGAAACAGTCGTTCTCATTTCCGACGCTTTGAAGCGTTGGCCGCTATTTTGCGGGGAGTAGCCTATTGCTGAGCAACGGAGGGAGAGAGAAGGCCACCGCACTGAACCGCAGCGACGGCACGGCAAGGCTGGGCTCTACACACACCTTCAACAGCGACACACACCGAAACGAAAAGGGTAAGCGAGAACTAAGCTTGACTACATTTTAAAGCGTATTGTTATTTATTTATTATTATTTTTTTTATACCAAGGTAGCCGCTTCATGTCAAGTTTATGGAACAGAAAGAGGCGGTTTTCTGCTGCACATCCTCTGATTTCAGTGGTGATTTGAAATGGTCTGAGGTGTCAAGGCGGAATGTGTAGCCCGTTTCTTTTCAACTATAACAGCTTATTTAAAATCTATGTTTATAATTTAACAATGATGATAAGCGTGGTGACTATCCTGTCATGCAGGCTAACTGGATGGCTACTATTGTGAGCAGCAGCAGCAGCATGACAAGCCTGCCCTGCTCCACCTTTGTAAGCGACACTGGCTCGTTACTTTGCTGGCTTTGTTAAAACACAAACACACACATTTGCCCGTCTACTGTTTCTATACAAGTCAAAACGTCATTATTGACCCACTCTGTCTCAGTCATTTGCATCCTTCTGTCATCACATGAAGGATACCGAGGCAAGATGCACATCAATGACGGCCGGTCACATTGGGCGCTTTGTTTATCTTATGAGAAACAGACTTGCCCCGTGGCCCTCTTTGAGCCTTTCAATTAAACAAATTGTCTGAGGGGTAGATTCTGTCAGTAGGTAGTTGTAGATGCAAAATGTTTCCTGATGCCGGACCCCCACCACTTCTGTGTGGAGGCTTTGTTTTCGTGGGACAGATGTATTTGGCCTACATACATTCGCTCTCTTTGTGTGCAGTTTGATTTTTTTTTGCAGTCATTATCACATGAATGTAAAGCTTTGAGAAATAACCAACAGTTATGCAGGTTAAGATAGTTGTCTTATAAGAAATCACTAAATAAATAAGAAAAAAAATGTTTAATGGTATGAAAACTGAGTGGTGCCATCTGTGCCAAATGTAAATCTGTGCAATTAGCTTTCATTTACTAGGTGTCACACTGTAATGAACTTGGTAGTTTAGTAAATGCTGCTTACAGTTTGTTTTTGTTTTTTTTTTTCAATCTAAACTTATTCTAGGAGTGCTGTGGGGCTTTATATTCCACACCAGTAGGTCTGGTTAGTCTCCTCCTTCCTCAGCTGTAAGAATTCAAATTTCTTTGGGTTTGTGCCATAGAATGTGCAGATAATACCATCCATTCTGGCTTTGCTCCTGTCTTCTCCCTTTTCTCCTGCACTTAGTCGTTGTCGTCCCCCCCCCCCCCCCCCCCTCCTCCCCCCCCCCCCCCCCCCCCCCTCCTGACTGTCCTTCTGTGCAAATCTAGTGGTTGGCAGGCCAGTTTGCTCTACAGGCGGTTGCGTTGTATAAAACTGTGTCAGTATCACAGGGCGGTTGCCGTACTCCTAGAGAGGAAGCAGCAGTAACTTCCTAGCTATACTGCTGCTCAGCATACTTAACTTTGTTTCTAATATACAATTTTGCTCCAAACAGAGACAAAGTGCTCTATTTATTAATATCAGTAACCTCAGCCTATTATGAATTCCTACAATCTCCTAGTTATAAAGGAGCCTTTGTCATCTTTTTTTGCACTTCATTTGTTGTGTTATAAGCTGACTATTATCATTCCACTGGCTGTGAGTTGATATCTTGTTCAGTATTATAGTTTTATAAGATATTCACAGGCCAAAGAGCAGTGCTTAGTAAGGTAATTTGTTTAGCTTCATTCTCTATTCTGCACTATAGTTGGGGTTTCGGGATGTCTTTGGGGACTATTGTCCGGCTATTGTGTGTCATAGGAAGTTTAGGAAGTGAGTTCATTTGACTTTGCTGCTCGGTGAGTTTTATTTGTGGCAGAAAACAACCTGATATGCGAACCGTTTCTATTTCATTCGAGCTGTTTTCTAAAAGTGCCGCAGAAGAAAGCATATGGCTGAAAATAGCAGTGAATCTGGAAACATTAAGAGGGTTATGAGAGTCAGATAACTTTGCCTGCTGACAGTCTTTGTTGTGCGCACGAGTCAGAGAGAAAC
Source organism: Telmatherina bonti (assembly GCF_933228915.1). NCBI lineage: Eukaryota > Metazoa > Chordata > Actinopteri > Atheriniformes > Telmatherinidae > Telmatherina > Telmatherina bonti. The sequence goes on from NC_136629.1 coordinate 32,781,611, forward strand.
AAGGGAGGTGAATGGACTAGAAGTCTGTGGTTTTTAAAAAAAAAAAAAAATGGGCGAGACACCACAGATGAACAGAAAACAGAAGATGTAACTGGAATTAATTTACACACTAGATCACCAGCCTCTCCCGTGTTTTGGAACATCAAGGGTGTGCCTGGGATTTTTTTCTGTATTTTACTTCTCAAAATGAAAAATAAAACATCCCAAACCTCACATCTGTGTTGGGGTGTAACCTACTCCCCTTTGAGCTTCCTTTCATACGTGCTTCTTTCCACTATGGATATTGATCTTTATTTGGGCAGTTTCTATTCCCATCATCCCCTCTCGCAGCCACTGATTGTCCTGTTATGCTAGCATTTATATTTTTCCCCCTCCTAAGTGCCAGTGCAGATTTCAGTGAGAGAGAGTTAAGCTATTTTTGTCTGAATGCTGGAGCCATAATCAACATGACAGAGTTGGTCAAATACTAATGTTCCTGTTAAAGGGCCATGGGTCACTCATTATCAACTCCGCAGGAGTCTGGCAGGGCTACAAGAGCACTCAACATAGCAAATGTAGGCATGAGTTTGAGAGTTAATCCTTCATTAAACTAATATGAATTTTAAGTGAGGAATTCAGAAACACATCAGATTTGGTTGTGGGATTGTACAAGATAGGAAGCTAAATGTGTCTAAAAGGAAACTGTCTGACAAATCATTAAGTTAACTAAATGTTATAACTCTAGCATAATATTCTATTTATGCCGGTAGTGTTTTAAGAGATAATTAAAACTGGGGTTTTAATATACCACATTTATATGTTTTGTATTTTTTATGCCCAATTAAGAACATTCCCACCAGAAATGGGTTTTTAAACACAGTTTTCTGAGAAAAGCCATGCACACATCCTTCAGAGTATTAATCGCATGCACAGATAGAAGCTGTGCTGAAGGGCATGTGCCTCATTATTTTTCTTGCACTATTAATTGTCTAACTTTTTTATTTCTTTATGGCTATGAGCCCATTTTTAAAATACTGGCATCACCATACTTTATTCAATTCAATTCAATTCAATTTAAATTGTATTCTTGTAGCACATTTAACACAACCTCTGTTGACCAAAGTGCTGAACACAATTAAAATCAAATTAAAAGTTATATAAATAGTCATGGTATAGACAAAAACTCTTTGGTTTCAAAGAAAGTACTTGGGGACAACAGGTACACAGTAAAAATAAAACACATGTGAAATACAAAAATTAAATCTCAAAACATGTCTATAGACAGGAAAAATAACCTTATTTTCAGTGGAAAGATGTGTTTCTGACTCTAACCCTGCAGATTTCTTCGTATCCATAAAATGTAAATTTCCATATGTAGGTCTGTAGGGCATGCTGAACACGGGGGTCATAGAGCATGTGGTGGATTGATGTCTTCAGGCCAGGGGGGTGCTGGGTGTGTTTTGTAATAACAAAGAAGCAGGCAGGATTAATGCTGGCTAGATGGAGGTGCTTGCTTGCTTGCTTGTTTGTCTTCCTTCGCCAGTCGCCCATGTGATGCGTGTGGCTGCTTTTCTGCACCATATGGTCTTTTCTGCTGCATGGGAGAGTTTTTCACCCACAAGCTGCATATGCTAGCCATGTCAACACACACAAAGCTATACATAGATACACATGCAAGATTCTGCAGACTTGTAGTATTAGACTAACTTAATGATTTCTCATCTATCTCTATGGTGCTGTGATTCTCTTCCAGTATATAAATCCTAGTGTATAGTGTTTTTGTGTAAGGGGTGGGAACCTCTTGTCACCTTGACACTTGATCCAATTACAATCCAGAGGGTTGCGATGCATTGCTATTCTTTGCAATTTGCTTTGCCCTTTGTAAGGTGGGATGAAGCCTTGACATTGCTTGGCAGCAGCAGAGTTTTTTCATCCTTTTCCAGCTTAAAACAAGATTTGCGGTTTCTCATGTTTGTTATGGTTCTTGGATATTTTTGTTAAACTCAACATAAATTTAAGTGCATTCATATACCACTTATTCAGAGCCGTCTACGACTGCATTTTGATGGATTTAGATTTGATTATATCCTTCTGCTTTATGAACTTATAACATATGTACATTTTTATGGCATAAATAATTATCTTCTTTTGGCACTTTTCTTTTGCTATAAGTTTTTAAATGTTCGACATTTCACATTCCCAATTTAGAAAATTATTGTGGTCACAACATGACCCACTTTCAGTCAGATACTGAAGAAAATTGTCACTCTTTCTTGACTGACACTTTCTGTTAAGTGTTGTTTTTAGACATTAAACAAATTCATGAATAAATTATGTAGTTTAGGCTTTTATCTTTTTGCGTGCGTGTGAATTTACCAAATCACATCCCTATTTGGATAAATCCGTCTTTGGCTGTCCTCACCAGAGCAGTGCTTGGAAGCTGAAGAGCATCCTTGGCCGCTATCAAACTTCATTCATTCGCAGAATACTTATGAGTCTTTGACGTTCAAAACACAGACATGTTTGAAATTTTTTAATGGAATTCAAGATTGAAAAAAGCACAAACAATATTCTTTATTTCTCTAACTAAGTCTGCATAAGTTTTTTTTAAGAGACTAAGAGCATTTACCTCTCTGCCATCATTTGTAAAATGAAGGTAAAGTAGGTCAAGTTAATTCAAATGTCAAATGGAATATAAATCTTGCATTTAGTTAACCCTCAAGCAGCAATAGCAAGCTGTATTGCAGATTCCTATGTGGACATGTAAACCATCCATGTAGCATGACCGTTGGCAGAAATAGCTGGTGGTCAGACATGGAAGAACAAGATAAAAGTTCTTGTAGAAATATGGTCAACCAAAGCAGAAGTTTCCCTTCATTAAAAGAATGATCGATTAGCGAGTTTTTTGTTTGTCTTGTCCAAACGGCAACCTCCGGCGGGAAGCCTATGAAGTGAAGCCTATGCAGATGTGCCAAAAAATGCAGTTCCCCCTCATCCACTAGGGGCTCCAAAACAGAGCAAATCCCCATAGAGTCCCGTGTTAAAAAGGCCAACTTCACAGCAGAAACAAACAATGTTTGCAGCCTGGTACAAAAATCCATTTTCAGTTTAATAGGTCAGGTTAACAGCGTGATTTAGCTTTATCCCTCCTACCTTCGTTAGCTGGTTAGCTCAGATAGCTCTTAGCTACACGGAAGTCGGAATTCCATAGATTCCAATCATCCTTCCCGACTCTCACAGCCTCCCCTCTCAGCTCTATCTCTTTGCCCATTTTTGAATTTTCCGGGAGAGACATGATGCTGTCAAGATGGCGACAGTGAAAACCACCCAATGAGCTTCAATTTTTTTTTTTTTTTTTTACAAAACTTTATTGAAACAACAAAAGAATACAAATTATATCTGCAGTAATGATCAAAATAGGTACAATAAGTCAGATAAGACAAACAAGGTTATATACAAATTAGTTGTTAGTACAATTTTATCTCGTCTCGTCTCGTCTTCATGCCGTTTATCCTGGGTCGGGTCACGGGGGCAGCAGCCTAAGCAAGGAAGCCCAGACTTCCCTCTCCCCAGCCACATTTGCCAACTCTGCGGGGGCGATCCCGAGGTGTTCCCAGGCCAACCGAGAGATATAATCCCTCCAGCGTGTCCTGGGTCTTCCCCAGGGTCTCCTCCCAGAGGGACGTGCCCGGAACACCTCACCAGTGAGGCATCCAGGAGGCATCCTAACCAGATGCCCGAACCACCTCAACCGGTTCCTCTCGATGCGGAGGAGCAGTGGCTCTACTCTGAGCCCCTCCCGGATGACTGAGCTCCTCACCCTATCTCTAAGGGAGAGCCCAGCCAACCTGCGGAGGAAACTCATTTCAGCCGCCTGAATATGAGATCTTGTTCTTTTGGTCACGACCCAGAGCTCATGACCATAGGTGAGGGTAGAAACGTAGATCGACTGGTAAATCGAGAGCTTCGCCTTCTGGCTCAGCTCCTTCTTCACCACGACAGACCGGCGCAGAGTCAGCATTACTGCAGACGCCTCACCGACTTCGTGCTCCATCCTTCCCTCACTCGTGAACAAGACCCCGAGATATTTAAACTCCTCCACTTGAGGCAGGACCTGACTCCCGACCCGGAGAGGGCAAACCACCCTATTCCGGCTGAGGACCATGGTCTCAGATTTGGAGGTGCTGAGTTCCCATCCCGGCCGCTTCACACTCGGCAGCGAATCTCTCAAGTGAGAGCTGGAGATCACGACCAGATGAAGCCAACAGGACCACGTCATCTGCAAAAAGCAGGGACCCAATCCTGAGGCCACCAAGCCGGATCCCCTTAACACCTCGGCTGCGCCTAGAAATTTTGTCCATATAAGTCATGAACAGAATCGGTGATAAAGGGCAGCCTTGGCAGAGTCCAACCCTCACCAGAAACGAATCCGACTTACTACTGGCAATGCGGACCAAGCTCTGACACCTGTCGTACAGGGACCGGACAGCTCACACAAGGGGGTCCGGTACCCCATGCTCCCGGAGTACCCCCCACAGGAGCCCCCGGGGGACACGGTTGAACGCCTTCTCCAGGTCCACAAAGCACATGTAGACTGGTTGGGCAAACTCCCATGCCCCCCCCCCAGGACCCCAAAGAGGGTATAGAGCTGGTGTACTGTTCCGCGGCCAGGACAAAAACCGCACTGCTCCTCCTCAATCGGAGATTCGACTATCCGGCGGACCCTCCTCTCCAGGACCCCTGAATAGACCTTACCAGGGAGGCTGAGGAGTGTGATTCCCCTGTAATTGGAACACACCCTCAGGTCCCCCTTCTTAAAAAGGGGGACCACCACCCCAGTCTGCCAATCCAGCGGCACTGCCCCCGATGTCCAGGCGATACTGCAGAGGCGTGTCAGCAAGGACAGCCCCACAGCATCCAGAGCCTTAAGGAACTCCGGGCGGATCTTGTCCACCCCCGGGGCCTTGCCACCAAGGAGCTTTTTGACCACCTCAGCGACTTCAGCCCCAGAAATAGGAGAGTCCACCCCTGAGTTCCCCAGCTCTGCTTCCTCATCGGAAGACGTGTTGGAAGGATTGAGGAGGTCTTCGAAGTACTCCCTCCACCGACCCACAACGTCCCGAGTTGAGGTCAGCAGCTCCCCATCTCCTCTGTACACAGTGTCGATGGAGCACTGCGTCCCCCTCCTGAGCTGCCGGATGGTGGACCAGAATTGCCTCGAAGCCATCCGGAAGTCTTTCTCCATGACCTTGCCGAACTCCTCCCATGCCCGAGTTTTTGCCTTGGTGACAGCTGAAGCCGCATGGCGCTTAGCCTGTCGGTACCCATCAGCTGCTTCCGGAGTCCCACAGGCCAAGAAGGCCCGACAGGACTTCTTCTTCAGCTTGACGGCATCCCTCACTGCTGGTGTCCACCAACGAGTCCTGGGACTGCCGCCACGACAGGCACCAACGACCTTATGGCCACAGCTCCGGCTGGCCGCCTCAGCAATAGAGGCATGGAATACAGCCCATTCTGACTCAATGTCCCCCGCCATACTCGGGACATGGTTGAAGCTCTTTTGAAGGTGGGAGTTTAAGCTCGCTCTGACAGGGGACTCAGCCAGACGTTCCCAGCAGACCCTCACAACATGTTTGGGTCTGCCAGATCCGACTGGCTTCCTCCCTCGCCATCTGGCCAACTGACCACCAGGTGGTGATCAGTTGACAGCTCCGCCCCCCTCTTCACCCGAGTGTCCAAGGCATGTGGCCGCAGGTCTGACGATACGACTACAAAATCGATCATCGAACTACGGCCCAGGGAATCCTGATGCCAGGTGTACATATGGACACTCTGTCCATATGTACACAGGGGGGGTGCCTTCCACTCACTCCTCTCCAGGTCTCACTGTCATTGCCCACGTGAGCATTAAAGTCCCCCAGCAGAACCATGGAGTCCCCAGAAGGAGCACCCTCCAGCACTCCCTCCAAGGTCTCCAGAAAGGGTGGGTACTCTGAACTGCTGTTCGGCGCATAAGCACAGACAACAGTCAGAACCTGTCCCCCCATCCGAAGGCGGAGAGAAACTACCCTTTCATCCACTGGGGTAAACTCCAACGTGCAGGCACCAAGCTGGGGGCCGATGAGAATGCCCACACCTGCTCGGCGCCTCTCACCACGAGCAACTCCAGAGTGGAAGAAAGTCCAGCCCCTCTCGAGGGTACTGGTTCCAGAGCCCAAGCCATGCGTCGAGGTGAGTCCAACTATATCTAGCCGGAACCGCTCAACCTCGCGCTCAAGCTCAGGCTGCTTCCCCACCAGAGAGGTGACATTCCACGTCCCTAGAGCCAGCTTCTGCAGCCGGGGATCGGACCACCAGGGTCCCCGCCCCTTGCTGCCGCCCAGCTCACACTGCACCCGACCCCTATGGCTCCTCCCGCAGATGGTAGGCCCACGGGAGGTGGGGCCCATGTAACCCTTTCGGGCTGAGCCCGACCGGGCCCCATGGGCGAAGGCCCGGCCACCAGACGCTCGCTCTCGTACCCAACCTACAGGCCTGGCTCCAGAGGGGGGTCCTGGTAACCCGTGTCCGGGCAAGGGAACATTTATGCCTAGGTTTGTCGTCATCATAGGGGTTGATGAGCCGTGCTTGGTCTGGTCCCTCCCCTAGACACCTGTTTGCCATGGGTGACCCTACCAGGGGCATAAAGCCCCCGATAACATAGCTGCTAGGATCTTCGGGACGCACAAACCCCTCCACCACGATAAGGTGACGGCTCAGGGAGGGGGCTACAATTTTATGTGACAATAAAATATAAAGTATAAATTATGAAGAGGGGGGATCTACACATTTAAAATATTTTCATAAAAATTGAGAAGCCTCATATTCTTCATATTGTTTTAAAGGAGTTTCAGAGATTTAAAAAGTGAGTTCATTTCTATTTGGAATAACGGAAACAGCAGTTTTTGTTTGAGGAATCTTTGTTTATGAGTACAAAATTTGGCTTGTAATATGAAGTAGTTAACTACATGTTCAAGATGTTTATTGTTGGGGTTTTCATAATAGAGATTGATATGAAAATAATCGAAAATGAAATGAGAATGAATGAGCTTCAATTACGCTCTTCAGAAACCTACGAGTGATGTCACGGAAGCTCTGTCCATTTTTTATATACAGTCTATTGTGTTGTCCTTTCCCTTTGTATTTCTTGATGCAGCGCTGTCTCTGGCAAAGATGGTGAAACAATATTCAAAAGGTCCATTTAGCTTGAGTAAGTAAAAACAAACTTGGGCCAAAGGAATGTTGCAACTTCCAGTTGTACCAAGTTCAGCAGACTATTAGGTATGAATGCACCCTCATCAATTGCTCCGATCTAGTAAACTAACATTTCTAAAGGAGAATTAAATATGTCTCACAACAGTGAAATTGAAAAATTCATATAATTGACAAAATGCTCTGATAAGTGTCTGTTACCTATCATGGAAAAAGCCTAGCTAGTCCTTTTTAAAAATCTCATTTGAAGGGGAACAAAAGCTGCTCTACACTTTCATGTCTGTTTGCAGTGAAGTCACTGGGGACTAAAGAAGCCTTTGTCTATTTGTCCGGAGGTTACTGCTTCATCTTCAGCCTGTTCTCTTGGTTGTTCTGTAAACCCCTCTGGGGTTGTAGACTTCCCTCAAGCTAAAAGACTGATTCAGTGTCCCTTACCTATTATCGACTTCAGTCCGACAAACCTAACTGATTTTATATCAATGTTATTGTAGGAAAAAAAATGAATGTTTGTCTGGCACCACAAGTCTTTCCAAATATCATTTTTTCAATCAAATTGCCTTAATTTCATAACATTCTCCTACCTTTTTCCTGGAAAAGTTGAAAGAAATTGGTTGCTGCTCTTTTCGTTGTCTCTTTAGCCAAGTGTGTTTTTGATCCTAAAGCTACAGTAACCACTGAGTGCTATTTATGTCAGAGCAGTCAGCCTTTGCCGCTGTGGTAAACACTAAATTCATCTCCTCCTGTCAGCCAGAGGAGTCTTCCTTTGAAGAACCAACCAGAGATGGAAATAATTTAGTGCAGCAAACACCTTTTCAAGTCAGTCACCTCGTGGTTTCTCAGTCAGAGAATGTTTTAATGGATGCTGGTTTTACTTGAAATTAATGATGCTGGCATCTTCTGTAAATTCTGTTTTAACTGTATTAAGATTTCTTTTTACATATAAGCAGCAAAATGTAGCCTTATCAGGGCTCTCATAGTAAGACTAACAGGAAATGAGTGTGATGAGACAGTGACTTGTCTCTCTGTGGCTCTCTATCTTTTTCCTTATGTTTTTTCTGACTTTGGCTTGCTAAACAAACGTGTGTCAGTTTCAAGGTGTATGATGTGGTGTGAGTCAGCCGTCCGGGCTGCGATGGTGGGAAGAAGCACTCATCTGATTGTGGAAGAGCAGATGAGTGCTTGTGATGGCTACCCAGCTGTTGCATCATCCCGGGAGACACGCTCCAGCCAGATGCTACGTGGAAAGCTGCAGTCTGTGTTGTAGCAAGAATCATATTAGCTGATGACCGTAAATACTGACGGCACTTCCTTTCTTTGAGCAAGCGATTTTGATTGGCTGGTTTGGAGAGGAGGGGAGAGATTTGAAATGTTGAAGAAAACAGAAGGCTGCTTATATAACTTCATGTTGGACAACAGAATTTCACTGCAAGAGTGATTAGTCAAGGCTGATAAATCTGATTACCCTGCTTGGCATTATATTCACCTCTGTCTATCATTTTTTTCCCCTTATTTTAAACTTAATCATACCAAGAATATCAGACTGAGACTCATTTGTTGTCCCTTTGTTTATTTCAAGATTAATTATGATATAATGTGTGCACGATAAGCTACTACACACATGCTATGGACGCAAAGATGATCGTCCATGACAGGAAGTGTTTAACATACTTCCTGTTTCTCTCTGCTGTCTTCTTCATACAAAGAATTTAGTCATCTTGGAATAATCCTGCCCTTTCACTCCCTGTTTCTGTATGCCTGTGTGTGTGTGTGTGTGTGTGTGTGTGTGTGTGTGTGTGTGTGTGTGTGTGTGTGTGTGTGTGTGTGTGTGTGTGTGTGTGTGTGTGAGTGTGTGGGGAGACACTATTGGAGCAGCTCAGCGGGTCGGAAGATTCCTGCCAAATACATGCAGTCACTGTTTTTCCTGATTAGCCTCGTCAAGAATGTTGCTGAAGGAGCAGAATGAATCATAACTCTAAAATACATATTTGTGCAACTATCTAAACTATTGAAATGTATAATATGTACTAATACAGTTTGATTGGGAACTATTTGATATTAATACTGTAAGAAGGTAATGGAGAGCAGACACTTTTGCATCTCCTTCATCAGGCCTACCGCCGCATTCCTCCATCTGTGCCACGTCTTTCATGTGTCATAGTGAGGAGTTCTTTTAATGGAACCATAAAGGCTGGTATGCAGCGTTTCCATGCTGGTCGACCACAGTCCTGTTAACCTTGCATTCTGCATGTGAGTGTGCAGAGGTTGTTTAGTTGGTTAGCTTTTTGATGCTTTGGTTACAGTCGGGAGGGAAACCGCACATAATCGTAGTCTAATGCCAGTGCTGTAGCTGTAAGACTAATGAAATGTTCCAGCATGGCATCTAAACACAGTATGTCTTCCATATTTGTGCCATCTATCTACTACAAAATGCTGTCATGCTGCTGTTTTGCTATTTATTAGTGAAACTATATTGTATCACCTCTCAACAATTAAACCAAGCGTGAATTTGTCAACTGGAATCAGGATGTTTTCAGCTGCATAGATTTTAAAGAAATTTAATTTATCTTCATTCTTCCCTCTGTATTCTTCCCATCAGATTTATTTACATTATTATAAAGGTTTTTTTTTTTTTTTTTTTTTTTAACTTTGACGCAAGCAGAAATTTACTTTGACTATTAACTTACTGTCATTTGTTGAGCTAATAATAAACTTTATACTAGTTTGGCCTGTTTTAATCAACCATATGCATTGAAGAGATTCTGTGTAACTTCAATATGAATAATTTGTTCCATCAAATCATTTATATTAAAAGTACTAAGCAGATTCTTCTCACAGCATATAGAATTTTTGATTTCCAAGTGAGAAGTTGGGGTGAAACACTGTTCTGTTTTACATTAGAGACAGCTGTTGATATAGTCATGTTCCCAACCGTGTCATGAGAGGAAATGAGGTGTGCAGCTGATTAAAACTTTACTCAAGGGATTACTGAGTTGATATACTAAGTACTTCTGAGGTCAAGTGAGCAACGGCTAAACTCAATAATCTTTAATTCCCACTCTGATGGGCTTTTTCTTGGCACTTTCTACACACGACAGAGAGCTTCTGTTATTTTAATGCCACTTGAAAAGCTTTGAAAAGTACATTTCATTTAAAATAAAAGATTATGCAAAGTATTAGGTGTTTAAACCTCTTATGAATTTAAATATTAAGGTGTAACCAAATGAAGCACGCTTTATAACTGAGACAACAGCCTTTCCATTTCACTCTGAGAGTTTGCTGCTAAACCTTGTGACAGCATGAAAAATGAAATTATGAAAGGCACTTAAGTTGCTGTATTTTACACCCAGTTGCTCAGACAGCAGCAGTTCAACCAGTCACTCAACTCTAATTCATTAAACCAAATTTCTTGTGTCCTTTGTTAGCAGTCCGTCTGACAGCAGTCACATCAGTCACCTGCGGCTGGTTAGATGTGCTTATTGTTCTTCCTCCAGGCCTGGACACATAGAAAGTCAGAACATTTTGCTGTGACCTCCTTTCCAGCCCATCCGAAAGGGAGTGGTGGTGGAGGGGAGGGAGGCAGGAGGGAAAATAAACGTCTTGATGGGTCGGCTAGCCAACATTCCTACATCACTTCCTCTTCTAACATCTGGCATTCATCAGAACCGGCAGAGAGAAAGAGAGGATGTATCTTAGTGACTCGCTTGGTTTTCCTTTTCAGGCGTAGACAGTGGTATCAAGTTGCAGGACCGCCCACTCAAACTGATTCCCCCCCACAAAAAACAAAACAAAGCAAGGGGGAGGGTTTTGTGTCTGTATGTCTGTACCAGTGTTTACATTTTGCCAGAGAGTCTACTCTACTCTTTGGATATTTTTTTGTCTGTACATTTTTGTTGTAATTGTGCTTGAATTTCCCCTTGGGGATAAATAAAGTATTATTGATTGACTGATTAAGAATAACAAAATTTTTTCATGTTTTCCAGGATGGCCTAGGTGTGTTGTGCTGTCAGTGGTCTATCACCTGTGAGCTATCTGGGCCAGAGGTGTGTATAATTCACTCAAATAGTTTAACTTTCCAATATTTAAAACGGTTTTCTGAATACATCACTTGAATATATTCCAGTTTCCAGCTAGTCCAACCCTGGGCAAAATAAATTAAATAAAGATATTATAACAAAATAAGTATTGTTTTTGGTATCTAGAAGTTTGTACTTTTTTTCTCACTATTATTATTTATAGTCTCCTTCTGCTAATTGGATTACTCTTAACATGAGACATAAGTAGCATTTAGATATGAACAAAGCCACAAGATGAAATCAATAATGTTTTGAATTTAATAAGTGAGATTAAACCATCTGTATGTGTTGAGCTAAACATTATGTTCACTTTTGTCTCAGAGGCTGCAGCAGAGTGTAGAGATGAGTTTGACCTCTTGGTTCCTGGTAAGCAGCGGGGGTACTCGCCACCGACTCCCCCGGGAAATGATCTTTGTTGGCCGTGATGACTGCGAGCTAATGCTACAGGTAAGGACTTTACTTCACACACCACCTCTTCACAGACAGCAGCCACCATGAAGAAGGCCAGAACAAATAAAAGTAAAGACGTCTGTGAAGTATTCAGTTGTGACTATTAAGATAATAGGATTAGTGGTGAACACAGAGAATTCCTCTCATCCCCAGACTTGCTTGAAAACTTTTTTTCTTTTTTTTTTTTTAGTTAATAAGACATCTGTAGTAAGAAAGCTACAAAACAACTTCATTGTTCCTATTTGGGATTTTGCAGCAGTAGACCATGCTTTTATATCACCATGTTGGTGTGTGTCTTTGCAGCTGTGCATGCATCCAGAGGGACCACGTGTACACTCATGTGTACCTCATGTCACCATACTATAAATAGAAAGTGGGGCAGATACCTCTTGAGTTAGATCTTATCTGACTGAGTCAGTTATTGTGGACAGTAGCCGCATCCATGGTTGCAGTACTGGCATTATTATGAAGCAAGTTTTTACCAGTACCAGTGACTGAAAGTCCGATTGTCAAAGACACTTACACATTTTTCTGTACACTATTCTCCATAGTACAGACAAACCCTTGCTTAATGTTAGATTCTGTTTACTGTGAAACACTTCTATAAGTTTTTATTTATTTTATACACATATAGATGAAAATGTTCCCTGAAGCATCAAAGCCTGAGTGTCATTTTGTCATAGGTTGCCTTTTTATAACTTTTAGAAATGCTCATAATGATGCCAATTTGAAGAAACACAGTAAAGAGAAGTTTTAATCTTTTAGCCTGGCATAACTTTGTAATGCACATTATTTACATGCAACACATAGAAAAAAAAGGTTTGAATCGTTATTTTTATGTCAAATCCTGTAGTTTCTGTTTAAGCCATCAAGACTTAATATCAGTGATGATACACACACACTTAAAACTTTATGTGGTCTTCCTTGAAACATAGTGATGTTGCTTCTGGTCAGTTTCTGCAGCTGTCACAGACTTCTAAATGTTCAAATATCTATGATCTTTTAATCTGGACTAAAAAATTCCTCTTGATTTACCTATGCATCTAACACACAGCCGCATTGTATCTAAAGTTGACCGCATTGCCCCTTTAATGGGTTGATTTCTAAGTTTTACTAGTTTCCTGACTGGTCCCGTTCTTTGAAGACTTTAAGCTAATAAGAGTCATTAGAGTTGTAAAATATCTGCTTCTTTGTTTCAAAGAAGCAGATATTCAAACACATGCCCTAATATGTTTCCAATGACCCGAAGGTTTACTGCTCTTGTGCGTGTGTGGGTTCTTGTCTTCCTATCCTTGTGATATCTTTGGAATGACAAGGGAAATCTTACAAATCAGGGACTTTTTTTTGGCTGTGCACAGTTGTGTGTTGGCAAAGCAGCTTACAGTTGTCCCCCATGTGACTGCTTCAACCAGCCAAGGCCTCATCACATGGCTAAACATTAAAGGCTGCTGTGTCATGCACCAAATAAAACACAAACACACACACACACATACTCAGAGACAACATATCAAACCCTAAATGTATTTATTAGAAAATTATCCAACAATTACTGGTATTGAAGTTATACAAGGGTGTCTGTATTATGTTAAAAGATTGTTGCTTTATGTATTAAGTGAAAAAGGGAATGACTTTATTAAAAAAAAAAGGAACCTAGTGTTTGTGATTTCAACCTGAGTCATGTGTACATTTTCCTTCCAGGTAGAAATAAGATATAAGCTGAATTAACTCTGTGTTACCTGCTAGCTGTATTTGTATGGAAAATGTTTCTGTATTTAGTTTGATGAATCTTGCTTTTAGTTTTCTTGCGCTTCTCCATACATCTATATTCTCCCTTTGTTCTCAACACGTTATGTCTGTCAGCAATATATCTGCTAAGCAGCATGAAGCTCATCTCCTGCAGTTGGAAGTGTAAGAGGCAGCTCAGCCGATTTCTACCCTGTTTGATCTAAACTAATCTCAGTAATGTAATCTGTTCTACTGTTTGCTCTCTGGAGTTGCTTCCCGTACCATCTTAACGTTTTTTGGTTCAACATGAGTGTGCTTCTTTTAAACAAGGAGGGATTGAGTTATAGGAAAGGGTCATATGAATACTGAATGGAGGTTCACTTCCCAGAACTGATATTAACTAACTTCAACTTAAACCACGAAATGTCAGCAGCAGATGTTTCAGCAATAAAATTAGGATCACGTATCATTAAACTCCTTTTTGATTTTGGATTTTGGCATTAATTTCTGATTGTGGTGTCATGCTAGTTCCACCAAATATGTCTGTGTCAGACTTCCAGTGTTTGTTGTGAAGACAGTTTATCATTGGAATAGCTGATGGAAACATGTCTGAAGGCTCTTTAATATAATTACTGTACCACCAGTATTTATTCTTCCAATGTCCTCCTTTGTCTGCTTGTAGTGTTTGTGTTGTTAGTGTACATCTGTGGATGAATGTGAAGGTGACTGTATAAAGTTAACAATATCAGAGCTTCTGAAATGCCTCCTAATATGCTTGATGTTGATATGACAATGGATAATAAGTATGTAGGAACGCTGAGATTTACCTTCAAAGTTACATTCTTGACATTGTGTGCTAATATATCTTCAAACAGTTTGCTTCAGTCACATACAGCCCTCTAATGGTTTGCTAAGGAAACAATCCCAGTTCTGCAGTGGACAATCATTGTCTCTATGTCTCTGGCATTAATATGTTTCCATATGAGCAAATGGGGGAAGTTTTAAATGAAAAATGTAACTTGTATGAGTGGCGTCTCTGGGTTAATGGATCATTTTTGTGCGTTTTTGTTTGAAGTCTCGCAGCGTGGACAAGCAGCATGCAGTCATCAACTATGAAGCTGGGACTGATGAACACAAGGTCAAGGACCTAGGCAGCCTGAATGGGGTAAGTACATACCTACATCAATGGCAAACAGAGAAGTGGGGAAAAAAAACAGGAGAGAATGGAGACAAGACAGACTAAAAAAGCACTCGAAGAGCACAAACCTCCGACAAGGTCCACAGTTCTAAAAAAAAATTCCTGGATCCAAATGGTGATCCGGATCTCCACCAAAATTAAATCAGTTCTTCCCTTTCACATTTCCAACAACTCATGAAAAATTTCATGAAAATCCATCCATGACTTTTTAAGTTATCTTGAACACAAACAGACAGATAAATGCCAGTAAAAACATAACCTCCTTGGCGGAGGTAAAGATAATAACTACTAGAAATTATAGGAATGATGATCAAGCAGGAACAGAATGATTTTAGTCAGCTGAAGAAAGAAGAGTTGGACTGAGTGAGAAGTACATTCATATGAAAATACACAGTAAAATAGCAAAATCCAGAGAAATAAGACACTTAAAACAACAAAGGCATGAATAAAATTAGGTTCTAACAGTTGAAGTTAAACAACCTGCAGAGTCAGTAGTACTCTATATTTCTGCTTCCAATCAATGTCTTTGTCAATACATTAAACTTTTATCAGACCTCAGGATGATTGATATATAAGCCTGATTATATTTGCATATAAGTCACCACCTGAAAGCAAATCCTTAAATCTCTTGAAAAGGTCAATTTCCCCCAGTCCCCAATCTTTGGACATGTGTCTTCCTAAAGATTTTACCGTAAGACTGCATTCATTTCTTTTCATGAGCACATAATAAAGGTAATGGCCTCATAGAAGAGAGAGACACGGTGGATCTAATGAATTTGAGGCGCAGCATTAATCAACTGACTGAAAGTGAGGTTACATTCTCATTGGAGAATTGTAAATGCTGCCGATAGTAAATAGTCATCTGATGGTCATATTTTACTGATTATGTTAGGAAAAAAATCACCGTGTAATCTTTGTTCAGTTCTCATCCCTCATTTACCGTATAAAACTCCTAAATTGCACAGCCAACAGGAATTAATGCCACAGTGGGAAACCTTTGTCTTCCCCCTATGGCAGAAAGATTAATATAGTACGCCCTGATTTTTAAACTCCTTTAGCAGTTTCTGACATGCAACAGATGCTTTAAAAGTTTCCACTCTAATTTAGATCAGACTGTTAAATACATTTGCATAATACATTTGCCTCCTAGCTCAGTAATGCCCTTTGACTGGAAAGTGTGTTTTAAAGAAACATGAGTTAAAATG
This sequence comes from Telmatherina bonti, assembly GCF_933228915.1. Classification (NCBI taxonomy): domain Eukaryota; kingdom Metazoa; phylum Chordata; class Actinopteri; order Atheriniformes; family Telmatherinidae; genus Telmatherina; species Telmatherina bonti. The sequence continues at coordinate 32,797,492 of NC_136629.1, forward strand.
AAGAGTTTGGGCAAAAATATCACAAGAAGTGCTGCAAGAATGTAAATTGGGTGAAGACAATATAATTCTTTTAGCATCAAAGCGTGCAAATACATTTAAGTGCAAATGACCTCATTAAAGGCTTTTTAAAGGAATTCAGAGAAACGTTGTAAGACTGAAGCTGAAGCAGATAAAGCTGTTTTGGCAGCTGCTAGAAAAACCTCATTTGCTACTAGGGCTGTGACAATATGCTTTTGTCCCAATTCGATTCGGTTCCGATGTTTTGGGTACCGATTCGATTTAAATTGCAATTCTCACAGTTCTTCGATATAACAGATTTTTTTAGATTAATAACAAAAAAAATGCATAAAACTTTTTTTTTTTGCTCGTCATTTTTCTTGATTTTAATTAGGAAAAAACAACACACCAGCTAGACCATCATTCTGCTGCTACAATGCTCAAGAAGACAAGTAAAAAGATCAATAAAAACAATAAAAATGACAACAAATTTATAATGGATTACTTTTATTTATTTGAAAAAAAAAAAGATTTTTAACAAAAAAATTGATTTTAAAATTGTGAAGCAAAAAATCCTGAAACTGGTACTTATCATGTAGTTTTTACAAGTTACGACTGAAGAGACAAGAAGCAGGGAGCTAACTTTGTTTATTTCCGGTATACATCATACGTCATGTGCACCCCCAAACAGAACCCTTCCCAACCTGTGAGGACGTGTTTCATGTAAATCTTCATTCGGAATCATTATTTTCATGTAAACTCATAGGAGAATATGTTCATTCCGAATGATTAATTAAAAAAAAAAGAAAAACATCATGTAACCGTAGCCATTGATACTAAATCCAAACATACATTTACCATTTTAAAAGTAATTTTTTTTTATCTTTGAGGAACTTGAAATTCAGTTAAGCTTGTTACTGTTGCCACATGGCATTAGTCGTGCATCGGGATTGGTGCTCAGTCACAGCCCAACAGATTAGATGCCTGGACATCCTCGCCAGTTCTCAGACAGGAAGCCAGAGTCACTTCCTGCTGTGTCATTAACCATCCGGCTTCTTTGGCTGGATTCAGAGGAAGTTTTCTGCTGCTGAGTCAGTGGGTATGCAGAGGTTTACCACAGCAGGAACTGTAAAGTTTTGGACAGTGTCGCCATTTGCTGCCTCACCGAAGCCATTTCACTGCTGTTTTTGTTGGGCTGTTGTGATTTCATCTCACTTGAGAGAAGGCAGGAATGTTTTATTACAACAGCAGTGCAAGTGTGATAAAATTTCATTTGGAGCTCAGCGAAACCTGATCTGCCCCAGAGCTGCAGAGTAGAAGGATGAGTGAATAGGACGAATGGGTGTGAGAGAGGGCAAGGGTGGAAACTGAAACAAATAAAACAGAGAAGGGCATGTTTTTGTTGTACTGAGGTCTTTAATCCTGACTAACTTGAATTCCACTTTTGGACCAGGTTGTAATCTAGCATGGTTAGTTTATCTTTACTCATGTTTATACGGACAAGTTTTATTTCAGCTGTAATAAAAAATGTTAACTGTTTGGATTTCCAGAAAATTAGTCTGCATATATTTTGTTGCTTTCTTTCCCTAGGCTTCTTATTTTGCATTAGCACTACTTGTATAAAGTTGTAATGAACTGAACAGTATGGGAATAAATTAGATTATAATGAAAATTGGACTGAATTAAATTTTTTATTTTTGTTCTGAGATTACATAACTCTTGTTGTAATGATTGATGCTATATGACTTAAACTTTAAATTTTATTTATTGTGATTTTATACTTTTCTCTTCACTCTGCAGACCTTTGTAAATGATGTACGCATCCAGGAGCAAATGTACATTACACTGAAGTTGGAGGACAAGCTGAGGTTTGGATATGATATCCTTTCAGCCTTCACACATCCGGTGAACTCATCGTTCTGATGACTTAATGAGGACCTGCTCTGATTCTTAATAAGATGCCAAAGTTTTATTATGCACCAAATGAACACAGCAGGATTTTCTTTAACCTCTTTTTGCTATACATACCAATCTGTTCACGGTGGTGAGAGGAGAGCTCACTGTGCCCGAGGAGGCTCTAAAGGTGGGAATGTAACCTGTGCTCTGAAATCTGTCATTGTAAATGATATTTTATTATCTACATCTCTACTCATCCCTCTACATTTCCCTTTAGCACGAAAAGTTCACCAGCGGCCTGCAGCTCAGCAAGAAGCCGTCCAGTAATGAAACAACTCCCAACACAACCACAAGCAAATCTCCCACTAAGACCCCAACAAAGACACTAAAGTCCCCCAACAGCAGCAGCACAAAGTCAGGGGAGAACAGAGTGATGGACGGGGTCTGCTCCTCCAAAGAGCTGTCAGCTAAACCTGTGGACTCTCACAAAACAGAGGACAGGATGGGAGGTGAGGTACAGAGCAAAGGGAGAATGTGGCAGAATGATTAATATACATTAACAGCTGTGGCCTCATGTTTTTTTTTTTTTGTAGCACAATTTTTTCATCTAATCTTACCAGTCCTTTGTAGCAGAACCAACACTAAGACAGGACATAATAATTGTTGGTTTTTAGGTCAGACCAGCAGGGGGTGGATGTGGTCACAAGGAGAGAACTGTAACTACCATACTAACATGGAATTACCATTTTATCATAAAAGCAGTCAAGGTCTGAAGCTGGCCCTAATAACTGACATCACTGGCTTGGCCGTGGTAGTAGTAGTAGTAGTAGTAGGGATCCTGCTAAATCTCCAGATGTTGAAACAAGGTCACATGGCCTTGTTTCAGTGTTTTTACATAGATTAATCCATAATAAGGTCAGAGTGACTGCATCTGAGTAAAACAAACAGACAAAAAGGTGATGTTTTCACAATTTAAATAATAGAAGAAATAATTGCACTTTTATACATGTGTACATTTAGCATCAGTGCATCCATCTGCATATTCCCCCATCTGACACTCATTTGTGTAACCTTACAGTGTTACTCCTGTAATACCAGGTTTTACCCTGATATTATACCTCCTAGTAAGCATATGTAGAGTTTTATATAGGAGGACACTACGTACTGTATGTATTTTGGAACAGACACATCTGTAATTATCTTGATATACTGTGATTAAATTCACACAGCTAAATATTAGAGGTGCTAAAAGAAAAATAAAAGGCAAAATACGAAAGAGAAGAAAGAAATAAACGCTGGATGGATTAAGTGGCTCATTTCTGCTGTGAGAGGCAACATGCTGAAGATCTAAATCCACCGAAGAACCTTTGTGTTATAACCCTGTATCAACTGTGTTTCTTCTTACTTCTTTACTCTTCTTTAGCACGTTGATGTTTGTCCCATGTCAGTTTTCATGCTAAAAGGAACAGAGAGGCCAGCGTAAAGTCCCTCTCTCACTTACACTGCTTGTGTTCCAGAGAGGAAGAGTGAAAAATAGAGCATGACAATTTCAAAAATAGGTCACACGTCTGAGATTTACCAAGAAGGGAATTAATGCCGAATGGCTTCGTACACAAACAGTATGGTTCACTTTGTGGCAGCATGATTGGGTGAACTTTAGAAGAAAAGTTCACTGTTCAGTCCAGAATGAACACTTTACAGACCAGAGTGGAGTGAAAAGTGCACCTCCTACACATCATTGTTGAAATGTTTCTGTGTTTGCATCTGTGCCAGGTGATGTTACAGCATTGCCTCGTGGGACCCCTCTGTACGGCCAACCATCCTGGTGGGGGGATGGAGATGCAGATGATGAAAATTCCTTCAAACAGGAAACCAAGTCATCCTCTTCAAAAAAACATGACAGCTCGGTTTCAGGTAAGAAGATGTAAAACTTTTCAGCAGTTTTATTACTCTATACAGAATTAAAATTTTGATAATACATTTAATGTAAAACAAAATGTTAATTCAGCTGTGCTTTGTTTACATTCTGACCACATTTATTACAGACTGTTGAAGCCTCTCGCTTGATCTTAAACATAAAAATACATTTGTTTAGCATGGACTATCTCATTTTTATTGTTAACCTTTTAATACTTGGCCCATTTAGATGGAGAATATGGAAGCTGGTGGTATTTCCATTTTTTTTTTTTATCCATCCAGTAACATTTAATATGAATGAGATTATACAAAACTGCAAATCTGATATTTATCATTGATGTTTGCATCGTCTTTGTTAGTAAAAGTGGATCTTCACTGCTTGTATCAACAGAATAGATGTCCAAATGGAATCAGCAGCATTGTTCCACAGCTGTCATGTTTAAAAGGACATTTTTCAGCTCTTTTTTTGTTTACCAGCCAATTGTAAAATAAATTTGATGCTAAATGTCTTCCAATGTCTATCAATTATCTATACTCATCCTTTACTGGTGTTTAGCATATTGTAACACCATAAACAACTGGAATGCCATTTTACCAGTAGAAAAATCACGCTTTACCAGTTGAATCGTTCCTTACAAAGTGCAGTATGTCAATTATCACATAAGGCTTGGTTTATTTGCTTATTTATGTATTTTTATATGTTCACACAAATATGCAAATTGACAGCTAGACTGTGCACATTGTTAAGAATGTACATCCAAGAGCAAACAAAGACTGTTCAGTCTGTTTGTTTACAATATGTGTATGTGTGTGTGTGTATAGTGACCAATGGACTTGGGGGTGGGGTCCTGTTAAGTCACAGAGGATAGTAACAGGATTAGAGGGTATACCAATAGTGAAACAGCTCAGTGAAGGAAAAATCAGTCTGTGCCAGGCGGGTTTAGAGGACCGATGTGGTCAAAAGGAGAGGGGGGGGTTGGGGGTTAATTATATACAGGCACTGTATCACACTGAAGCGTCCTCAAATCTCTCACCACATCTGGATGGGTAGTCTGTTAAAGGACGACTTTGTCTTTCAGCTCTTGAGTCGGTGAGAGAGTGTGTCTCTATGCGCATTGTTTTGTTGATCTTTTGCAAGGTATTTTTCTGTTGGAGTGAGATTTGAAAAGACTCGGAGTAAATCTTTCACCGTGCAACAGTGATTTGGAAGCCCAAAAGCTTTTCAAAGATTCAGGCAAATGGGACTGACTCCTTCAGTCATGGAAGTGGGTAAGTGGAAGGCACTGACATTGAGAAGACTCCCCACTGAGTGGGGGTTGTGATGTTGGATTTGTTGTGAGAACCAGCATGGGTTGGCACCGTTGTGTATTTTTGTGAGTGACATCATTTTTAACATTAAAAGAAGGTCTTATCAGTTTACATGCTGTTAAAAGCGTGGACGTTCCCTCTGAATTTTCTCACTTTGCATCAGATAAAGATGTTGTGGGGAAGTGAAAAAGGAAAAGAGAGGTTTCGTGCAGGAAGTGTTTGGGTTTGTTTTCTTGCTTGCATGTGCATGTCAGTTAAGTTTAGCGTTCTTTCTCTTTCTCAGTGAATAGGCCATGTTGTCAAAGCCTCCCTTGCCCCCCCTCTTTACATATTGTCACTAAAGCCGATTGGGTTACGCCATTTCACCAGCTCCTCCTTTTCTCCCAACACACACATCACACACACAGTGTCTAAACAGACCACTCCATGCTGCAACAATCATTAGCTAACCACTCTAATTCTCTGGTGAGTATTGCTCTAAAATCCATGCATTTTGGCTAAAACAGCTGGTAAAGAGCTTTCAATTTGAGCAAATTTAGCTTTTATCTAACAACTATTAATCTTCACTTTGCTGCTTGCTGCTTTTTTAAGCATAACTCCATCAGGTTTAGCTCCAGCATTGTTCAGATTAATAAAGTTTTTGCGTTACGTTTGTCATTGTTATTCAAACTCAGTAGCACTTCAGTTGCTGATGTCTAATGGAAATTTGTGGAATGTTGTGGAAGAATCTAATAAAATGCAATACAGGTGAGTCTTTTAAACACAAGTTTTACAAGTTTCTGATAAATCAGCAAAAAATCCTGGAGCACATTTAGCTTCAGTTTGAACTTGTAGAAAAGACATTTAACTTGTTCATGGAACGCTCTTTCACAGAATTGCAAACTGAGGGTAATTCCCAGATGAGCCATATGATCAATGATGACATTCATAATTATACACACTTATTAATAAAGCGAAAAAAGGAAGTTATCACAATTTAAGATGATTGTATATCATTTAATGATGATATTGTAGTTTTTATCTTTGTTTAACTGGTTCATTTGCTCTGTATCTGTCTCAGTTCATTCAAAACTTGGATAGAAAAATGAACAAATTGTTAAATTTAGATTTAGAAAATTGTGATTGTAGTTAAAACCATGACCATGCATGTTTTGATTTAAACTAAAATCATGATTGCTTACATATTTATATATCACAATGGAAACGTTGGTTTAGATGTTTACGGTGGAGTTTAAGCATGACTACATAGTGTTTTATTTAGTTTTGTTTATGTGGCATTATTTTCTCTGTTAATTTGCTGCATTACTCTCATATTGTATGTTTTTTAAACTGTATTCCAAGTCTTTCTAAAACTGCTGAGCAGCTTATGCTGGCAAGCACCAATCCTGCCAATGAGATTTTCTTTTCTATCAGCTGAACTAAATGAAAGGAAAGAAAGTTTAAAATGAGGCTTTTAATGCACATATCATATTTTGGAAAGATTCTACATTGTCTCCTGAGTCCTTAAGAAGAACAGTCTTATTTTAATTATATATACAATTCATAAGAAATTCACTAAATGCTTTTTACATGCGATTTTTTTCTACTATTCCTTGTCTGTTCTTGTCAATTGCCATATGTTCCTACACTTTCTCCTCAACATGAAGCAGATGGCCCCTCTAATTTCTGAAAGTATCATTTATCATATTCCCATCCCACAGAGGCTCTGTTTGTTAATACAAACAGATGAGAAAGTAAGTGCTTTATGTTGTCAAGCCTCTAAATGGATTTCACAGAGCTGTACCTGCACTTGTTCTTTGAGCGACAAAGGGTGACGAAGATACTGAATGTCTATGTGAATTTTCCCGACTCGAGCTAAAGAACAAACTCTGACCTGACCTTTCACCTTGATTATAATGAACCCTGGTATCCATCTTTGGCTGTACCACATTTGTATTCATCAAGTTAATGTTTCCCTGCTCAAGATAAAATCAGAAGCTTCAACAGGCTGCAGATGCACTCACTACGATGTTAAACACAAGCCAAACAAAATATTCTCATGACTACTCGGGGCAGCTTCATATCACTGTGAAATAAGTTTTTTTTTCTTATTTTATTTATTTCTTATACGAGTTCAGAAAATTTGAATAAGTTTTCTTAAATCACCAAACGTTGAGATGCAAATCTGTAACTATTTTTTCCTCCCAAATGCAGAGAGCAAAGAGGCCCGTCGAGGAGATAAAGCGAAGGAGGACAGCCTTCATGCATCCTCTGCTCACGAATCCAGTTACTTTGAGATCCCCACCAAGGAAGGTCATATGGCCAGTAATGGCATCCACGAGATTCCCACCAAGGATACAGAGGGTGCCTCCACTCACGGCCACCTCACTACAGGTGAAATGCAGTCAACAGTTATGTTATAAATAAATGTTCATGGAGTGTGTATTGAATATGGGAATGTAAGGTAAAGTCAACAGTGTGATTATGTTTTTTTTTTTTAATTGTTATATCAGCTTATATAGTAAACAATATAGTGTTAATTTGTGACATTACTACAGTATTATACTGTATTTACCTTGTAACTTTTCAGTGCTATAATGGCTTTAATGAGAAATCCTTTATGGTACACAGAAACGAAACAGGAAGTGGCCGTTGTTAGAGCAGAGAAAACAGAGTTACAGCTGCTCTGCAACAGAGGCCATACATTTTTTACATACATGCATACTATATGTTTGTATATTATATGAATCTGAGTGGGGCTGCATGGTAGCAGGATGGTTAGCACTGTGACCTCACAGCAAGAAGGTCGCTGGTTCGATCCTCCCACTGTCCAAAGACATGCCTGTTAGGTTAATTGGGTACTCTAAATTGTGAGTGGTTGTTTGCCTCTGTGTGGCCCTGCTATGGACTGGGGATCTGTCCAGGGTTAACCTGCCTTTCGCCCAAAGGCTGCTGGGATAGGTTCCAGTTTCCCAGCAACCCTTCATCAGATTAAGCAGTTAGGAGAATGAACAAATGAATCCCAACATAGTACCAACGTCGCCATCATCTTTGTAACAGCATAGAACCGCGTTACACTGAGTGTTTCAGTTTGCAGGCTTATGTTTAGGACTGACTGATGGCAGTAATAAAGCTACACCGTCTGCTCCACAGCTCAAGGACATGCGTCCTTCACCATAGAGTTTGACAACACCTCTCCTGGAAAAGTCACCATTAAAGACCATGTGTCAAAGTTCACACCCGACCACCACAGGTCTCGCTCCAAGAAGAGTGGATCAGGAGGTGGAGGCGCAGGAGGCAGGGACCTGAGCACGCTACAAGCTGCCATGATGGCATCTGAGAGCAAGGTAGCTGACTGGCTGGCTCACAATGACCCCACGCTGGTGCGCAGCGAGTCCACGGAGGAAGACAGCAAGAGCATCAAGAGCGACGTACCGGTCCATCTCAAAAGACTCAAAGGTGCAAGTTGTTTTCTATTTGTTTTATATATTTATTTTCACTATAACACTTTTTGGTTTTGTCACCCAAACTATCTTAATTACAGTCTTTAATAATATTCCTTTTGGAGTTATCAGGTATTTTAGCTGTTATACATTACATAGCTAAGTGATAACTGATAACTGATTAGTCCTTTCCCCTGGCTCCAGCCTCTTTCAGACCGATGCTCCAGCATAAAATCTGGGAGCACCACTTAGATCAACTGTGACTCAACCATTTAATATTTTTTTCTATCTTAACTGTTTTTCTGGCAAAGCATTGGCTTAAAAATGATATAAAAAATTAAATTAAATCACACATTTCAATTAATATTAAACTGCCCTTTTACGTTAACAAGTGTTGATTCTTGTAATAATGCAGTTAAGATAAAAAAGAAATGAATGCCTTACATTGCAGTAAGCTGATGGGTGGATTCCTCAGTGTGACTAACAGCAACTGCATAAATATCAAGTCTTTTCTACATGTCGGATCAAGTTAAACTCTATTTTGGGGAACAATTTTACTTAAATGTGAGCTGTGAAGTTACTGGATGTGAGATATTCCTTAACTAGTAGGATGTATTTATCATATTAGTGTCTTTTGCACAATGATTAACAGATTAGGTTGTGCTGCCGTTCCATCGGTGCATCCATCCCTGTTGCGCTTCTCAAGTGTTTTATGCTTTGGGTTTTGCATTAAGTGAGCAAAATATTTCTTTTTTGTAACTAAGTTGAGCATCTCTAAGTAATACATGGCCTTACTTCCATTGTTATATCCTTATCCTATAGACTGCATGAGCTTTTAATGAGGGATGTCAAGGCCTTCTTCATTTTGAAAACCAGGAGCCTGATGTTGCCTTTGCATTCCGTCACTAACACATGACACATTTATTCCTAATCTTTTGTCTCAGTGATCTGTGATGATGATTTAAAAGATGGGTCATATATTTCTCAGTCATCCTGGAGCCCGTGGTTGTCTCAGAAAGTGGCTGCAGTGCTGTTCTTTCCTGCATGAGGATTTGGTTATTTCTTTGTTAGTTTTAGAAAAGTTTGGCTGCAGCAAGCAGAGGGATTTGCTGCTGGCAAAGCCAAAGATTTAAACCCTCTGTCTACTTTTCTCTGACAACCAATGACAAGGCTGAGCTCCCTTAGTTATTTTTTTTATTTTTTATTTTTTTTACACCATTCACAGAATTATTATCCAGTTTGAAGAGCATTTTATAGTTGTGCTCCCGAACAGCAGTTAATACTTCATCACAAATGCTTTTAAGTGGCCTTAAATCGGATTTCTTGTTGTTTTTCATCATGGGCGTCCACAGTGTGAGCTTTGAGGCCAATTTTAGATATTTATATGTTAGATAAAACTTTGAGAATTGTGTAAAATATTGGGTTCTTTTTACATATAGCTTAGTTAATGGGTCAGCTCTTGCCTTCAAAAAAAAAACCAGCTGCTTGTGAGAGAAGTTCATATTTGATGCTATGCTTCATTCTGGTCATGAGTCAATTAAATGAAGACTTGATAAAGTTTTTGAAATGTAGGGGGCTTGTATGCTGATGAAAAGGGAGATCTGTGAGGTAGAACTGGAAGGTTGGCGTGCTAATTTATTAGACGGAGTTAGTACAACCAACATGCATGTCAACTGGCTGACAAATTGGCTCGCCTAATGGATGATTTTCTAATTAACTGATTGATTTACTCACTGACTTTTTGACTGCTGAGTCAAAAGAAACCAAGAAATAGAAGAGGTAGGGAAATAAATGGTTGAGCTTAGAGCAAATGAAGGAGGGAGTGTGTAAATAAAGCTAGATAAAAGATAGATAGACAGCAGGATAGAAAGCTTTCTATTGATGCAGGAGTTGGACATGCAAGGTGTGAAACAGATAAGGTAAGCTGAGGAGACAGGTGAGAGCGTGAAGAAGCGGAAAAAGCAGCAGTTGCATCAGTTTTTGCAGCAATAGCAGCTAAGGTGAGTGGTTAAAAAAAGCAAAGAGGAGAGGGATAGAGGCTTGTTGTGTGGACTGCAGCAACGCAGAAAGGGAGGTGGCAACGGAAGAGGGAGCAGGATTTGCTTGATAGTTGTTATAGTAACAGTGATGATGGAAGGGAAGCAGAGAATTCAGACGTTCATTTACAAAGAACAGGATCTAGCTGTGAACATCTGTTTGTGCGTGTGTGTTTGGGCTGCAGCCGCTCGCATGTGAAATGCGTTTCATCGCTGACCGGGGGTGTGAGTGAAGCATGTGCTGCTCACATGCGAATTGGTGTGGCTGAAATTCACCGCGTCTTGTCTGCTGTATGTGCATGTTTGAAACATGCTCAGCACTGATCTGCAGACAAGCAGTGCAGCATGTGTGAGAGGAGCTGTGTAAAAATCTGCGTAGGGTGTGTCTTAGAGGTTCAGGGAGGAAATTTGGAGGTGTAAGTTGATTCAACGCTTGTGATTTTCAGGCATCAAGGTGAGTCTTTCTCTTCTTCTTGAGGATGTACAGGTTATTTCTTTATTTTGTTGGTTGCTTGAAATACAAACTGCTGTGTGTGAATCACCATAACACCTAAAGATGTGTGCAATTCCTCGCTGGATGTGACTCTCAGTTTGAATATATAATTGCTTAACAGATTCAGTAGTTAAAATTCAACTATCTTTGCAGAAGAACATGCTGGCATATGGTACAATTCTCTATTTACTTGAGCTTTGTGCAACTGTGTGACCATGTAAAGTCAGTGCATCCTTGTTTTGGGTGTTTGGTTGTGTGTTCGTGTGCTGAGCCAGAGGACGGCTCCACTGTGAGTCATGGTGGGGCGAGTGGGACAGAGCACTGGACTCTCACAGACACCTCTGTTCTCCCCTGGCCATGCCAAGGGCCTCTTTGTCTGGGGAGGCAGCATGAAAGACCTGCCTCTTACTGCATATCTGCTGATCTGTTCAACCTACTGTAACGCTCCACTGCTTGCTTTAGTCCTTCTCTTTATGCTTCCTTGCTCTTATTTTTAATAGGATGTATGATTTATTAGGTATTATTGAGAATAAATGTGAACGTTGGAGCAGGAAAAATAAGCCTCAGGCCCAGAAATGTGCTCAGGGCGGGAGAATTGCTGGAATACTAAAATGTAGAAACAATTATAGGAATACGTCAGCAGTTTATTTTGCTTTAGTGATTTATGACAAGATTTATTATTTATTTAACAAACTTTTAAAACAAAATGATGATAAATGATGATAAAAGAGAAATTAGGTTTATTATATCAGACTTAACAAAATTTCTCCATGTACCTGACTGGTTTATTAGTTCATGTGGCAAGTAAGGAATGCAAAACATATTTATCAAAGATAAACCAAAAGGTTGTGGATTGATGCAGATGCTCGCAAAAACACTCATGCCTGAAACATACAAAAGAAAAGCATCATATTAAGAAAACTGAATTAAGCTTACAAAGAAGATAAATGGATTAAAAATGTCTGCATATCTTGCTTTGACTAATTTAAGAAATAGCAGAGTGTGTTTCTTTTTCTGGTGTTACAGTGTGTAGGGACTTCTCACAATCCTCACAATCCTGCCTTTAAGAAGTCCTTGCTTGATGAATATTTAGGTTGTAAAATTTTAATTTTTTATTATTATGTTAGAAAAATGATTGGAATTTGTTATTGTAACTTTTAGGTTGTGGATCCAGCTTGCTTTTATCTCTGAACATTGTGGAGCAGGTTCAGTTCACTTTTCTTTTTGGGGGAAAAAGGCTGCTTTGTGTGCTCTTGTGGTGCCAAACTCCCACCCGCCAGCAGGATCCGTCTCTTTGTGCCTGCCTAACTCGCAGTGAGGAACTTCTACGTAGACAACGTGCTAGTATGTGTCAGAAACTACAACGTTTATGTCTGTTTAAAGTTAACTATCCTGTGGTTTCTATGTGATGTGACCAACTCACAATCAGATTTGCTCATTGGTTGTAGATGAATGAGCTGAAGATAGATTGTTTTAAATTAACTTTAAAGGGGTGCTATTATGGTATTTGGAGTTTTCTGAGCTTTCTACAGTGTTACAGTGTTGAATCCTCATCAGACATGTGAACGACACTGTTTTTTATCACCTAAACGCATGTTTGAATTTGAGTTTGAGTTCCAGCACGCTCTCCGTTCGGTTTCCATGGCGACGAAAAATGCGTCGTTTTAGAGAGTTTTTTCTACTTGGAAATCCTTGTGACGTCCCGGGGAATAAGGTTCGGTGATTGGTTACCTTCTACTGGTTAACAAGGGCATGTACAAATACATCAGGCGGGTGGAAAACATCGGATAAAGTTATTTCCAACGATGGCTGGTGAGTTTACCAAAGAGAGACATCCTGCTGCATTCGTTGCTGTGGGTTGCTGTTTTCCACTTCATTTTCAGGCTCTGATTCAGGTTCCAACATGTAGGGCTGTATGCTATATGCGACATTGTATTTTGTTTTTTTTTATTGAGTTCATATTCGCCTAATCCTTCTGTTTATGAGATGTTACAATGACGGCGAAAGCAGTTGCGGTGCGCGCTCCCGATGTAGCGCGGTGGCGGGAGGCGGGGCCTAATGCGGAAGAGTCTCAATCCACTCGTTTTGCCCGCAGGCTGATCTGACAGCCTATGGAGAGGGTCGGTCTGAAGTAAATAAAGTGATTTGTGACAATAACTCGATCAATCCCAGACCTTCTGGTCTCAGAAATAAAAATAAATTAGCCTGAAATGCACATAATAGTTCCACTTTAAAGATATATTTTTTTTAAGATAATTTTTTTTAAATTAACTTTAAAGATAATGTTTTATTGTAATGCATATTTAATTTTCATGCACTAAAGTACTGTTAAGCTCTTTTAAGTACATTCACCACCTATACTGATATTAATACTGATAGATTTCTGTTATCTTAACTTCAACAGTTCTCACTCCAGAGTTTTTACACAAGTTTTTGCTACAGCCAAAGTAAAAATAAAACAACAAAATAGAAATGCTGTAATGCACTATGATGATAGAGGATCAAACATCATAAATCAGTTCTCCAGGAAAACATTTAGTCATTTTGGGGTCTTTTATTTAGTTAAAGTGAAAACACAGACAAATCATAAGTCCTTGTTTACCCTAAACATAACACTATGAACAGGAAATATTGATTAATTATTCAACTCATGCTATTTAGTAGGCTTATCATGGTATTAGAAACTCAAACTTATTGTTGTAACTTAAATAGAAGATTTGTTTTGGCATAGTCTGGGCTACTTTTCATAGTTACAACTCAGTTATGGGACTGACAAGTGCTCTGTGGGCCAGATGTAATTCAAATATTTTATTTATTTGTATATTTTTAACTTTTGTTTTATTGGAAAAATGCTTGATATAACAGAGACTCTTTCACGAGCACTGTCTGCCCAGCTTGACCGCATATATGAGGGGCTTATGTGGACATAGATACCGATTTCCTTGTGGGCCAGGTGTCCTGGTCATGTTGCTGAGTTTTAGTCAGCTACACTTTCATATCATCAAAGCCTAAAGTCTAAGGCAAATATGGGCCAAACAAAACAGTAGGCGTGGGCCTTATTTGGACCAGACATTTTTTCCTCTCTTCGGAAATGTCGACCAGTTTTAACATGGTTAGCTACCAGTGTGGAGGGAGGTTATCTGTGTACCTGTGTGCAAATGAGAATCTAAACTGTAAAAAATGTTATTACTACTGGTTAGTAGTAATGAGGCTTACTGCATAATGTTGCAGTATAAGAATATAACAGCTAGTAATTCCTCACAGTCAAACTTTTATTTCTTCCATTTTATCTTATTTTATTTAAGCTTTTTCTGTCTTATTTTCTTTCTTTTTTTTATATCTTTCATTTCTTTCAAAAGTTAGTTTTCTCTGTACTTTTAATGCTTTCTCTGCACCCTGCTGCAATATCTTTAATGTTTTATGTACAACACTTTTGCAGTGTGCTATACAAATAAATATGCATTGCTTTCCCTGTAGATCCATGCTCATGCTCCGGATTTTTTTAAGCATGCGTTATTTTTTAGATATGAGCACAGTGAGGAAAATAAAACCATGTATTGATTCTTGCAAGCGATGTGTGAAATAGAAGCTGGTTTTGCCCCTTTCCTTCTCAAATAACACACTTCTAGATAGCTATCTGCTTAGCTAGGTTTGAGCGACTGTCAACTCAAATGGCAACACACCAAATCCTGAGCCTCCCTCACTCTTTTTTTTCACCTAATCCACTCTCTGTTTCCATCCACCCCCGTGTATTTCCACATCCCCCAACCATCTTTCCCTGTTCAGCCTCCCCTTTTCTTTCCCTTTTACCCTTTCACTTCCCCTCCTCCTCACTCCCTAACCCACCTCCCCCCCCCCCCCCCGCCCCCCACCACACACACACACCCACACCCACTCACACATACAGCATTCTACTCTGCTTCTCCCTCCATGTCTTCCTCATCCCCTCCCCCTTCTCCTAACTCACTGGCAGTAAAGTAGGCAGGGCCAGTAGTCGTGTGGGTGGCATGTCTGGATTAGTGTGGCACACTGTCTACAGTGTCTACATGATACTGAGAGGACTTGCTGATTCAACCCAGACAGATGAGAAAATGAGACTGCAGTAATGTGGTAGGTAAATCACAAGTTAGGGTGATGGCTGCATAATTGGAATCAGGCGAAAAGTGTGTGTTCGTTGTTAATTGTTTGCATAAACCTTGATTTGGGCTGCAGTGTACACAATAGCTGTTCCTTTAGGTGTATGTACTGCTGTGGTTTGTGTGGGGCTTATGTTGATGATGTGGACATTTAGATAGTTGCATGTGTTGAACTGGAATTGACAACAGCTGTTTTCTGTTGCTATGGTGATGTTGGGAAGCTAACTCAGTGTTTCCTCTACCATTACACTGGAAATACAGCATGATTTTACAGCTGAGTCTAGCTGACATTGATGTTTAAATGAGTCATTGTTACATGTCATACTCTCACTATAATGCTGTAATGGATAGGTTACCTGTTACAGCTGCAGAGTTCATGAAATAGACACGTTTTTCAGATAGTAAGTTGTACATTTAGTAATACTTCCTCCAACAGACACTTGTTATTGCCTAAAATGGATCGTGTTAGTGAACTCAGGTGTTTTCTTCTCGTTGTGTCTCAGCAGGCAGCAAACATGAGGATGGCACCCAGAGTGACTCGGAGAATGGATTGGGCCTACGTTTTGCTAATCGCCGCCATGCTCTTGAGGAACGCCTGAAAACAACCCACAGCCACGTAAGCGGAGGAGGAGTAGGAGGGGGAAACACTACCGTGAGCGGTACCAGAGCAACTGGCACGCGCACAGCCTTTATGATCGAGTTCTACGACGAGGAAAACCCTCGCAAGCGTCGGTCATATTCGTTCTCTCAGACCGCCCCTCTGCTTGGGGGAGGAGCTGGCGGGGAGGGACTGTGTCCACAACCTCCATCTCACCCCAAGGTGTTTAGTATTTCCACATCTGCAACAACTGCCTCAGACTCAGGTAATTATTTGTTTCTTAAATTACATGTCAATTAAAAAAATGTCCCATTATAACTGTGATCTTCTTGGAAAACATACATGTTTGTATGTTTATTGTGATTCTGCTTCATGTGTGAACCTTCCAGGTAAGGTCCCTGCTCCAATACCAGCTACAGTGGCAGTAGGCGCCCCAACAGCTGCCCGTGTGCTCCTGAAACAGAGGTCAGAGGATCCAAGTATTGGTCGGAGTTCAGCCAGTACCGGCCTGGCGACAGGCAGCCCTACCAGCCCGAGTGAAGACACCTCAGTTGTGGGCAGAGGAGCAGAAACAGCTGGAGGGGAGGCAGAAGATGACCACAGCGATAAGGGGACTTACACTATTGAACTGGAGAACAGGAACCCAGAGGAAGAGGAGGCCAGGCGCATGATAGACAAGGTAGGAATGTGCAGTTCAGTTCAGCTTTAGTTGTGCCAATTCACACCAAAGTATTCTGAATTCACTTTAAACATTTGCTGCGTTTACATGGGAGTTTTATTTCCTGTTTAATTCTGAATAAAAGTTCATTCCGCTTTAAACTGATGAAAAATAACCATATAAACACTTAATTCCTAATGCAAATTTCTATTCTGAATTAAACCTAATTCTGATGTAAGAAGCTGGTTTATTCGCATTTTAATTCTGAACTATTTAATTCCTCTGTCATGTAAACCTTAATTCCGCTCTAAGTTAATTCTGGTCATTCTGAGCATGCTCGTTACCTTGTCCTGTCCTGATGACGCCTGTTGTTTTGCCTCCCGTGTTTGGTGGTCTATCTTTCTTTTTCTTCTAAGTTGCTCCAAAAAGTGAAGTAGTATGCTCGTGTTGAGCTGGTACTTCAAAAAAATAGCGGCTAAACTGGTACTTATGTAGTTTTTACAAGTTACGACTGAAAAGATGAGAAGCACGGAGCCAACTTTGTTTATTTCTGGTATACGTCATACGTCACGTCGCTCTCTGTCCAATCAGAACCCTTCCCAACCCGCCGCTCTGAAGAGAAATTAAGTGAGGACGTGTTTCATGTAAACCTTCATTCTGAATTGTTTTTTTCATGTAAACTTGAAGGAGAATATGTTAATTTCGAATTATTTTATTCTGAATGATTAATTCCAAATTAAAAATCATCATGTAATCGTACCCATAATCAGTTCATGCAACTTTATTGTGTTCATCTAATTAAAACAAATCCACATTAGTCCATTTTATAACCACTCCATTCATACAAGTCAGATGATGAATAGTCGTAGATTATTGTAGGAAACAATGACTTCAGATGTTTTACAGCAGTTTGCTTCGATTGGGATGATTTCTCTCTTTCCCCCTGTAGCATAAATTGCTTTTATGAATGTTGACATATATGAGACCTTCTCTTCTAATAATTACATTTTAAAACAAACAACTACTAGAAACAGAGATTTCTTGTTTTTATGCGAGTCTTTACAGAACCTTTAATCGTGGATTGATTCAGATTTAGAAATATCCAGGATACTTTGAGTCCTCAAAAGGAAATTTTGTATCCAAAGCTAAAAACATCAGTTAGTTAAAAAGGCTGTTGAACAGGCTGATTACCGTTCTGCATAACGAACCATTTTAGTGTCCCTATTTCAGTGTTTTCAACTTCATTACCACTTGTACTGGTTAAGATTTAAAGATGTAATCTGTCATATTTGTGATTTATCGCAGGCAGGACATTTTATTTGGTTTCCTCTTTAAAAGTCACTGCATTTTGAAAACGAAAGAGCTTGCAATTTACAACTTTGTCATCATAACAGCAGCTACTAGAATGACATGTGTATAATTTCAACCTAATTCAAAAGAAAAAAATCTGACCAAACAAACAGATCAGACCAAAGTTAATAGTCTCTTTATTACCTGCTTTGTCTGCACTTTTACGGTTTGTGAGTCCTGTGAGACCGTCTGGTGCTGTTGCTGCTAAAACAATGCTATCATCTCTTTGTGGCCTTGCTTGACCACCACTTCTTAGCTCTGTCCCATTGGTACACCTAATGCTTTTGTAATAGCCTAGAGAGATTTCTCCATCAAGCACTGTCCTGTTTTTATTAAACAATGCTCTTGGGATTCTGAATATCCACCATTAGGTTCCCACTGCTGCTCTTGTTTTGCAACATACAGCTGAAAGCAACAGAATGACAAGAAGCAAAAAACTAAGTCTTATATTTAGATGATTTGGCATGAGATTTAGGAGAATTTGCTAGCTTAATTTAATCACCATTTTAAGTAAATTGAATGAAATACTTTCTTAAACTGACTGAGCATTTTAATTGTCGTCTATTAGATTCAGAACTTTTGGCTGCCAACACAAACTTACTTTTTGGAGGTTAAGTTGTTGCCCCTGGGTTATTATATTCTATGTTTGCATATGAATAAAGAAGAATTTCCAAAATGACATCTTACATTTGCACATGTCCATTAGTGTTATATGCAGGTGTTATGCTTAGATAAACAGCAGTATAATTAGTGGGGTGTCCTTTTTGTCCGTCTGAGTGTGAGTGCCTTACATTCTGAACTGGAAGTGTTGTTATGCTAATCCCTGTAATTAGCTGACACACTAATTGGCGCTCTGCTCACAGCTGTCCACTCTCACTCTCCTCCTTTTATAAATTGTGCATGTGATTTCTGTTTGTGTCAGTGTTGTTTAACTAGTACTTCAACACAACAAGCTCTATTCGTTCAGTACATTTTGTTTATCGGGAGTTTTGCAGAAGAGTGATAATGGCATTGATTTTTTAAGAGGGCAAATGGTACTTAAATAATAAAAAGAGAATAAGGAGTAAGACTACATTGTCACATAAAAGGACAAGATTTTGCATGAAGTACACGAGTAACACACCCACATTCTGCTACATTGTTAGTGTTTGCTCTCTCTTGTATGTCATTATTTGTAGGTATTCGGTGTGCAGGAGAACACAGATGCCTCGGTTCTCTCAGACCTGAAGGAAGGAAAAGGAAAGAAAACAAGAGAGGTTGTGAAAGAGGTAGAAAACCGGGGGTTTTATTTAATGTTTCTTCCCTTTTTCTACTCAAACAGCATCAACCTCTGATTCGGTGCTCATGACTCCTTATTTTATCAGCTTCCTCTTGGTTTGGAGAAATCCCCCCCGCCACAAGAAATGAACTTTAGTATTTCACAGAGTTTTCAGCCTGGCGTTGTGTAACAAAAGAAGGTGAAGATTCATAGCTTGGGTTTATAATGTGAGCAGCAGTCACTGCTGTGACTTGACCACTTTATTTCACAACGCTGTTCAATGGAGGAGGCGAATGCTCCCAGTGAGTGACCTAGATCATACTGAGATGAGGAAAGACAAGCTCAGTCCTCCAGGCAATTTCATCAGAAGGAGGGAGTAGTGTGTATCTGCACTGACAGCCTAACTGGCTGTTATTTCTGTCTATATGCTGTTTAGGTGCAGGTCTTTTTCTCAACTAAAATGACAAGCAACATCTTAGCATTGTGTTGCGTTGTCATGTGGAATTATGTAGTAAATCACTGATACGCACCACCCTGAGTCAGGACGGTTATGCTATGACGCCTCCTTTATTCCTACTTGGCTGGATAACCTTTATAATCATGTTTCTCATAAACTTCAGTAGTTTTGGATGAACATTTTCTTCTTATTTGCTCTCTTTATTTTATGCTGCTCCTAGCCGCATTAACTGTCTGTTATAACAATGTTTTCTGTTCCATTTCCTTCTCTTGTCTCCCAACGATTTGTGTAGCCTCAGGCCCTTCCTGGTGATTCAAGCTGGGTTTCTGAGTGGGCTAGTTTAGCTGCCAATCACACCAGGACAGACCCAGAGGGTTCTGGAGCAGAAGTAGCCACCTTCCTACACAAAGAGAGAGGTATTTAATCATTTGTCTCAGAATCGAATTGCTAGATAAAACATTTCAGATGGAGTAAACCCAAAGTCTTTGAAAACATGTTTTAAAGCCAATTTTGAAAAATCCATTTAATCCTGGAATATTAAAATCTTGAATCTAATATTAAATGACTTTTGTTTTGTGCCTAGGAACTGATGCTTTTGAGTCTGGTGCACTCCTCAGCAAAGGTGATGCCTGTTCCAGTTTGACAGACCGTAAACGCAGGACCCTCCCCCAGCTCCCTGTGGATGACCCCCGGGTTAAATCCAGTCCGAAAGCTCTTAGGTCTGAGATAGGAGAGAAACAGGACACCGAGCCCCAAGAGAAGGAGAATAAGGGAGACGGGGAGTCCCCGGTTCCCATGGAGGACGGTGAGATGACCAGTAAACGCAAGCAAAGCTCCACCGCTTCTCCGTCTAAGACTCCTCTCAGAACCTCCGGCAGCAGCGAACGGAGGAAGAGGTCAGAGGAGAGAAAAGGAGGAGGAGAAGGAGGAGACAAGTCCGGAAAGCCTCTAGTCCGTCAGGGCAGCTTTACTATTGAGAAGCCCAGCTCTAATGTCCCAGCAGAGCTCATCCCTCGCATTAACAGAGGCGGCGGTGGGCTGGAGCGCAGCGACTCTGTGGGCAGCATGGACACCGCTACACTTCTGAAGGACACTGAAGCCGTCATGGCATTCTTAGAGGCTAAGTTAAGAGACGAAAACAAACTTGACCATAAAAGTAGCAAAACAGGCATCACTACTCAAGGTTCCGGTTCTGGTGTCCCCCCTCGGACTGATTCTATCTCTCCTGAATCTGATGTGGACACAGCAAGCACGGCCAGTCACGTGGCTGGAGAAGCAGAGAGAAAGGCAGCTGCCGGTGGCGTTCAGAAGCGGCGTTCTCTCAGCAGCATGCACCGGGAGAAGAGCAACATGAGCACGGCCTCCAAGACCAGCACCACAAACGCCAGCGCTCGGGAACGCTTGGAGAGGAAGACTAAAAGTAGAACAGCTGAAACGACGCCGCGGGCTGATGCTCGCCGCTCTACTCAGCCATCCTCCTCCTCCAGAGCACGGCAGCCTTCTTTGGATCTCACCGATGACGACCAAACTTCCTCCTTCCCCATCTCTGATGTCCTCTCTTCAGACCAGGAGACCTACTCTGGATCTTTGGGGTACTCTGGGCCTAGACGTGGCTCTGAGGATGTCCTCCACTCCAAACTGGACAGCAGGTCTGCTAAAACATCAATCAGTGGTTCCTCTAAAACCAGCCGGACTCTCCAAGCAGCCACAGCCTCCTCCATGAGTAAGCAAGCCTCACTGCCTCAGCCGCGGCCCACAAGAGCCTCCCTTCTTCGCCGCGCCCGGCTGGGAGACACATCAGATACAGATCTAGCAGACGCTGACAGGGTTTCCGTGGCTTCCGAGGTGTCCACCACCAGCTCCACCTCTAAGCCACCGTCTGGTCGGAAGGGAATGTCACGGCTCGACATGCTGGCTCAGCCACGGAGGAACCGTCTGGGCTCCATCTCAGCCCGTAGTGACTCAGAGTGCACAGTGAGCCGGACCGCCACCTCTTCACCCCGCCTGTCAGCGGAGACCGCTTTGCGTCTCGGCTTACGCTCATCGACACCCACAGAGAACAGACTGACACCCAGGATGAGAGCCAACAGTGTGTCCAAACTGAACGAGACCAAGACGAAGACCAGTACATCTGGATACTGCTCGCCCACAGGTGAGCAAATCAGCCACCATTCTCATAAACAAGATGAGTAAACATAAACGTATTTACAGAAATGCGATGATCTAGTCAAATAAAATAAATCTCGCCTTCCATTCTTCATTGTGTCGACGTATAAACACTTGTTGTGGTGAACTTATGCATTGGTTTTCATCGTCCAGAGAGCCCTCAGCCCCAACCTGCAGATGGTGATGCAGAGGAAGAGCTGATGGGTACTGTACCACGACCACAGAGCCGAATCAGACTCCTTGTTTGCAGTGCATGTGTGTGTGTGTGTGTGTGTGTGTGTGTGTGTGTGCGTGTGCGTGTGCGTGTGCGTATGCACATGTCAGACCTGGGTTGCATTGATGGAAACTGCAGGCAGTTTAATCAAATCAAAAACAACATTTTAAAATGAAGATTTTCATCATTTTAATTAGTGAAATTATTTTATTGGACCACTTTGCATATTTCTAAATTTTGTTTAAAAAAAAAAACAGGAAGTAAAACTGGAACTGTGATGACCCAGCTCTAGCAGACATTTCAATGATTACTTTGTGCTTTCTCCCGGAACTCCATTAAGTAACACTATGATGGTGACCCAAATGCTTTCTCACACTGTAACGCTTTGTCCCATTTTACTGTAAAGAGACTCATAAAGCAAGCCGTCGCCTCATCATGGTGTAGCAACACTAATCGGGTTGGCGTGTGACCATCTTGAAGCATAACATGCAACATCCTCCTTGTTCCGCACATAAACCCCTTTATGGATGCTTTTGTTGTCTCCTCAGCCAGAGAACCTTTATATTTGCTTATGTTTTGATGTGTAATATAGTTTTATTATCACTAAATTTGCTATCCATCCATGAATAACAGTTTTTTCTAAATAATATACATTTTTCTTTTTTTTTTCTGCTCTAAAGGAGAGTTCATTGCAGATGTTATATTGAAATCTGAACTTTGTTTTCATTGTTTCCCCACAAACAAGAGGAATCCTGTTTCCTCTTTTGTTTACAAAGTTCTGCCTCTGTCAGATCAAAGCGGGAATGACTGCAGGCTCCCTGACTAACAAAACCTCTCATGTTTGCATGCTTGTTTATTTCCTATTCTCCTTCCATTCCCCTCACAGTATCCAGCAGCAACAGGTGGAGGCGTCTGCCGCCGGAATACGGCTCCACCTCGGAAGAAGAGTTCGGCTCCAGCCGGAATTCTCCGAAGCACGGAGCTCGCTCCCACGTGCGGCCTCATCACCTCGTCCCACACCGCAGCTCGAGGCTTAGCACTACCACAGGCTCAGGCGTGGTGCCAGGTCCGACTGGTGGGGTTGGGATCAAGCATCGCATGAAAGAGCAAGAGGAGTACATCAGAGACTGGACAGCACATAGCGAAGAGATAGCCAGGTATTGATCATTAATACAAAAGTTAAAGACTGATTCATTATCTGATATATACTCGATATGATGTCTGTTGTTTTTGCTGTTGTCTTCAAAGCATGTTTACCCTCATCCTAAAGAACCCTGTCTGATGGTTAACAGGTTATTCCCCTGTGTGCGCAGGATCAGCCAGGACTTGGCTAAGGACTTGGCGATTCTGGCCCGGGAGATCCACGATGTGGCTGGCGAAATCGACTCAGTCAGCTCATCCGGCACCGCACCCAGCACCACCGTCAGCACTGCTGCCACCACCCCGGGATCCGCCATCGACACCCGGGAAGAGGTAGGCCCTGCACGTCCCACGCAGCCGGACATACAGGAGAGTATGAAAAAGGTGCCCGATATTTTCTTCTTCTTCTTCTACTGCTCTTAAAGTGTGCGCTTCCATAACAAACTTGTCATTTCTGCTGCCTTGCTTTAATAAAACGGCTGCTTCATAGCTTTCTTCTGCTGCTAGAGGTATTCATCTGTTATACCTCATCTGCTGGGCTTTTATTCCTTCATTTTTCCAGTTTTTTTTTGTCATAAGAGGCTTTTTAGCTCTTTTTGATTTACATCTTTCTTTCGTTTTATTCCTTTATGTTTCACATTTTGAGTTAACTGTGTCAAATGGAGTTAGATGAAGAGAAAACTTTGAAATTGACTTCCTTCTTCCCTTTCTTGCACATCACTCATGTTGGCGCAGTTGGTGGATCGGGTCTTTGACGAGAGCCTCAACTTCAGGAAAATCCCTCCTATTATCACAACCAATAAGGCACCAGAGATTAACGGTAAACCAGTGGAGCACCGACCCAGAGCTCCTGACAGTCTGGAGCCTCGAGCCTTGAGGAGACGCACCTGGAACCGAGAGGAGGTGAGGAGCAAACTGAAGCTAAACGACACCAAAGGAGACTTTCACAAGAACATCTGCTTTCAGTTTCAAGCTGTCATTTGTCACAGTGAATTTCTCTTCTTGTGTGTATTCAGGCGGTGTTGGACAGCCTGCTTATCCACTCAGTGTCTCAGCTGTCATCCAAGATCAGACACTCTGTTGACAAAACAGCAGGAAAGATCAGGTGAGTCTGCTTTGTGATATATGTGTGTTTCTAACAGTCGATCCACCTCTCATTGTGCCATAATGCTGCGCTGAGAAAAAAAAAAAACAGCTTTGCAGACAGACGTGTTCTCAATTCTGGTTTCTCCCCAGGATCTTGTTCAAAGATAAGGACAGGAACTGGGATGAAATTGAGAGCAAACTGAGATCAGAGAGTGACTTGCCACTCCTTAAAACATCCAACAAGGTAATAAAACCTATTTGTGTTCATGATATTTGATAAGAAAATTCCAGTAATAGGGACTAATCAGTTTATCATTCTTTCCTCTTCTCCCTGCAGGAAATCTCTTCGATTCTGCTGGAACTGAAGAGAGTCGAGAAGCAGCTCCAAGGTGAAGCAGACAAGCACACCTCCAACATGCACTGTGACATCATTAGGCATTGTGATTGGTTTATTTATGGTCATTGATGGAGAACTGTGAATGTCAAGAGAAAGCAGCAACAAATAGACATAAATATTCTAGATTTTTAATGCTCAGCGCTGCCAAATCCATAATCAATATGTGTGTAGGACAATGAAGTTTGGATATAGTTACACTGTCAGCTGTGTCTTGCTGAGCCTCAAATGAGAAATATTTATTTTATGATTAAATATTTATGATGATTAAAGCAACAATGTTTTGGCTCAAATCTTCCACAAACTAATTTTCTTCCTTTTCTTTCAGTGATCAACGTGATGGTAGACCCAGATGGGACTTTGGATGCCTTGGCCAGCCTCGGCCTAACCAGCCCCACCACCCCAACAAAACCCATAACCATCAAAGCTTCTTCCTCTGCCACCAGCCCTGGGTCAGCGCCCCCAGCCAAAGAATCACTGCCGGAGAGCCTTCCTGGGCCTGGAGGTTCAGCAGCCTCCTCCAGAGTACAGACTACCTTTGCCAGCACAGAGAAGACTGCACAAGACACCAGTGTGGGTTTGGGGTTAACAGGAGTCGGAGGGTTGCCCTTTAACCGCATGAGGCCGAGCGGAGAGGAGGCCATCGCACAGAAATGAACAGGAAGTGACTCTTAATGCTGATTCGTATAAACATGAGTCTGGATGGGAGTGCAGGTGGATGGTGATCAGTGTTTCTAACACCAGTGCAGGTGTAGAAAGTTTCTTTTTTTTTTGACAGAACTGTGGCCATTCTGCTGGCACCAACATTTTGGATTATGATTTAGTCAAAAGATGATTTAACAAAAGATATCCCGGCCAGAAATGAAGTGCTTAAACCGGCTTTTAGGCTTCACTCTCTAATCCTCTACTTATGCACCACAGACATACGCTCATACAGAAACTGACCCATAAACACACTGACAATTACATGTTGTCCTCCGACTGTTCATGCTCCTCGGCCAACCTGACATCCTGGTGGACAGATCTCTGTGGTTGTTCAGTCTCCTTCACTCCTATTGCCTTCTCCATGTGTCTGGACCCTTCCTGCACTGAGGACATGCCTTAAAACACATCCACAATAGTAGCAGCTTAACCTCCTGTCCCCTAAAACAAGGATTGAAGACATCTTTTAAGAGTAAACAGTACCTTCAGACAAACTGAATGCATTGTAAAATAACACTTTCTTAACATCTTTTATTTACACTGTAATAAAAAAAATACAACTGCAATAATTTATAATCACGAGTTTGTTGCAAAGAATATTTCAGCAGCCTTAAATAACCACTATGACAAACCCCATACACAAGTAGACATGCTTTAAATTTACAGCTGTTAAGATTATTTCTAAATTACGCCAACTCGCAGAGTTTCTTTTGCATATATTACAGAGTTGTAACCGTCCACTGAGCCATCTGAAACGGATTTTAAATGCCTCTCTGCTCATTTAATTCCTTCTGAGTAGCTGGAAACAGTTTTTCCCTGCAGGAGCACATGCAGGACACATCTGCAAGTTAGTTTGTGTTGATCTTACTAAAAAAAAAAAACAAGTGGTGGTTTTACTCAGCAGTAGCAGTTTTTTAGGGAAACCAATGATAATTACTTACCAAAGTTTACATGTTTTTTTTTTAAGTCATTTTCCAATAATAGGATCATCTTGAAATTAAGCTGTTATGCAAAACCTGAAATTGCGTTTCGTTTTTATGTCAAATTCTTTTGCAGTTCACCTATTTTACTGAATGTCAAGAGCCATTTTCTAACTACAAATCAAAGATTTAAGGAGCTTATTCATCACAGAAAAACACTATTATCCATGCCCTTAGCTTTGTGCTAACTTTTATTCAAGTAAATCTTAATTTCTAATTGGCTGTTTTCTACTTTTTCTGGTCACAGCTGATGTGACTTCTGTTTGAGTGTCAGTGTTTCAAAGAAATATTTTACAATATTTAGATACTGCTGCTGTAGATTTTAATGGTTTGATCTTTTTTGTCACACTCAAAACCTGAACATGAAAAAGCTGCTGGAATTAGTTTTTAGTAAATGTGCCATCTAAAAGTGAAGAACTCACAAAAAGGCCTTCTATGGGTTAAAAGTTGTCAGTGATTTATTTTTTTCTTTTTGTAATTAGCTCATCTCCTGTTTTATTCGTTTTGCTTGTAATGTTGCTCCACATCCGTGTAAATTCCGAAGGCGGCTCGTTGTTTTTACCAAGCGGGAAAGCTCCAGTATACTTCTGTACAATTAACCACCTTCTCGTTGACTTTGCTGCTTTTGTAGTAACTTTATGGAGACTAACCATTTTCTGAATCTCTTCAGCTTATAGTCTGTGTCTAGACTAGAGTATGATGACTTAAAGTCAATGTATTTGTACTTAGATACTCTTACAATAGTAAATTAGGTACCAGAGTATGTGTTCATTTCCTTCTCTCTGTAAACATATTTTCAATGCCTCTAAGTGCCCATTTTGACAATAGAAGGGCATTGATTAAAAGAACTTTAGCTAAGATAAAAACTTATTTTGCACATTGTTTTATTCCATGCAGACAAAATGAATACGCAGCAACAGGTTGCATGAATTGAGTGACATCACTCTGCCTGATATCAGAAGTGACAGCTTTGCCTCTAAAACTGTGTTTAAACAAAGCCTCTGATTATTTTACCCGTTTTCCCCATTTTATCATCAAAAATTGGGGGGCTGTGAATCCTAGGTACACGTTTATTTTAAATGCTCCATGTTGTCAGATCAGTGTTGTTTTTTTTTCCTTATTTTTGTAAAGAATACCACCCTCTTATTTATTTTTTGTTTTAATATGTGAATGTTTCATGCATTTTATATTTGTTCAACAATGTGCATTTGTTCTTACTGTTAATAAAAACAGAGCCATTCACTCGTCTGTTAACAGATTTGTGTGCAGCATTACAAACATTTTGCTCTACTTACACAAACTTCATCTCAGAACACGCTTCACAAACACAAACCATCACCGCACTACTAATCAGAAAACCTACATTAGCATTCAAACCTGGAAAGAAAAACGAAAAAGACATGGTGGGCTTCAAATCCAGAGTTGTGTCTTCAATCATTCTGACCAAACAGAGTAAAAATAGATCCTTCCAAGCTGGAGACAATTAATCACGAGTCAACTCAAAATGTAAATGACACAACCCCTTTATGATGCCTTAACCCTTTAGCCAAGTGTGCAAGTGTTTTAAGTTGTTTCACATGGAAGCACACCAACCACACATCTCCATCAACTACTCTTATTATTGAGAACATTCAAACTAGATCAACAAATAATCATCTAATACTACTGAACTGAGATAGAGATGACCTTTTGGTTGGCACATAACTTTATATTATGTGCGGCCTACAAAATTGTGGATAAAGATTTTCTTACAGTAGCAGAAATAAACTGGTTATTTACCTAAAATGTAAGCTTGAAAAACATATGACCTGAAATCCAAACACTGTGCACACGATCAGGGTGCCTCCAGAAAAAAAATAAAAAGACATTCAACAGCCCGCTCTAAGAAAGACAATAAAGACTCTCTCGTTGTGAACTTTATTATCATTGATGAATTTGTGTTTAAATGTTCCGCCTTAATTGGACAGTAATAGATGTCAGACAACAGACGTTAACATGGAAAAGTGGTCCAACACAAGAAGATGGAGATTAGCCAGGGGGCCAACCCATGGTGCGTCCACCCAGGACGTGGATGTGGATGTGGTAGACCGACTGACCACCATCAGGCCCATCGTTGATAACAATCCTGTAGCCTTTAGACAGACCTGCATCTTGAGCACACTTCTTTGCGACCAACATCATATGGCCCAACAACTAAAAAGCAAAGAGAGAAATGCTGAATAACAGAGACAAAAGATATACATGAAAAAGAAATCCCTCTGTTTAGGAAGAGGTTCAGATAAAGTTGCAGTAAATGGTTCCCTCTAGTGGTAACTGGCAGAGAGCCCAGTCAAACTTACTGCAGCATCGCCATCCTCAGCTTGAGACAGCTGAACAATGGGCTTTTTGGGGACAACTAAAATGTGTGTGGGAGCTTGAGGAGAAATATCAGGAAAGGCAACACACTGAAACAGAAAGAAAGACAAAATAAAGACAAATTGAGAATATGCAGGAAGCCGGAAGAGCAAAAGCATCCATGGGAAATAATGTAATAAATATGTAAGGTAGCTTTTTTTTTGTTAAATGTTACATGTGCGAATGCTAAATTAAAGTCAATCAATTTAAGACACTAAAAACTGAAATACGGACCTAAATTACCTCACAATTTTGCAAAATTGTTCACATATATCTCAGTATAAAATTATTTGCTATTACTGACAATAGACACAATGCAGCATCTGTACCTTTGTTTTGTAACTGAAGAGCACTCTCATTGTGGTATACATGCTCTACGTATGCATACACATAAGACATGACAGAGGCTTTAAGCTGCTGCCTGCAATCTGACCTCATGTCATTCTGGTGGTAAGCCAATTTCTATGCCAAGTGATTGCAGAGGAGAGGTACAATGGCTTAAAACCATGCAGAAAAATTTACCTGTGCACAGAAAGAAGTTTTCAAGTTACTATTTTTTGGGATTACTTGTTCTATCTCTGTAGTTTGCAAGCTTTAAATTTCTGTGCTGGTTTAATCTGCAATTGGTAACTTCCACATGGCATGTTAATAATAAACCTAAGCTAGCATGGGGCTAGCATTAGCCTAATTTCGGGAGAGCAGCCGAGTATTATTGCACCTAAACTGGCCCATGAACGAAAATATTAAATGCATACCTGATCATCCTCGTATACTAAGTTGACAGGAATCTCTTTGCGTACAATTTTTCCAAATATCGTGTCTCCACCAGGTTTCGCTTCCTGCGCTTTCGCTGTTTCAGCCGCCATGTTGCCGCAGACCAGCGGCAGGCTACGCCGGTGGCGTAATTGAGCGCCGCTTTCGGTTTAGTAAAAACACACTGAACGCTGATTGGCCACAAAAAAATGTCATATTAATGTTGATTGGTTGTCAATCATAGACATCATATATATATATATATATATATATATATATATATATATATATATATATATATATATATATATATATATATATATATATATATATATATATATATATATATATATATATATATATATAGACGCCTCATATAGTATGGCCTACACCGTACAAATAAATGCATTGGAAGCGCATGGGAGACCCATCCAAGATGGCGACGCGATGAGACGTCAGCTCGTATAGGCGGCGTCTATGTATATATTATTTCTATGTTGCCAGTGTGATTCCGTGTTTTTACGTCTACGTGCAGCGGAAGTGAGTACAAGAACTCAACATGGGGACTCGTTTGAAGGTGAGGATGGGGCATATTCATGTTTTATTACAGTCATGTTTTTAAAGCGGTGTTGCATTAACGCACCTTTAGCTGAGTTTAGATATTCCAGTCTTTTTTTTTTTTTTTTGTTCATATTAGAAGAAATATCTTAAACTCTTGGACATTTCATATAACATGATGTTGCTGCTTCAGTTCATGCAACATATGTCAAGTCTCAGAAGTATCTAGAAGCTGTCTGTTTGTGTGCCTGCAGGTCCTCAGCGTGTTTAAATCGCTGCACAGAACGAGGATGGCTGTGTTCAGAGATGATAACAGGGCACTGACTGGTGAGTTATCCAGTTTAACCAGGTTAACAGAGGAAACTTGTGACTTGAGGCATGATTTCTAGAAAGAAAATGATCAGTTCAAATGTATACCTTGTAGTCATCTAATGCAGATTTTTTCATTTTCTAAGCTGCAAGGCTAAAGATCAATGAGGAGTTCCGGAAAAACAAAAATGAGACGTCAGAAGAAAACATTAACACGGTACAATGGCTATTTTCTGTCATTATTACAGACATGTCAGTCTAAACAAGTCTCACAAATAACATCTGCAGTTTTTACTTTTAAAAACATATTCATATAATAGGTTTGCATAATTGTTTTCTTAAGAAATCAGCCAGGTCTTGTTTACAGTGGCGTTGCATATTACTTGTAAAACAAAAAGAATATTGTAGGAGAGAAGAAGTGATACGTTCGTAACCATCCTGAATATTTTGCATTAAATTTGTGGAGCAGGAGGGTTTACTTAGTTTTCAACCAACAGCAATTATTTTAATTAATGTCATTTTAATATTGGCTTGGCACAGAAGTTTTGAAGGTAATTCTAAAGCCCATCTGTCCTATAATCAGTTTCTCCTATACATTGTGAAATGTTTTTTTTTTTTTTAATTTTTTTTAACAGATGATTAAAATGGGCTCAGATGTGGAAACAATTCTTCGACAGGCAGTTCTACAAGTGGAACATGTTGAAGAAAACAAGCTTTGTATGGTTTTTCAATTCTCTTTCCTAAAATTACATATTTTTAAAAAAAAAAATGCTGTCAGACTAAAGAAGCTTGTAAATTCAAATTGCATATTCCAGAAGTGAAAACTTCTTAGACCTTTTTTTTATGGTTTTCACTAATGATACACTGCATTTTTTTCTCCTCCTTTCTATATCTGACAGTGCTTCGGCCCAGAGAGAGCCTTCTACTGGAAAATGTACCGTATTGTGATGAACCACGGAAAAAGACATGACAGATTTTCATTTCACATCGTCATCTGGAAAGAGACTATCAACTAGCTTTGATTTGCAAGATGATGGATTTTTTTGGACAGAATCTCAAGTGGTTCGGGACCTCCTTAGCAAACATGTTTTAACAATCATCAGTTCATGAAGAAAAGACTGCTTGTGATCCCATTGAGGATCTTCATTCTTCTCTAAGAAACCTGTACTGTAAACATGCCATAATTTCCTTAACAGCACTTCATCATGGATGACTGCATCTTCTGTAAAAAGCACTGATGGTATTTCACTGTCTTGTCAGAAATAAAGCTGTGATGTTTTGGAAAAGGTTAAACCACATGAGACGTCAGCTGAATTTTGCTTAGAGAAAAATTACAGAAGTGTCAGGTTTGTTAATCGCACCAGATATTCCTCCAATGTGCATGAAGGTGTAACTTAAAAAAAAAAAAAAACTCCACTGATTTAACAATGAGATATAGCAAAACCCCTGTACCCCTTGTAAAATATTTTTACAGCCAAGTCCCCCCTAACCACTGCAAAGTATTTTTAGTTAAGAGAACCCATGAAATACAGCACTTTGTCATTTGTGTTTGGTTTATTAAACTTTTGTTTGCGTTGTCAAGGCGACCGTGAGTGAAGGATATGATTTGGCTCATAACAGGTGGGGTTCAATTCAAGTCAGAATGTGGGATTTTAGGAGGAATGAAATGGTTTTAAATCTAAATGTAAATTCAGTTTATAAATGTAAACTTACATTTATTGAAATATACTAAATATTTATGTAATGTTAGTATATTATTTTATTTAAGGATGTTCTAAAGAAAACATAAAAGATGTTTCCAAAAAATTCCAAGTACCCCCTGAAATGCCTTGAAGTACCCCCAGGGGTACACGTGCCCCCATTGAGAAACAGTGCTGTAGAACATGCTTTGGGAAAGTATAAAAATAATAAACAGAAGGGATAAAGATTAAAAGACAGTGGGAATTTGCTATACGAAATTGCATACATTTCATGGACCCGTTTACGAAATACATATTATAAAATCATTTGTCGTTATCTGGCAGTATCTAGTGTAATTAAAGTAGTCTCAATGTTGATGACTCTTGTTTAGAGCGAGTACTTTTTGCCTTGATCCGCCGATTGGTGGCGGTAATGCGATTTACCAAACATCAATAAATACCAGAAGAAGAAGCGCCGTTACTCTGGCAACGCTTCATGGCTCTTTTTTTTTTAGCTTGTTTACAAGCTTGATAAACAAGCTTCATGCCCAAAGCAAGGTGAGAGTCATGGTGTATTGTGTTGTTAAGACCATGCAGGATGTTAAATAAACAAAACAGCGCGTTTATCTTTGGAACAACGCGAAGCTTTTTGTCTTTTATTCTGCAGTTCAGACACACTATGGGAGCTGGCTGCGGCGGAGGTCCACAGTCGGGAGGTCGGAGGTGGGGAGGAGGACCGAGGGGAGACTGTCAGCGAGAGGAGCGTGTTTCTGATGGGGAGCAAAGCTGGGGTTTGTTTGGGATAATGTCAAACCATTTGAAATAATTCTGATAAGAACTTCAAATCCCAACTTAAATCTGAAACAACAGCGACACTCGTCATGTTTGTTGTTTGTTTTCAGGGGAAAACATCTATTTTGCTGAGATGTCTTGACAGGTGAGTGTATGCAGTCTGAATGCTTACCATTATGTAACATATTAACATCTAATCTTAGTATTCTGTATGGAAACATAAGATGAAGGTTTACCCAATACACTGCGAAACTTATGGGTTTTTTAGTGTTCAATGTTAATCTTGATATGTTTTGGTCCACACTCCCAAAATTGTTCATTTAAAAGGCTTAGACCGACAGTACATCAAGTTTGTAAGGTGAATTTCCTTTGATATATTTTATCCCTACACTGAAATTAAACTGATTTTCAATCCACCAGGGATGAACCACCAAAACCAACTCTGGCACTGGAGTACACTTTTGGCAGACGAGCCCGGGGACACAACACAGTAAGACTAACTTTAAACAATTCAACTCAATTCAGCTTTATTTGTGTAGCACCACTTCACAACAATGTTGTCACAGGGCACTTTACATCCACATCATTTGAAGCCAATTCATACATATCCTATAATAGAAAACAACTGATTGCGTCGAGTCATGACTTCAATCCAGTCCCCCATCCTGAGCTGCACGCTGCGACAGTGGGAAGGAAAACACTCCCTTTTAACAGGAAGAAAACCTCGGGCAGAACCCGGCTCAGAGAGGGCAGCCATCTGCCTTAACTGATTGGGGTGGAGAGGACAGGAAAGACAGATCAACATGTATGGGGCTTGGCAACGTGAGGTCATGATGCTGGCCCCGCAGTGGCTGATGGGAAAAGCTGTCATTGTTTGAGGCCATAGAGAAGGAAGAACTTTCGGTGTCGGTTGCAATGTCCGAGCACACGATCGATTGGGGGAAAAAAATAGATAACGGCTTGTCTTTTCACTCGTTTCCTACATGGAAGCAAAACCAAGGGAGTCTTGTATCTGATGTAACCCGGAGGAGACGGATGGATATCTGCCAGGAAGACCTGTAGAAAAAAGGAGAAATAAGTTAGAGACGGCAATATTGACAGTGTCTAAACAAAGTTTAAACACTGTCAGATCCTTGAATATTATTCCTATTAAAGGGATGAAGACGCACAACTAATATGTTGATTGCTTTAAGGAGCTGGGTGAAAAGTTAACACCTGTGAAGCGCTTCGTAAAAAAGACTTACATTTATCAGTAGTTTTTTTTGCAGGTTCAAACTTCAGTGTTTCTGTAGCTCTGGAATATCTGAGCTCATATTTGGCAAATGTGTGTTTTGAATAAAGAAGAAAAGGCAGAAGAGTTTACCAGTAAGACCACTGCCAACCAATTGGGTTCATCAGTTTAATTTGTGCTGCAGCTAGTGGTGCAAAGAACAGGCCACTGTTTGAAGAAAGAATCTGTGAAACTATATGACAATGGAAAAAAAAAACATTTTGTACACTTAAAGTTAATGTATGGATGATTTCAGTGACAATAAATATACTGTAAGTTATAATATGTGTTGTGGGTTGTCTCAAGATGAGGAAG
>NC_136629.1:32839269-33044269 GCF_933228915.1 Telmatherina bonti
GAACTAAGCTCTCTTCATCCTTACATGTGTAAAGTTTTGTGACTAAATTCTGAATAATGGTACCATTGCGAGTTATTTTAACACCTGCTGTGGAACTCAGAACTAATCTTGTAGTATAATATTGTAGTTCTGTCACTATCTGTGAGTAGTTTTTACTGCAGTAGGCATTTCCAGGACCAAATTTTTTACTTACAGATGCATATTCACACAGAGATAGACTCGCAAAGCAATAGCAATTATGTTATGAAAGCACTGAGTGTATATAAATTTTTAACATACAATCAATAGAAAATAAATCAGCTTTCTTTAAAAAGTCATATAAGTGTCTGAAAAATTAAAGCAGCTGCAAGTTAAAGACTGAATGCATATAAACGTTTTCAATAAAAGCTTAAAATACTGATGTATGAAGAAATTACACATTATTAAATGAGAAAATATTACACATTAAAGGTGAAAATCTAATAAAATATGTCAAATTTGACTGTTTTAAATTAGCTTAAATTTTGGAATTGAATGTATGAGTGTAAAGGAAAAAGAACAAGGAAGCTTAAGAAGTACATGCCGTGCCCTTGTTTTAAATCTTATTTTCCATCACACACCAGCACTCGTGTTTGTGTCTGAGGCAACTTAATACTTCATACTTAAAAATTTAAAGTGCTTTAACAAAAGTATTCTTCTAAAGTAGGAGAGAATGGTTAAAATATTATCAGCTGAAGCCACAGTTCTTCAGTTCACTTTGAACATCATACAGTCAATATGTTTTTACCATTTCAGCTGACGTAAAAAAGCCATTATCCTACAAAAACTTGTCAGAGGTTTTAGTGACGCACAAGCTTGTCTCTGATCTTGTAGCCGATTATACCCAGCAGAACCAAGGCAGGGAGGAAGGAGTACAGCAGGATAAAGTCTAGTGTGAATCGAGATAGCGCACCAGGATAGCCTTGATCAATGATCTGATTGCCTTGAGTGACCAAACACGCACCTGGTAAGGGTTTAGTAACATCTGTAACAACAAAAAAAACAGAAAAAACTTAGAGATGTTTGGCAAGTTTAGTTAGTTACAAACCAAACAATGAATCCTTAGTGCCTAATGCAAATTACTACATAACCTGCCAGGCGTCCTTGAACATTGAACTGTGATTATACAGCAAAATTCTTAATGAGAATTGTCTCAAACTCTTTCAGCAT
Source organism: Telmatherina bonti (assembly GCF_933228915.1). Lineage (NCBI taxonomy): Eukaryota > Metazoa > Chordata > Actinopteri > Atheriniformes > Telmatherinidae > Telmatherina > Telmatherina bonti. The sequence goes on from NC_136629.1 coordinate 32,840,458, forward strand.
TGTTGCAGATGTTCAGCAAATGTTTTTGCTAATATTCTGTAGTCTTTTACTGTGTACTTTATCCTATAAGTTTAAATTGTGGTCCAAAAACTACAATTTTCTGCAGGAAAACATTAATATTTTCACTAACTGGAATAATGTCAAGCCAACCTTTTAAAGAAAGGCTTTCCAGACTACTTATAATCATAAAGCTGTTGCCAGAGATAGCAGTCAATTCACTAATGTTATAACAGGTACATAAAACTTGTAAACTATTCTATAATCAGAATTCCCCGTCCCTTTATAATCTTTAAGTAGACACTGAGGATGGTGCGATGAGAACTTACTGCATGTAAATTCAAGATCGTGGAACTCTGTGACTATGAGCAGCTCACAGCTATATTTCTGGAAGGTCAGATAACTGAGCCACTGAAATACTGTAGGCATCTGCTCGGTGCTTCTGTTGAGAGGAAGAGGAGAGGAGGTTAGTATAGGTCAATATAATACCTTCACTGTCAATAAGGAGCTGAAAACGTTATTACATGCCCACATCCCACATGGCTTCACATCAAATGACTTAAACTTTACAACCAATCTCACCTAAGGAAGCCAGATCCCACCAAGATGCCTGCAATATTGAGTAAAGCCACACCAGTGTTGACCATGTTGGGGTCTTGAACGACCCCTAATAGCACCACAGTCAGCAGTTCACCTGAGAAAATGTACCAAAATCATAATTAAAAGAAAAAAAAAAAAAAAAATATTTAAAAAAAAATTAAACTAACATCTTAAAACTGTAGTAATGGGACATTAACAGCTTCTCTTAATTTAAATGCATATTAATGTACTGAAGCACTAAAACTGACAACAGCGTTGTATTAAAGATAAACATGATAACAGAAATATTTTTTAATAAACGTGGTTGTAAGTACAGGCTTTGTCCATGTGAGAAAGCATCACATGGACAAGCAGGTGTGCAGTAATGATCTTTTACTCTTCATCTTATCAGCTTACCTATAATATGTGGGACTAGAACTACAGCAGTGAAACATAAGAAGCGCAAACTCTCCGGATGCATCCCCACCGTCCTGAGAGAGGAGCAGCATGCAGGGACACACAGGAGGCAACAAGAGTTAGTTCTCAACACAAAACCTATTAAATTCTCAGTGACGGTGAAGATGAAATGAATAAATGAAAATATCTGCTAAGGCAAAATGTGCAGTTTTTTTGTTTTTACATTTCTTACCCACCAGTAAAGGAAAGATGCAAAGATGAAGACGCTCAGGATGCTGAAAGGAAGGATGTGGACAATGTAGGCCAAAAACATTTGCCATTTACTGTACAGGCCGTCCTGACTCTCCTGATCACTGATGGCTCGCAGTGCAGGGACTGTTGATATAAAGACAGAAGTTCAACATGTTGTGTAGCTAGTGGGAAAGAGAAGAGGAATATTAAAACAGTCTGTGTGGAAATTAGGCGACAATGTACTTTTAATTATCCAGCTTACTGTCAGGACATTGACACATGCATGGTTAAACTGAACGTTTTACATCACAATATATAACTTAAAAACATTGAGATGAACACCAGGATCATCTAAAGGCCTTCGGGAAATCTTTCCTTTTCGAAGTAAAGCAGGTTCTTTAAATGATGCATCTCAGTTTGTTCCATCGGCTGTTATCTGTGAGATTAAAGGTCAGAGTGATAAACTAATCACTACCTCTGATTGTTTGGGTGCTAAAAGGATTTGATTTTTCCCAAGTCCATGGTTTTATTGCTTCTCTTATCCTCAGTTTATTACAGCAAGAACCATAAAGCGCAGTTGATTTGTTCCGAAGATCTTAACAATACTGTCATAATCCTTCATTTATACATATAAACTCTTATAGTTTGAATGAATAAATTAAAAATGATAAAAAAAATATATGGTTTGTGTATGACACTGAAATAACATTAACATACAAGTGAGATAAAAAATTCCCCCAAGGCATGGCAACTTATGAAAATACTGTCACTAAAAGAGTTAACCACCAACCATCACCTAACTTAAAAATTAAGATTTATCATGCATTATGGTGTAAATTTGGCATAGAAATCTAAAATAGTTCACATAGTTGTGACTTCTATCCTCAGATCTGTGATGTTGGTTTAAAGATGTTTAAAGATCTCAGATTCAACTAAATGTAGCTTTAATGTAGTTTTTTCCCTTCTTTTTGTCTGTCTAAATATTTGAACACTTTTATTCGGGATTGCTTGGCACAGAAGCGTATATAAGTGCAAACCATGAACACGTCACTCACAGGATCAAATAGATGCAGGCAGTGTAGGTTTGTAGGTAAAAAGGCACTCAGATTTGTTGAACTCCAACAGGGAGTGACACTTATTAACCCCTAAATATAGTCCAGAAATACTTTCTGCAGGGGTTTTCTCATATCTGCCAAAATACACTTTTAAAAAGTGCAAACCCTCCCCCCCAAAAAACTAGCAAATACATTCTCTTCAAACCATTCCTGAATATTTTTAGCAGTGTGACAGGGTCAGCAATCCTGTTAAAGTCTGATCTACATGATTTTCAGAGCAGTTTCCCACGAGAACTTCTTCCAGAGATCACTCCGATTGTATTAGTTGTTATGTTGCAGCTAATCAACGTTTAGTCCTCTTCAAATTTTATCAATTAATTTAAATTAAAGTTTCTGGTTGAAAGGTTTTTGCTTTATAAATGCATCTTTTTCTAATTCTTAAAGTGAATTCTTTGATCAAACTTAACTAATAACTTAATCTTGTATTTTGAAGCACTTTAAGCACACAAATTCTACACTTAACTACGTATTTTTGCTAAAAGGAACAAAAGTAATGCAGACAGAAAACCACTTTTGCCTTCTGTACAAGCGATAAGCAAGGTCATTCAGCTGAGATAAGGATGTTTAAAGCGCCCTATCTGACAAAAGGTTGAGTAACACACCACTTTTACCCAGATCATTGCACTCGTTCACCTCAGAATTTCCAATATGTCATTGTATCCAGCTCAGGCAGATATTTAAAAGGTGTTTGTGTCAGTCACATCTTTTTTATTAGCCTTGTAATGTCACCTTAATATGTGTAACCACTCAAATCTGATTATTTTAAGCCAAGAAAAGTAAAAATAAAGTCTTCCCGCTTCATTGATGTTTGATGTTGAAACTCACAGAGAGCAACGGCGTTGAGCATGCCAGTGTAGGGTGAAGCACCAACACACTGATAGATGATGCCAATACGGTCCTGCACAGCACCCTTGGTGACGTCTTCATCTAAATGCATGACGAAGAAGGCCACAAATAGGCCATATATCAGGTTCTGGGACAGACGCATCAGAACACCCATCCTGTCTCTGGAAAGGTTTCTTAGTGTGCGCCTAAAATGCAAAACACACATGTGAATACACAGACAAGCACATTAAATGAATAATAAAGAATTATTACTACTTTGCTTTATTTGATCTCAGTTAAGACAGTAATACTGCTGCATGTTTAATCTCTATTTCTAGGAAAAACCCTTCTATCGCTGGAGTTTTTATTTGGTGTTTACAGACACTAACAAGGACTGAAGGCTCCTTTCAACACGGACCTGAACAGAACTTCAAGTTTGGCTGCACCGCTGGGTGATTCTTTGCTCTTATAGGGGATGGCTGGCTTGTCTGATTGCTGAAGGCTTTGCTCCATTTGGCTCAACATGTTCTGGTAGATGGCAGACGTCTGATAGGATGAAGTAATCTCGTGCATGCGGTTGAATGTGGCTGCTTCTCTCTCGCTGCTGCGCGTGTCCACCGAGGTAAAGTCAACTGTTAGACAACATGCAGTGTGAATGTTTTAATGCAGATGCTACCACAAAGAGTCCTTAGATATTCATCCAATTTAAAATGTTTTAAAATGTGTTCAAATGTAGCTATGTGAGTGTAATACCGTATATATCAAAGGGATTGCAGTACTCTGGACACTCATATCCACACTGGCTGAAGAAGTCCACCATCTCCTCTGGTTGCCCACAGAATACCAACTCTCCACGGCTCATTATTGCTATCCTGCTGAACACCTGAGAGGCCAATATACATTACCAAATATCTCAACGTATAACTCCCAATCTGTGTTTTATTGTCAGATAACAGATGAACACATCCCACGGGCCAATTTATTCCCTCTAACAGTTTAATAAGCCTGTATTTCTTAATTAAAACATTGTTTTTAACTCCCAGTTTTTTGTTAGATGCCAGTAGTTCAGACAAATAAAAAAAAAAAAAAAAAAAAAGTGTTTGCATTTACATATAGGAATGAAAACCAAACCGACTGTGTCTATCTTTTAAAGAAAGCATCAGTTGCCTATTTATTTCCTCTTTTTCATCTGGAAACTCACCCTGAAGAGCTCTGAGCGTGGCTGATGGATGGTTACTATGACGATACGGTTCCTCCTGGCCAGCTCCGCCAGCAACACCACGATCTGATTGGCAGTCATGCTGTCCAGGCCGGTGGTTGGCTCATCCAATAGGATCACTCCTGCAACAACATCATCCCAATGACCTCACCGCCGTCATTGTCACACAGTCAAACACACAAGTAAAAGGCAGGACAGCAACTTTTTTTTTTTTTTTTTTCAAAGTTGGAAACTTTTAAATGATCTTATTAAAGGGCACATGAGGGACTCTCTGTGGGGCTAACTTGTGAAGATAAGTGAGTTCTCTTATTTTTAGTTAATTACTCTAATTAGGACAATTAAAAGATTGCCTCTTTGCATTATGAAAGCAGGGTGGAATTAGCAGATGCTTTAATTGTGAGATTAATTCATTTCCTGGTTGATTGGAGAGGCAGCGAATGGGAACTCCTCATTACTCTGTGCGTGACTCTGAGTTCCTGTGTGTGTATGTTCATAGCCATTTAATCCTGAATGAGGACTAAGACCCTTCATCCTCCCTAGAGGACCACAGACCTGATAAACTACACCTGGGATGAGCACATGCGCGTACACACACACACACTGAGGTGGGTTTCTGCTCATTCCTTTCATAGTGTGATAACCGAGTCCTTTAATACTCTTCTCCATCTCTTCCTTCATCCCTGTCTCTGTCCTCTCCTTAGTCCCCTTATACTTAGATTCTTTTGTTTTCTTCCAGTGCAGACTTTAAAACTCTTGAGGTGAGAGACAGGTCATGTGGGGAAGTTTCTTCTCAGTAAAGTCTCGTTTCTCACATTTATATGTGGAACATAATGAGCTGATAAGCACCTTGGTAAGGAGAGAAGTATGTCTTGACATGTAAACAAGTAGTATGTTAATAGTTTTACTTACTGTTTACTCTGCATATTCAAAGAAAAACTCACTTTCCAATGCAATTCTAAGTACAAAAGCCACAGCATTTGCTCAGAAGTTTGTTTCAGCCATCTGTGTGATAAAGGCCAAGCTTGGTTATAAGAACTAAGTGAAGGCCTCCTCCTAGGCCTTAAGAGCATGGCGTATGGCGAGCATGGTGTGTGAACTGTACAAATTAGTGGTAAACCCCTTCAGGTTGATTGCTGCGGTACGACGTCTTTATCCAAACATCTCAACTCAAGAACAATAATACAGAACATCAACCATCTCCAGACTTCACCCTGGTGATTCAACCATCACCTTCAGCAGGGAGGAGCTGGTGAGAGTCCTCTGGAGGACAAAATCCAACACTGTCGCTGAGCCTGATAACATCTGTGGGCGGACCCTAAGCATTGCTGAGTAGCTGGGGGAGGTATTCCAGTAACTGTTTCAGACTTCCATAAACTGCTGCACAGAGCCCTGGAATGGAGACGTTCCCGCCCCAAGAAGGGCCTTACTGAAGCATTAAATGACCTGAGGCCTGTGGCCCAAAACTCCTTGGTGATGAAGCTGATGGAGAGATTTCATCACCCACTGCAGTTCGCATACAGGACCTGCATGGGAGTGGACGGTGCTCCCATTCATCTCAGAGACCATCCATACACATTTAGAGACCCCCCAAGACTATCGCCAAGCTTTTGTTTGCAGACTTCTCATCTGCATTTGATGCCAAGCAGCCTCACATCCGTAGCCAGGACGTAAATAAACTTTAGTTTAGCTCACCAGCTCACCTTGAGGATAACTGATTTTTTGACTAACTGGTCACAGATAGTTGGTGTTAATGGTTTGTACTCTGACATCCTCCACACTTCCAGCGACTCCCCACAAGGCTGTGTCCTGTCGCCTCCGCTTTGCATCCTCTACACTGATGACTGCACGTCCACTCGGCCAAACTGTCAAATTAGCTGATGACACCATCTTGCTATCTTTGCTCTCTGCTCCCAAACCACACCATAGTTCTACTTCAGGACTTTGTCACCTGGTGTGAAGGCACCTGCCTCCAGGTGAATTCAGCTAAAGCTAAAGAGGTGATTGTGACAGTCTCAAGTGAGCAGAGGCATCTGGAAGGCGCTGTTACTACCACCATTCATGAGGAATCTGTGGCGGTGGTGGGGTAGTGCAGATATTTGGGTACAGTCTTTGTTGGCCTTCTGAGATTTGTGGCAACTCTCAAATACCAACAACACAAGCCAATGTTCCTTATGTTGTCTGATGTTTTGTCTGATATTTTGATGATGCTGCTCCTCATGCCCCTCCAGGACAAATAAAGTGTTGAATTGAACTGTTGAATCACAAATTTTTGAGTCTGCAGAGCATGCGATCCGTTCTCTGGTTTCTACTTCTGTATTGAAGTCTTGGTAAATATTTGGTAAAAATTTCCAATAAATTTTCAAAAATTCCAAAAACATCAAGTTGAATTGGTTCAGTTTGGTTCATGGAGAATTTGATGCTAAAAATTTAAAGTTGATATATCAAATGTGTAAATTTTAAGGTTAACTTCAAACTTCATCATGGTCTGCACGTGTTGACTACCATTTCCTAAACTATATTCCCAAGAATTTTGGACTATTTTTACAAGACAGACTTGAATAACTGCGTATCTATCTTTTAAGGGCATCTTTTTAATACCAACTTGCAGCATTTTTTGTAAAATCTATGTCCCACGTGGTGCAAAGCTTCAAACTTCCAATTCATATTTTCTATTTTACATCCTTTTCTGTAAAAACTTTAGAATTTAAGGGATAAAATGTTATTTCAACTCAGTTCACTTCATTGTTGTGATCTTAATTTGCAATAACAGCTTTTTCTGGAAGTCATACGTTGTTAAGGACTCTTCCCAGATGCATCCCAGCAGAGGAGGAACTTACTTGGGTCCTGAAGTAATTGGCTGGCTATGGAGACCCTCCTCCTCTCACCACCAGAGATGCCTGGAAAAACCCGACCTCCGATAACACTGTGCGCCACATGACTCAGACTCAACTCAGCCATCACTGCAGACACCTACACATGAGCCAGTGGTCAAAGGCAAGATGACAAATAAAATTATTATTAATAATTTGTATAACTAGTGGTTATGCCAGTGTATCACTGCCTTGTGAAATATTTCAGACTGATTTGCTTTTGATAAAATGAGTTATGGACAAGCAAAAACAAATAAAGCATGAGTTTTCCTGATTTCCTAATGAACATAAATCTTCCTTAAAGAATCATAACTAGTTATTTTTCTGATTGTTTTCTTTAAATATTAAAAAAAAAAAGTCAAAGTTTAAGCTAAAGAAAGAGAAGAGATAAAGTGAAAAGGCCGGTGAAAGCTCAAACAAGTCACCTTTTTCTTGATTGCCTCAGCCGAGTGCTTCCGCAGGGCCAGCTGGGCTGTGTAGGTCAGAGTCTCCTCCACTGTCAAATAACTCAGCAAGTTATCACTCTGGAAAAGAAAAACAGCACAAAACCGAATCAAAAAAAGAGGAGAAAATAGTAACAAAATGAGAGATCCGGTGAGGGAAACATGTGGCAACTTAGTGATTCAGAAAGTTATAACACTCAATTTTTACATTGGGAATGAGAAATAAGGGGTTTACATGTTTTCATTTTTTAATACCAGAATCTTTTCTTAAACTTTACTGGTTTCTGCACAGCGATCTCCATGCAAAAAAGCCAAGAGTGTTCCTAATGGTCTGGTCATTCCTCATACAATTCTCTAAAAGCCTTTATGAGCTTAAGGGAAGAATTATGCTTCACATTTTTACCCATCTTGTTTCATACAATCTTATTTGATGACAATATGACCTCCTTATTAAGCTTCACCATTTAGAACAATAAAATGATCCGTTAATTTGAGCCAAGTGAGTTGACATAGTGAAATTTCTCAAGTGCAGTGAAGACAGGAGTTTAATCCTATAGAGCCCAAAGTGACATATTTGATGCATACATATTCAGAAATTTTACATCATTTGGTGGTAAAAAATTTGCTTGAAATTCTGTTGAACACAATCCATTACTTATCTTCTGCCCACTAATATTTACCAGGACATAGAAGATTACACTATAATATTCAGATATATCACAATATGGTAATAAATAAAAAAAAAAAATCCCCCCAAAAAACTGTTAATTTTTTGTTACATTTTGTTAAGACCACATAATAAAAAATTGAACTTTTCTTGCTATTTTTTCATGGGTCTGGACTTAAATGGTTTGACTTCCACTGCTAAAGCTATAGCTTACCTTCACTCCTTTGCAGGTTATAAAAAACACTACTTTAATTCACTTTTTTTCTTTGCCTTTGTGGCTCATCCCTGTAAATAAATTGATATAGGACACATTCAGCAGTGCGCTTTATACTTGTGTGTTCATGGATGCCTGTACAGCTCATCTGTAATATACCTTTCCTTTAGATATGCATGCACACGCAAACACACTTGCACACACACACACACACACACACACACACACACAGCTTCAAGCAGCTGAACCTGCTGCCTGCCTCAATTAACACATGGCTTGCTTCCCAATCCCACTCTGCTTTGTTCTCTCATCTGAATGACTTTAATATCAGGAGCTCATATCAGCTCCTCATCTATGGCTTAGCAGTGGAAGTTAATGACGAGGCTTAGAGAGCAGAGAAGAGGTGGAGGCAGGGGTGCTATCAGCAAAAAGAGAAATATGATTTGAAAGGAAGCGAATGCAGTTTTAAACCAGTGTTTTTAATTCAGGCTTTGGATACACATGAGCACCTCTCATTGAAAGATTAAGAGCATGAGGAGGCTATCAAGGGTCTTAAGTTAATTTCATACAGAAGCCCGGGCAGCTTTTCTGGAGTTTATGCAAAGTAGTGTGTTTATTAAGTTTGTGATCTAGTATTTGTGGTGGTTAGTAGAACTACATGACAATTTTAAAGTGTATAAACTTTCTTGGAGGGGAATGAAGTAAAAAAAATAAGCTGTTAACTTCTCTTGAATATATGTTGTTTTACAAAGATGTTTTACAACTCTGAGAGCAGTTCTGAAGTTGCTTCCATTGTGTGTTGTTGATCCTGAAGATGCAGTCAGGAATGTCAAAGGAGATGTAGTTTTTGTGATCGGTGTTGGGTGTTGGGTGTTGGGTGTTACCTGCAGGACGTAGGAGAAGCAGTCCTGGTACTCCTCTCTTTTCAGCTTTCTGCCATTAATGAAGATCTCACCCAACAGTGTACCATTGTTTCCAATCCTTCCTGAGATGGCATCCAACAGTGTTGTCTTCCCTGAGCCTTTGCAATGCAAAGTTAACACACACACACACACAAAGAAAAACACACATATTCACTCATACTGCACATTATGTGCACAATAACTGGGTCTGTTGTGCACTTTAAAATGCTTAAAAGAATTATAATGACTTTGTGTAATTATATTTAACCCTTTCATGCACAGTGGTCACTATGGTGGACACCTGTTTACAAGATTTTTTCTTGCATATTCATTAATGAGGGTGGTATATTTGTAAATGAAGCATTTTAGTGGATGTTAGTGAGTCATCCAATACATTACCACTCACCTAAGAATGAATAAATATAAAATACAACTGAATATAAATATATACATTGTATTGGTGCAAATTTGCCTCTTTGATAAACAGGAAAACAAAATGATACAGCAATAGTTTATAAAACATCTACATAATATAATTATGATTATATATTGAAAGTACATTAAAGGTGGAGTATGTAAGATTTTTAATTTTTTTTTTCTTTAAATTAACTAAAAAAATAACTACAATCATAATTAGATAGTTTTTTAAAACATGTAGGTTCCAGTTTGTCCATATTTGATGTGTTATTAAATTACAAGTTTAATTAATGACAGATACCCTTCTTAAATGTTTGCCTACCAGTAAAAAAAAAAAAGTGCTTTTTGTCATTTGTCATTAATTAAACTTGTAGTTTAATAACGCATCAAATATGGACAGACTGGAACCTACATGTTAAAAAAAACTATCTAATTATGATTGTAGTTATTTTTTTAGTTAATTTTTTTTTATATTGAAAATCTTACATACTTCACCTTTAAAATAAATCAAATAAATTCAAAATATCACTAATAAACTAAAAAGCACATGTCTAGAAGTAAAATACTGTATCTAAAATAATATGACATTATTTTTTATTAATGCATGCATGAAATGGTTAAAATATTTAGTCTTAGAATAATCAGGGGAGTGTGAACCTGAGTTGCCCAGTATGCCCATTATCTGCCCACTGTCTACGTGGAAGGAGACATCATTGAGGATCTGACGGGTCCATTGCTTCCTGCAGGAGGGCAAGTCCCACCATGGTCCTACACGCTCACTAAAGCACGCACACACACATACACACACACACATACACACACACACACACACACACACACACACACACACACACACATTCACAAGTAGTACTTTAGGACCCGTCTTATTGTAATATTCCTTGCTGAAAGGTTAGTGCTGTGCTAACAGGCATTAATTAGTCTGTTTTTAAATAAAAGTTGCTTTAAGATTACAATTAGTTTGACTTGAAGCAGCTCATGTGCGTGTCTAGTTCAGCCTGTTTTTGCAGCATTTACCTGACAGTGTAGGAGATCTTACTGACACTGAGAGAACAGAACGGCGCCGATTGCTCCTCTCCACCGTCTATCCTCACATCCCGCTTCTCCTCCGACACAAACCTGAAAGATTCCCTACTTTTAGTCCCGTTCTGTGCCTCCATCGCTTGCATAGAGTAAAATCTGCTCATTGCTCCAGTCCAAATGAGAACTGAATCAAGTCTGCTTCACATTAGTTTTTTTTTTAATATTCTTTAAGTCCAGACTTTGTTTCTGTGCACCTGTTTGCCGTACTGAGCAACAGTGCGAGGTCAGCAGTGTTGATCTGAGCCATGAAAACACAGTGAACACAGTGAATGGTGTGTTATCTCAAAGAACTTTGATCTGGACTTCTGTAAAGAGAAAGAAAAAAAAACCCTCATGCTGAGTAGACTGACAAGCTTTCAGTCTCTGCTCAGTTTGCTTGTTGTGGGCTGCATCTGGAACCGCTATGACGGCCAGGAGAGAGCTGGTGAAGAACTGACATGACATGAACTTGGACGTCTTAAGAAAGAAGGCCTGTGAGGTACAAGAGGAGATCTTCAGCTGGACTGGAGTTTACCGAACAGAGAAATAAACAACGGAAGAGGGAAAGAAACGGCGAATATCCCAACAAAAGAGAATATTCCCCAAAAAAACAAAGAGTGGACAGGAGGCATATGACCTTTTGACCCTACAGACCTGATCCCACAGATTACATCATCATGGACGAAGAAATTTCCCTCAATCATAAAAACAGCAGCTCACAGGTCAGTCAGGACAAAATAAACAAATTAAAATTCAACTTTTACGCTCTTTTACAGGACTTGGTTGTTGCTAAGTGCATAAAAAACTAATGAAATCAAATTTGTGTTTAAATTTCACTTAATATGCCGTCAAACTTCCATCTTCTCTATAATTACTCATTAAAAGACTTGTACAACCTGTTTCCATTGGTTAAAACTGTAATTGTTGCATGTTGATGCTGTTATTGTCGTACTTGGAATCAAATCTTAAAGACGTGCAGCTCGCTTCCAATCATCGTTTTTAGTAAATACATAAAACTAATGCTGTAAAAATGCTGTCATGCCTTTCGGTCAGAGACAGTAATCAATTTATACTGGGAATAGTTTACATAAATAATGTAAAAATAAGAGTTCACAGTTAATAAATATTAAGAGTAATTATCAGCACAAATTCTCTGATGAAACAGGGGTCTTTTCGCTGTGCAGTGCTTCATGACATGTTATAATACCATCTAGTGCTTATTAATGTGTAACCCCGTTCTCATATGATCATTATTTACACAAACACACAAGCGGATGCATCCTAATATAACAGAAAAAACACATACAGGACAAAATATTCTACACATCACCCAAAGAAGATTTTGAAGTGTGCCGAACCTTCGTTACATGTAAGAAATGATTCTCTGCTATTGTGTGTAAACTGTGCAGTTATTTGTCCCGCTAACATGTAATTAAAATGATAAATCTGTGCCAGGGAAGGAACTAAACTACAACATAGTTTAGGAGGATTCTTAAAGTTTCTGTTGCAATTTGTCCTTTATTAATAACATGAACAGAAATAAATAAAAAAAAACATCTTATGGTTTTACTGCAACATCTTCAACAGCACCAAGACATGGAGCTGTTCTCATGCGAAGAGGACAGCAGTCTCTACTTCACCTACAGCGGAGGGTGCAACGAGCTGGAGGTCAACGACCTGCACTATGAGGTGGCTTCCAGCGTCTCTTCCTACCTCTACTACATGCATGTATGTAAATGTATCAATGTGTAAATGTGCCTGCGTGTTTCCAGGTGGACACGGCAGCTCAGATCCCCTGGTATGAGAGGTTGTCGGAGTTCAAACTGCCGTGGGAGATAAAAGGAAACAAGCAGATGACCATCAGCAAGCTCAGCCTGAGAGTTCACAGCGGACAGATGCTGGCTGTCATTGGCAGTTCAGGTGGGAAAACGCTGCTGCTTCAAATCGAGATGGTGAATGTAGAGTTTGCTTTAGTTGATTGTAGGTATACTGTAGGCTGGTTTGTGTTATTAGTGGAACATTTTAAGGAATGAGATTGTGTTAATCCAGTGTTTCTCAATTCTGGTCCTCAGGCCCCCCTTCCCTGTATGTTTTATAGGCAACCCTACTTTAACACACCTGAATGCAGCCTGTTAACAAGCCCTTTATTTCAAAGAACTTAATAAGGAAGTTCAATAATGTGACTCAGGTGCTTTGTAGGAGGTATATGTCTAAAACATGCGGGGCCTGTGGACTGGATTTGAGAACCTGTGATGAACTGGTGACCTGTCCAGGGTGTACCCTCCCTTTCGCCCAGTGATGGCTGGGATAGATTCCAGCTTTGTTGTATCCATTAATTGCAACAAGCTGTTAAGAAAACAGATGAGCAGATGGAGGTTGTGTTAACAGAATATGCAGCATACATGCTGCTTGCTTCAATGCTGGTCAAGACATGTTAGACAAAAAAGTAGAAAGGAAGGTAGACAAGTGGACAAATGTTCATGGTTCCGCTGAAACTCATTCCTGAGCTTTGATTTCTTATGATTTTGCTGTGTATAAGCGCTCGTCTTCTCTTAGGCTGTGGCAAGACGTCGCTGCTGGATATAATAACTTGTCGGGATGAGGGCGGCAAGATGACTTCTGGTCAGATCCTGATCAACGGGAAGCCCAACACGCCACAGTTGGTGAAGAAAAGCATAGCTCATGTCCGCCAAGACGACCGTCTTCTTCCTCACCTCACCGTCCGGGAGACTCTGAGCTTTGTAGCCAAACTGAGGCTCCCCACTCACTTCACACAAGCTCAGAGGGACCAGAGGGTAAGAGTTAAAGGGTGAATTCACACATTTTCAGCTGCTTCATAGCAACGTACTATATTTGATAACAGTCTTGAAGAAGATTTATGTCGATTAACTCTTCCTGCTGTTGTCTGCTGCAGGTGGACGATGTCATTGCAGAGCTGCGGCTGCGGCAGTGTGCACACACCAGAGTGGGAAATGACTACGTGAGGGGTGTTTCTGGAGGGGAGAGAAGGAGAGTCAGTATAGCTGTGCAGCTTCTCTGGAACCCTGGTGAGAAACACAAAGAGAGAGAGAGAGAGAGAGAGAGAGAGAGAGAGAGAGACCCTGTTAAAACCTTCATTTTTTATGTAAAATGATTTGAAATGTCATCATAAGACTGGATTCTGTTTAAAAAAACAAACAAACAGAAGTTTTGTTACTCAGATGTCAAATTCCAGACCTGAAGTGTCACAATGCTGATGTTTCCCTGGTCTGATAGGCTTGATTCACATAAAATAAATCTTGTCAAGTTCTGCACAAGCTTTCTAAAGACACATTTATTCCATTCAAGGTTTTTTTTTTTTTAATTTAATTTCTTTCAATAAATCAAAACAAATTTTAAAACATTTCTTAAACTTGAATGAAAGAAGGAGCAGCAGAAGTAAAGTCTTATATTAAGTTTGTTGAAGCAGAATGAGATCTAAACTTATACAGTCTCATCCCATTTCTACGACACACAGTAATACTCCAACTCCATTTCACTAAAATATCTCACTTCACAATAAAAAGAAAATAAATAAATAAACAAAAAAGTAAAGATTTCCACAAAATACTTCTGGCTTCAAATACTGTCTCATCAACATTTCCTTTGTGTTCTTCAAGCTTATATTTAATAATATTTGCATTTTGTACCTTCTCTTAAACTGTTACATGGTTTTACTTTCCTTTCATTGATCAGTTAAGCTGTTCCATAATTTTACCCCTGACATTAAAACACACATACTGTATATTGAAGTTCTTCCTACACGCTGCACATGCTACACATAGCTATCCTCCCAAACCATAACCCTCTAACCCCCCGTAACCCCTGCTAAAACAAATCGTCAGTATTATTTGGAATTATTATATTTATTATGTTCATTATATATATATATATATATATATATATATATATATATATATATATATATATATATATATATATATATATATATATATATATATATATATTGATATTATTTAATTATATTGGCTCTGAATATTATTTGGGCTGTTTTAAACTTAATCAAATCTGAAGATTTTGAGCTTCTGTTAATAAAAAGAGTTTATTTGTATGGTCTCTATATCCTGCATTATGTATTAATCTAATATGATACAGTAATAAAACCTTTAACACACAGGCTGTATCTCTAAATATTTATAACCTAAACCAGTATCTAGTTTTAAACATTATTACTCAGAATATTTCTTATCTAATATTTACTCTTTAATTTAAAAACAATTACATATAAAAGTGTTAATCGTCTGTTTTGTAGGCTTTTTATTTGTTCTGATTTCTGTAAGTTTGTCAAGGTTTTTAGCAGAAACAAGTTTTAAAAAAATCAAATAAAAAGACACCTTTTGTTTCCTTTGCATTTATTTAGGCAATTATGTGGTTGTTTGTACATTTTGATGGTTAAAGTAATAAATCATGTCAAACTGAAGTGTTCTATTGAACAACAAAAAAATGCTCCTGAATTATCTGAAAGATCTGACAGTCAACCTGCTCAGTTAGTATGTTGGACTTTTCCAGTAGGTTTGCAGCTAAAACAGAGTATTTAAGACAGAAAGGGATTTACCAGAAATAATATTAAAGTCTGGGATTGTGAACAAATGAGCAGGCAGTCAGCCCTGTTTGTTTCAGCAGTTGCTGAACTGGTTTCTCACCTTGCAGGGATTCTGATCCTGGATGAGCCCACATCAGGTTTGGACAGTTTCACAGCTCACAACCTGGTTATCACACTGTCCCGCCTGGCCCGTGGAAACCGTTTGGTCCTGCTGTCCGTCCACCAGCCCCGATCAGACATCTTCCAGCTCTTCGATCTTGTTGTGCTGCTGTCTTCAGGTTCAGCTGTGTACTGCGGTGCAGCTCGTGACATGGTGCCTTACTTCACTGCCCTGGGGTACCCCTGCCCACGATACTGCAACCCTTCTGACTTCTATGGTTGGTGTGAATATTGACACATTGATCAGTGAATTGGCTCTTTTTTTTCATCAGCACTGTCTGAAAGTTTCTGCCGACAGCACACATTTATGTGCATGTTGATGATAGACATCATTAGGAAATTGCTATGTTCTTCATCAACATTAAACTATTATAACTATCTTTGTTGCTGTTCCCAGTTGACCTGATCAGTATAGACTGCCGCAGTCCAGAGCAAGAGGCTGAGTGTCTGGAGCGAGCTAGACTTTTGGCTGAGAAGTTTGCAGAAAAGGTTCAAGATACTGATGACCACATGTGGAAACCGTCGGAAAGCAACACGACACAAAGAGACAGGTAGATATCTATCTATCCATCTATCTATCCATCTATCCGTCTATCCATCCATCTATCCATCCATCTATCTATCTATTGTAGATTAAACACTAAATAAATGTATAAAACTTTTTTTTTTGCTCGTCATTTTTTCTTGATTTCAATTGGGAAACACAGTAGCCAGACCATTATTCTGCTGCTATAATGCCCAAGAAGACAAGTAAAAAGATTTAAAAAAAAAAAAAAAAAAACCAATAAAAATTTTATCATGGATTATTTTTATTTATTTGGAATTTTTTTTTTTTTTTTTTTTTTTTTTTTTTTTAACAAAAAGTCGATTTTAAAATTGTCAAGAAAAAAAAAATCCCAATTTTCAATTTGATTTTCCCACCACTACTATCTATCTATCTATCTATCTATCTATCTATCTATCTATCTATCTATCTATCTATCTATCTATCTATCTGTCTGTCTGTCTGTCTGTCTGTCTGTCTGTCTGTCTGTCTGTCTGTCTGTCTATCTATCTATCTATCTACTTGCATAGAGCTGAGTTAAGTATAATTAAAGCTTCTCAGATGTTTGTTTTTAAAATATATTTTTATGTATGAAATATATTTTTATATATTCCACTAAAAAGAAAATAAGTTTCAGAAAGCTGCTTGAGTAAAATGTATTGAGCAGTAAAATAAAGTACTTTTTCCTCTCATGTTGTTGATTTTACAGCCTCATTTTGTCATTATTGTAAACAAGTCCTGCAAAGATAATTACTGAATATTGCTGTCCAGCATTCTGCATGGAAGTAAATGGGGAACACCCGCATTCTGACGAATCATCTCACCTTTAATAATCTCAGTCTGGACAAAACTCACGCTCCCTAACTGTTTCTCTTCTTGTGCAGCAACACTCAGCAGCCAAACAGGAAAGAAGCAGAGGAAGTAATCACCGTTTCCAAAGAAAGAAACAGACTGCCTGGCAGACTTCACCAGTTTACCATCCTCATCAGGTAAGAGCTCACAGGAATGAACCACAGGACTCTGAAGGTCACACAATACCAACCTGTCCTCTGCTCTTCCTCAGGCGCCACTTATATAATGACTACAGAGACCTGGTCACCTTGTTGGTTCACGGCTTCGAGGCCCTCCTCATGTCACTGCTGGTCGGTTTTCTGTACTACGGGGCAGGAGAGCAGCGTCTGAACATTCAGGACACAGTGGCCCTCCTCTACATGATCGGAGCTCTCACCCCATTCGCTGTGGTGCTGGATGTCATAGCTAAATGTAGGCATGCAAAGATAAAACTGTGTTAATCCCATCTGATATTTCAATAACTTTTAATGTTTGAAGCATGATGTACAGAACAAACTATGTTAGAAGTTTTGAAAAACTCAGTTCATGACTATGTGTATATAAAAAACAAGTTGAAGGACAAATTTACTTTATCCCATAAGAACCCAGTGTGACATAAATGATACATACAGTTTCAGAGACATTTGGCATCACTTCATGGTACAAACTTTGCTCAAAATTCTGTGGAACACAATCAGATTTTTTGTCTTCTGCCCCTCAATGGACACCAGAAAGAAGATTATACTATAAAAAATCGACACATCACATGGTAATAAATGGTAAATATCCCTAAAATAATTTAGTACATTTGTATTCTGCATTTTTTAAATATACAAAAGAAAGATTTTGTTGGTCGTATCGTATCATTTTTTCCATTGGTTGGATTTTTATGGGTTAAAGAAAAAAAAAAAAAAGACAGAACTTTCAAATTATAAGCTGTGTTAAAATATAAAAGCCAAGCATCTCCAACTCTATCAAGAAAATCCCCAAAGCGTTCTCCCAGTCCCATTTAATATTTAATCTCCCAGTTAAAACTAACATTTTCAACTCTGTGGTTATTTTATTACATTTATTTTACTGCCAAAGTGAGTAAAACTCAAGGAATGCCACTGATGAGAAGTCGTTTGAGCCATCTGCAATTTTAAATGAAGGATAATGTGGACCAAAATTAAATAAAAAAAAGTCTCAATCAAAAACTGCTTTTAACTATTTTTCCCCATGAAGGACAACCATACATGTGGGGAATGGTACAAACTTTGCTCAAAATTCTGTGGAACACAATCATGCACAATGCATCTTTAAAAATTCACAAGTTTTCTGCACAAAGTGAAAGGATTGAAGAAGCAGGAAAACAAGAAATGCAGAGATGTTAATCAAATTCATACTGCAGAGCTGTGGTGGGACATCTAACTGGACCAGCTAATGTGGTCTGGAACAGCATCGTAAAGTTATCAGACAGTGTTGTAGAAGGTAGTTGCTGCAGACACGCGTAGTTCTTGGAATATTCAAGTACAAACAGCTGCAGACGTAGCAAAACAGAAAACAGCGACTAAAGTCAAGGTCTTTAAGTCAGGTCAAAGTCACACTATATCAAGAGTTGTAAAACTGATTCTAAGTAAACTCATGACTCAGATACCAAAGACTTTTAAATTGATCATGTCAAATACATTTAAACTTAACAAAACATTTTGACAACCACAAAACAAGAATTTTAATCGGTTTATAATTCTGCACCTGCTGCAGTGACTGAATAATATCCTCTGCAGGTCACACCGAGAGAGCCATGCTCTATCACGAGCTGGAGGACGGCATGTACTCTGTCACCTCGTACTTCTTTGCCAAGGTAAACCCTGCTTCTAAAACATCATCTCCAGCAGGGGTCAGACTTGCTCCATGCTGGGGCCACCTGACCCTAACACAGCACTGGAATGTGAACGTATGCAAACATATGAGATAACACAGAATATGTGTGTTTTTCTGCATCATCTGTTGATCTGAATAGAAATCGTCTCTTCTTTCAGGTCCTGGGGGAGCTACCAGAACACTGTGTGTTCACTTTGGTTTATGGTCTGCCTATTTATTGGCTGGCAGGGTTAAACGAGGCTCCAGACCGTTTTCTTCTCAACTTCTCTTTAGTGTGGCTGATGGTTTACTGCAGCCGGTCCATGGCTCTATTTGTGGCTGCTGCACTTCCCACCCTGCAGACCTCTGCTTTCATGGGCAACTCTTTGTTCACAGTCTTCTATTTGACCGGAGGTTTTGTCATCAGCCTGGAGAACATGTGGCTGGGTGAGGAAACAGATTTGTGCTCTCAACAGAAAAGACTAAGAGAATACATGAAGCACTAGAACATAGCTTGATTAGATATAGGTAATAAAAATAACATCTCCATGGTATTCATGTTTATCCCTTCCAGTGGCTTCATGGCTCTCTTACTCCTCCTTCATGCGTTGGGGTTTTGAGGGGATGCTGCAGGTGCAGTTCAGAGGCAATAAGTACCCCGTTACCATTGGAAACATCACTATCAACGTAGATGGCATACACGTGAGTGACAACGCTGATAGCTGAACTAATAGCATATTTACAGAGACATGAAAGGATAAAAGTCGCATGTTTGTGTTGCAGGTTGTGGAGGCCATGAAAATGAACCAGTACCCGCTGTTCTCCTGCTACTTGGTCCTGGTGGCGGTCTGTCTGGGCTTTATTTTGCTTTACTTCTTGTGCCTTAAATTCATAAAACAGAAGTCCAGTCAAGACTGGTGAAAACAGGGACAGCTTCGAGAAGCTAATGGAAATATAATTGTCTGAAATCACACACAATCAGAGGCAGGGTGGAGGAAAGTCATTTGTTGTTCGACTGGTTCGACACAGAGCTTAATACTACTGAGTTAGCTGTTTTAATGGTCATGTCTGTATGAAGAAATGCTTAATTCAGGGGATGAAAGTAAAGTATGTGTATTTTCTTTTGTAGCATACATATTCTTAAGCATTGAAGCAATAGGAACTATTAAAAGTGGAACTCTGTTAAGTTGTAAAAACACATTAAGTGAGAATCTAACATCTCATTAAGTGTGAGAGTCTGGGAAGTGTAGGATTACCCAGAACTTTCCAAGAGAAAATAATACTCTGTCTTTGTATTGCTGTATAAGATCAAACACTTTGCCATACTGCTGTTTGCTGCTGGATGGCAGCAGAGCACTGCACTAACATCCAGATTTTTCCTCTTCTGTCATGTCAAACGATTAGAGCGCTACTTTGGCAGATATCCATCTGCAGCTTTTGCTTGTTCCATTTTCAATCTCCTTTTTTCTTCTCTGCAGCTTTATCTTTTTCGTATGATTATTAGGCTTACTGTAATGTTGTAAGTGTGTGGATTGAAAAGACAAGCCTGGGAGAGATTTATTAAGTCACAATCGGGGAGGGACAAGAGAGACCTCGTATTTCTTGTGTCCTCACAAGGAAGGTTATGTAAACTGTGTTTTTGTGCTGGTGCAAAGGCCGGTTAGATATTTTACCAACATGCTCCAAGTCCAAATTACCAAAGAACTTAAATAAAAAGTGTTTTTTTTTTTTTTTTTTGTCTACATGCTTCTCTTTGGTTTAAATTCAGTCACATGAGTAGTTGCCTGCGTCTATACAGATGAATTGTTCTAATATATATCATCCTAATAACAAGCTATAACAAGTATTTTATTGATATAAAGTTTGGTGTAAGATGTAAAAATTGGCGTTTTTGTTGAAAACTTGTGGTTGATCATGTGACTTCTGTTTTCATTTGCATTCCTAATGAGCTCCGCTGCCCAGTCTGACCACTTGGTATTAAGCAGCCTCTTATGGTTTTTCTGTTTACTTAACAAGGACCTTTGCAGCAACATTGATCGCAGAGGAAAGTAGGAGTTGTTCCACATTGTAGTTCTCTGAGCTTCTTGGGAAGCCACCAGTTGTGTTATCCAAGGCCTCCTCACAGTGCCAACAACTTGCATTACATAAAACAGGAATATTTAAGGTCAGAGAGAAAAAGAAATGCAGATTCCAAGCAGAGGGGCGCACTGGGTCACAGTCTATTTGTGCCAACTTCAGATGAATCAAATTGATGCCAATAAGTATTAACAGCAACCCTGAAGAACAAATCCACACATGCAGGAAGAATTTCTACCTCATATAATAGGGGTCATTCAAGGTTATTTTTTTAGTGTATTTTATGATTACTTTTAACACAGACTTTAATTAAACATCACTTTAAAAAAAAAAAAAAAATTCATTTCTATGTAGCCATTATACATGAACAATCTTTAGAAATACAGAATCTCTGTTGTGACAATGTATTTCTTCCCCACGTTTTAGTAAATATGTACAAACTTTCCACTTTTTACAAATTTCACATGCATACTTAGAAATGCAAGTAAGATAATAATGCATGTACATTACTGTAAAAATAAAATAATTTCTGTTTAAATGCAAACTTTGGCCTTCTCTAAAAATATTAGAAAATATTGTAGAAACACAAAATTCAATGATTTAACCCTTTTCTCCTAAATGTAGACATTTAAAGTTGAATCCAATAAAGTTATATGTGAGTGTGAAAATAAGCCAAACATTCAGCATATAAGAAGCAGACTGATTTACCCATCATCATTTATTAGCATAAATACTTCTGTACATTCTCATCAAATGATATTGCAGTGAACAGAGCCTAAACATCCAACAGTTACAGCACAACACTCAACATTTCAGCTTCAACAACTTGTATATAAAAAAAGAAACAAGGGAAAACAGTGGGATTTGCATGGAGGTATGAGAAGACAGCGATGAGTCTTTATTTCTCCGTCGCTGGGACTTTGTTGGCTCTTTCTTTCAGCTTGTCTGCGTAAAACCTGAAGGATTCCTGGGGAAAAAAAAAAAAAAAAAAAAAGAGTCAATTCAGCAACAAACATAGTCCCAAACAAACTGTGAACGTGCTAACAAATGTTTTCATTTTGCCTCTTCTCCAAAAATAAAAAAAATAAAATAAAATAAGCAGAGCGGGACCCCTCCTGGGTCGGTCTAAATAGTCTCAAGTCTCCAACCAGGTTGTCTCGTTTCATCTTTAAATCCCCATTAATACACAAATAAGGGATTTGTAGCACATTCCCCAAACACACACTTCCGTTCTTTTGCCTCTGTTCCAGGCTAATTAATCAGTGTTTTGATCCAGACAAAGTGTTGTGTTGGGTGTTTTTTTGGGAGGCTTTTCTGCAGATTACGCCTGTTCTTTACAATGTGCATTTACCCATTAATGTTGTAATTAATGCCGATAAATGGCCGTGCTCGCTGCGGAGAGCGAGAGAGATCCTGGCACAGTTTCAAACAGTTTCAAAGGGTCAGCTCACCCTAATTACACAAACTTACTTCCTCACTGGATTTGCCCACTTGTTGTTTTATTTCTTCAGGTTTTTGCACTAAACTCAAAGCAATTAGAAATGCAGTTTTTAAAAATGACATTTTTCTCCAACATCATGCTGCTGTGGGGAAAAAACCCCCCGCTGATTTCAATAGAAAAGCAACTTCCAAATAAAAAGGAAGGTTTCTACCTGATTGAAGAAACTTCTGAACATGAATATTCACCTTTCCCTCTCCTTGCAACTCTTCTTCTCTGCCTATAAAACCGAGCAATCACTTAGCTATCCTGACACGATCTGAATAATGCAGGAGCTTCTATACCTTCATCCCTCCTCCTCCTATCTTCGTCCTGCAGGTGAGTGATGGGAAGGTAAGAGTTGGGCTGCAGTCTACACCTGCCTCAAGGGGACATGCATCAAAGTGCAGCTGCTGAGAGGCCTCTAAATATGCGTGTGTTTATGTGTGTGTGTGTGTGTGTCCTCTGCCAAAAATAGGGCTACATCAGCTTACAAAATGTGCAATGTGCTGAAATGCTCAAAAACACTACGAACCCGCAAAGAAGAAAGGCTATTGCAGTGACACCATCTCGCTTACACAATGCAATGCCTGTACTCTGTGTCCTGAGGGTGTAATTTCTGACACACACACATTTTAAGTTAAAAAAACAAAAAAAAAAACTAAGTTGATGCAAGCTGCCGGCCTGTGCAGTGCTGCTTCTTCACATTACTACACAGCAGCACACACTGGCTGAATAAGTGCCAGCACTGGTTAGGTGGCTTTGGGTGTGTATGCATGTGTAGTCTTGTTCACAATATGCTGTTTATGTGTGCAGCTGTAGCAACATGGACAGGTGGACACCAGTGTAATGTGGGTAACTAAGATTGGCTTTTAGAGATTAGATTTTCTAGGGGTGAGAAAATCAAATTGATAAATCAAATATCAAGATTTTTTGCTTCACAATTTCAAAATAGATTTTTTTGTTATAAAATTGATTTTTTTTCAAATAAATAAAAATAATCCCTTATGATTTATTTTTTTCATTTTTATTTATTTTTTTAATCTTTTTACTTGTCTTCTTAGGCATTATAGCAGCAGAATTATGGTCTGACTACGGGGTTGTTTTTTCCTCATTGAAATCAAGGAAAACGACGAGCAAAAAAAGGTGGGGACATTTTTTTTTTTTAAGTCTACAAAAATCAGCAATATCGAGGAATCGTTAGAACCGCAATTTAGACTGAACTGGCACCCAAAAAATTGGAATTAAATCGAATTGGAATCGAATCGGGACGAAAGCATATCATCACAGCTCTAGTATTTTCTTTGTTTATTCATAATGTCAAAAGATGCAAACTGAACATTTATAGGCAATGAGCATCAATAGACTCACCATACTGGGACATCACTATGAGACACATTGGAATTGACCATTTAATAATGTTGGGAACACTCATTTAGTCTGGCAATGCCTATTTAATATTTGTGACAGAACATTTTTTCCATAGTCTCTGATAAAGATGAAGTCATTCAAAAAGCTCAAACTTTGGCTCCTTAACCTCCTGTTTCTTTCTTCTCCCGCCTCATGTCGGAAATTAGCCAAAATAAATAAAGTACATCAGCGCAACTACAAGGCTTGTATTCATGATCTTGGTCTCAAAAGAAAGCCAAATCATGTCAGATTACTGCAGAAGTGTCACAACTAATATACGTGTTACTGTGTCAGTACACTCTCCTTAAACAGAGTAAAAAAATTAAATGTTAATGTCTGATAAGCAACAACGCGAAAATACAAGCTAAAAAAATTAACCTGAGCAGTTTTACAAACATGTAATGGAGGCGTTACACAGGTAAATGTGTCATGGACCATCTGCTGCGACACCTCTATCAGGAGTAGGAAAATCAAGGGCAGGGGTGGGCGATGTCTCCCTGTTCAGACTCAACAGACTGAAATGAACGAATCATTGTGCAGAGCTGTTGGATCCATTTGATTGGAATCAGGTATGCTGGACCAAGACTACATAGAAAACCTGCAGGATTCCAACCCTCAAGGAGCAGCATTCCCCACCCCAAATGAGGGATATCACCTTAGGACTGTGTTTTCTCAATCCAACCCCCTGCCCTGTGTGTTGTTTAGGTAACCCTACCTTAACACACCTGAATGAAATAAAGGCCTTGTTAACAGGTTGCAAAGAACTTGATGAAGAAGTTCAATAATCAGACTCAGGTGTTTTGGAGTTGAAACATGTCTAAAACATGCAGGGGGGGGGGTTCTGAGGACCTGGATTGAGAAACAGGGCCTAAGAAACACCATTAGGGCCCAGAAATTAGTGAAGCCCCAACATGGGCTTCTCACAGGAGTTAATAATTCACCATGAAAACCTGTTCACCTTCATAGAAACTACCAGGCTCTTCTTCAGTCACATTTAAGTTTTTTTAAAAAAAATTTTTTATTTTAATTTTCTAAATTTTTGCCCACAAAACAGCAAATTATGACTTTTTTCTTTTTTTTTTCCCCCAATACTCATTGAGTATACAGTTGTTACACAATGATGCATGAAACACAGAAGAGGCAATGGCATTATGGAAAATGTGCGCTAATGGGAGAAAATGGGAGAAAAGCCCATTTGTCTCATCCAGTTTGAAAGGATTACACTTGCATATGTTGCATCAGGTCTTAAAAGGTTAACAGCAGCTAATGTTGCAATAAGTAGATATGAAACGCATGCTATGAGCTCCGCTACCCTCCTTTCACTCCTCTTTACCTCTAGATCTCCAGATTTTTCTCCACTTTGCAACTACAAGCAGGACAAGTGCAACAGTTTTACTGCAACTCCAACTGTAAGCACAAAAAAGTTTAACACAACTTTTTTGTGTAGAACTGGCTCATGTCTCCTGGCTTGTTGGAAGAGTTTGAGTGATGGGAAGGTTTTATTAAGTAACAAAACTTCAAAGAGAAAATTTGCGTGTAGAACTTGGCGAGTGACCACTTTGAGGTGTTTTCTTTAAACTGAGCAAACACTCATGCATATGTTCAGAGAAGTTTGTGTTTGTGTGTGCGTATAGATGACTTACAGGGGGCTCGGGGAAGGGCACAGTCTCTCCTGCTTCACGGAAAAGAATAGCCAGGCGTTTAAGCGACAGCTCATTAACAGTGAGCCCCTCGTTCAGCATCTGTTCATACAACGCCTTGGCTGACGTCAAGTCTTTATCCAAAACTGCCAGAAGATAGACAGAGATGCAAAATAAGACGTTTAACATTATAAACCTCTTTTTTTATTTATATTTAAAGAGAAAATTCAGTGTGACGATACATGGTGTTGGTCATCAGGCTTTTTTTTTTTTTTTTTTTTTTTTTTTAACATAATCTGACACAAGTGCATTTTTATAAGGGTTCCAGCAAACTTTTGTATACTTTGAACAAATTGTTTGGTTGTGTGTATCAAAGAAGGCAGTTGGATTGATATTATTAAAGAGGAAAAGAGAAGAGGAAGAAAAAAGTTGAGCCACAGAACAGCTGATTTTGTCCCTCATTGCTGGCTTGACTGACTAGCTAGCTAAATAAATAATCATGTCATCTCATCAGTGGCGTGACGAGGTACCGCAACAGGGCAGAGGTGAAGTAAAAGCAAAGAGGGAAAGTGGAATATAAAAAAAAAAATGGACAAGAAAATGCAGGCAGGAGTTAAAAGGTGGAGAGGACAAGAGGTGATGAAGACAGGAGGGAGAAAAATGTGTGAAGTAAAAAGCTGAGTGGTGGAACGTGTCAAGATTAGCACGCTAGGCTAGCCAGGACAGCTAACTCATTAGAGGACATGTGTTCTTCTAACCCCTGAACGGCTGCCTCTTACAGGCACACAGACACACACACACACACACACACACACACACACACACACACACACACACACACACACACACACATACTCTCCTTGACCTGATGCATTGTTAATGCATCTGTTAATGTTGACTTAGCTACAGGCCAGTGAGTTGTCTGCTGCTTTATCGGCTACGCAAGAGCCCCGCTCATGCCTCAAGTAAGAGCATGTTAGAGTGTCTTACCATGACACTTCATCAGGTACCCGTATAACACCTCCTTCTCGGCAAAGTCTGGAATCAGGCTCAGCAAGAAGTTGATCTTTTCAATCTGTGCAAACAAACAATTCATGTATGAGAGCAACATCTGCTAGTGTGCATGCAAGTCAAACAGATTTTGGTGTCTTGACTGCAGTCGAAATCTACATTTGGCAAAAATGACAGCAAAAATAATACCAAATAATATTTCTGCTATTTGAGTTGGTTTGGTTAGTTTTCAAAGGTTCTGTAAAATAATAATACTCTTCTATTTTTACTTAAGTTTACTTAAGTTCATAATGGGTGAGTTTAGGGCTGGGCAAATGTGGTCCTCGAGGGCTGCAGTCATGTGAGGGTGACTGTGAGGGTTGGACTCTGCCAAGGCTGCCCTTTATCACCGATTCTGTTCATAACTTATATGGACAGAATTTCTAGGCGCAGCCGAGGTGTTGAGGGGATCCGACTTGGTGGCCTCAGGATTGGGTCCCTGCTTTTTGCAGATGACGTGGTCCTGTTGGCTTCATCTGGTCGTGATCTCCAGCTCTCGCTTGAGCGATTCACAGCAGAATGTGAAGTGGCTGGGATGAGAATCAGCACCTCCAAATCTGAGACCATGGCCCTCAGCCACATTTGGGTGGACTGACCTCTCGGGGTCGGGAGTGAGGTCCTGCCTCAAGCGGAGGAGTTCAAATATCTCGGGGTCTTCATCATGAGTGAGGCAAGGATGGAACATGAGATTGACAGACGGATCGGTGCGGTGTCTGCTGTAATGTGGACTCTGCGCCGGTCTGTCGTGGTGAAGAAGGAGCTAAGTTAAAAGGCGAAGCTCTCAATTTACCAGTCGATCTACGTTCCTACCCACACCTACGGTCATGAGCTGTGGGTCGTGACCAAAAGAACGAGATCACGCATATAGGCGGCTGAAATGAGTTTCCTCTGCAGGGTGGCCGGGCTCACCCTTAGAGATAGGGTGAGGAGCTCTGTCATCCGGGAGGGGATCAAAGTAGAGCTGCTGCTCCTCCGCCTCGAGAGGAGCCAGTTGAGGTGGCTCGAGCATCTGGTCAGAATACCTCCTGGACCTCCCTGGTGTTCTGGGCACGTCCCTCTGGGAGGAGACCCCGGGGAAGACCCAGGACACGCTGGAGAGATTATATCTCTCGGCTGGCCTGGGAACAACTTGGGATCCCCCCGCAGAGTTGGCAAATGTGGTTGGGGAGAGGGAAGTCTGGGCTTCCCTGCTTAGCCTGCTGCCCCCCAAGACCCGACCCCGGATAAGCGGCAGAAGATTGATGGATGGATGGTTACAAGAGAAACCATCGAGGATGATTACAATTAACAGAACATAGATTTTTTTTTAATTTTGTTTTTTATCTAAAACAATCCATATAATATATTTAGGTGTATTCTGAGCATTTGTACTCTAAGTATTCTGCAACAAATGGCTTCTGTTATGTGTTTATTAACTAGGGAGGCAGTTGGATTCTTGCAAGACTGTCAACATCAGCTGACTTACCTTGTAGATAATACATCCTACCAGCCTAAGATGGAAAAATAAGCTTGCTTTGAAAATCTACTGAATGCAACAGGTGCAAATTCAACTAAACACAAATGTGTAGGTGCTGCATCACGTTCAGTTTTCTCCACCATGACTCATTTTAACTCATATTTCACTATAAACAAGTTTTAATCCAAGACCACAGTAGTTGTTTTGAAAGCAGACCCTGAGAAGAAAAAAAAACAACTTTGTTACAGTACCTGTCCAGGACTCTGAGCTTTTTGAGACACGAAGGACAGCAACACATCTTTCTGTTCAGCCACGGCATTACAGCGCTGCATGGACACAAAACACACACACACACACAAAAAAAAAAAAGACGTGTGACATTACAACGATTCCTCTTAACTTTTTTTTTTTTTTTTTTTTTTAAAGGTCAATAAGACTCTCCAACCTCTGCTCTTCATTGAGCTGCAGTATATAAACTTACATGCACTCCAGGACACCCACGCGTTCGCACAAATACTCATACAGTCAGGGTTACACTCAGGTTAAAGGATAATTATGGATCTAATAACGACTCATTTCTTTGAGAATTTAAATGTACGGCACTTTTCTCATCAGAAAGCATAATTATCATCACTTAGTCACACTAAAGGCCATTCCTACTACTCAGTGGGAATGTAAGTGTGGTCTAATCCTGAGCTGCTCCTCACATGATTGTCTCCTGTACAGATTTAAGACTTGAATAACATGACAGCAGGAGTTTAAAAAGAGATGAGTAGCAAACTATGAATAAAAGAAAGAGAACCAAGACTGAATGCAATTACTATTGTGAAAATGGACAATCTTCATGCACCACACTCAGTAGTTTTTGTCATTTATCCAAATAGTTTACAACCAGTGTAAATATGGAGTTTAAGATGCGAAGGCCAACAGTGAATATCAAAGAGACGCCTGGTTTAGGTAACAAAACACACAAATGAACCATTTACTGTAAATCTGACTTCTACCACACGTTTGACTCTGTAATAAGCATCAAACAATACCCTCTTCATTCATGTGTGTGCAGGAGGTGCATTAACATCGCTGTGAGTGCTTGTGTTCTCTTGGCTGAGCACCAGTGAGGTCCAATTACAAGCCAGTCGTAAACTAACGTGTTTCACTCCTTCTCCACCTCGTACAGAATTAAAAGCCAGCGGCCGGCCTGTAAGCTTTTAACAGCACCACACACACACACACACACACACATACGCATGCACGCAGACACACACACAGCAGTGTTTTCAGAGTCACTAAGTGGCAGAATGGCTTCAGTACAATTCAGGCAATTAGACCAACGCTATGCCACTTTACTCTTTGAAGCAACTTTGCTCCATGCTCTCACTCAATCTTTCTGTATTTTTCTCCCTCCCTGGCCACAGCTTGCGTTCCCAACGGCGACACCACAACCGAGCGGACCCACCGTTTCCCCCTGCTCCTCACACACACTGCTTAAAAGCCCTGCGCACCCAGGGAATGCTTGCTCCTCTTCCTCAACCAGCCCGGCACACACATGCACATAAAGCAGTTGTAGACGAGTCTGTTAAGCGCCCGCCTCGCCGCTTTCCTTCTTAATGACTTGACTTCATCCCTCTGGCTCCCCGCCGAGCTCACCTCCTTCTCTCTTGATAGCCTTGTCATCATTATAGTCTGCTTGCCTACTTAAAAGCTTTTCAGAGTTTTGGTGCTGCTTCACTTATGATGGGATGGAGGAATTGGGCTGCTACCCTCCAGTGACCCTGGAGGAGCAGCTTGGAAGAGGGAAGGTGGGGGTGTGTGGAAGATGAAAACAAGACTACGGTCAAGTTTAAAGTCAAACTTGAACAAATGAGAGGACATACTTGAGAACAACCTTTACAGCAAAGTATTCCTGTGATATTTTTTGTTGCCCATGTTCGCCTGGTGTATAAATGCTTCAAATGTTTAAACTTACAGCTGATCTTATTTTACATCTATATTTTCATGATAAGTATTATCTTTAAGTAAGACATGGCAACCTCAATTATTACCCAACCACCTTTATACACTTTGAGCCGTGTTACTTTCTGCGGCCTCTTATTGATTTCATTTTATCTCATCATTTATTTTCCATTCTGTTAAAGGTTAAGTCATGCTTAAATTTGCCAAATGCCTGATAAACCTAATATTGAAGGTGATTGAGTTGAAGCTCATCTTAATTCCGCTGCTGAGTTGAAATACTGATCATTTTAGGAAAGAATGAATCTGCTATCATATTTATGAGTAATCTGGTACAGCATCACATTGATATATTACTAGTGTGTTTTTTAGTATGTTTTCTTTTTAGATAGATTTTTTTAAAAGGCTTTTATTCTACTTTTATGACAGAAATTTTCATGTTGCAGTCAACAGCCACAGGTTCATTTTTTCCCCAGGTGAATTATGGTGTCTCACAGGGGTCAGTTTTGGGACTGCTTCTGTTTCAAATTATTCCCCCCATTTAAGTTTATGTCATTGTTTAAAGTCACAGATACCATTTTACATACTTTTCAACCACTGAAACTGCATTTTTACATGTTTCACCAAAAAATCTACTTATTGGCAACAGATGTCTGAAATTCAGCTGCCAGGCTTAACCAAGAAAGAAAAAGCCCATTATTCCATTTTTAGCCTGTTTACACTGAATCCTGCACTGATAATTTTAAGATCTTACGCTTGACTTTTGTCATTTGTAGGATCTCACTCTGTTGTTAATCTGATCTGAATCACATGAGCCTGTTGCAAGTCTGCATCTTTTACTCATTCCAGAGGCTTTTTCAGACCAGAGGCAACAGAGAATTTCTGTAAAAGCCTCTAAACTCTGGAAAGAGCTGCCTGAAAGGATCAGGTCAGCAGAGTCAAGGTCTTCTTTTAAATTTCTTCTTAAAACATACTTTTGTACTCTCATACTTTCCTGATTTCACTTGACACTATTAACTTCATGCACTGAGTAAAAAATAGTTTGTCAAATGTATAAAAAAGCAAGATGCCATCACATCAACCCCACATTCCACTGCATCCAACTGAGTCTCTTTAGTGTTCATCTTTTACTCTCAAAGTGAATGAATTTGCAGTAAATCCAATTAAAAGGTGAAAATGATCACTATTTGGAAATAATGACAGAATATCTTATTTTCTTCCTCCGATTCTTTGGCTTTGTTTGTAACCTAAATTACAGTAAATGCCACTGGATAAATTTGGGGAAAAGCAATATTTATTTCAGTTTGAGGAAATGAAAAATAGTTATATATAACTACTTCTGATATGAAAATCAACTTGATCAATATCTGCCAAGTCACGCTGAATGTTTAATCAATTTTAAAAGTTCAGGCTTTTAGTCTTTATGGTGTAAAAAGAGAAGAAAGATGGACTTTTCTTACAGAAAGACCAGCTGTGTGAGTTCATATTACAGCTTCAGAATCATGTTATCTTAGTTGATGTTTAAATAATAATACATATGGGAGTAGTAAGTAATGTATCTGTTCATTAACATGCATGTTAGTCAGACATCCATGTTTAAAAATTAAGAGGCATAATCACTCAGGATATCAGAAAGAGATGAAGGACAGACTTGGGTCAGGTTGCAGTGTGCCTTCAGGTTTCATGCCCTGTGCACAGAGGACCCGTTTGTAACTGGTAGACTTGTTTGTAACTGACCTGACTGTTAAAGAACAACACAAAATTATTTAATCTCTTTTAAATGCCCATCTAAGGTCTGGAAATACCCTCTTTACTGTGTGTTACTCTCTGTGGAAGCACATGCACCACCACATTTAGGAACAGTAACAACCGACTTTTTTTTTTTTTTTTTTACTATGATAGATTGTGATTTATGAAACTTCTAGTCAGTATCCTTAAACCCTTAGACCAGTTCAGGGGTGGAAAAGACGGTAGCCAAGACGATGTGATGTGGAACATGCAATAACCTAAAAAACTCTGATTTCTTGCAGAATTCACATTTCAAAAACTGATGAGTTTTAGTCATTTGAAGCAAGTCATGTTCAGTATCTGTACAAGTGAGCTTTACGGTCACATGCCGCCAAATGACTGAGAGGGGTAATCACTTAGCGGATGAGAGTATCACTGCTTGAAAGAAAGAAGTAAACATCTAAATGTTTATGTCTCTCTCTGGGAATTCCTTCATCTCTTATGTAGCATCGTCCTCTCCATCGTCCCTGCAGTCTCTCGCTCATCTAATTGCAAGGTATTCATGTCCCCAGGCTCGATGCAAAGTCATTGAGCTGTAATGTATGAACTGTGTTAAATAAGTGAAGTAGTGGGCGGCTAATTTCCAACCACCAGACTCAGCGGGTGGAATGTGGGTAAGCGTTTCCTGACAAAAATGTGAAGCTGGATGAATAAGTCAGCAACAGCAGTGGAGAAGTGTTTCCACCATCACCGGCGTCTGACAACTGGATGAATGCAACTGGGAGCTGTGATGGACTAAATTCATCGTTTTGCTTTTTCTTTTTCTATTTTAAAAAACATTCTGACAAACAAAGGCGATCAAACAATGTTTGCACTGGACAAAAAAAAAACCTTCATCCTATTAAGAAAATAAAAAAACAAAGCTGACAAATCATCTAAACACAGCAGGGCATGGGGAGTATCTGCACTTGGCACTGGGAATTACAGTAACAACCGGTTGTTTTATTCATATTTAGGCTATTTTTTTTTCTCTTTAATCTTTTGTAGCACAACTTCATCTTTATACAATCAAAGATAAGTTAATGTGTGAATGTATTGTGAGGAGCACAAACAGACCAGATTATGTTTTCATGTCTAAACAGTGGTGACATGAGGTGATGAACTGAAGTAACACGTCCATCTCCATTTGCAAACACACGTGTGTTGATTGAGCTCTAATTTAGTTTTATATCTTCATTTCTGTTGACAGTAACCAAACTAGCCTGAAGGTTTCACACAATCACACACACACACACTCATACTGCAGGACATTAAATATCACATCGGAATCTTGAAATTTACATTTGAAGAAGATGTAGCCGAAAACATCTCAATGATACTTCACGCATCGATGTTTGGCTCTCGTATGCAAATACTCACAGCCAGCATGAATTTGGCGTCCTCGTATTTGCCCATATCTAGCAGCTGGAGGAAGAGGTCTGAAGCTGGTCTGTAGCAGGCAAAGTGGTTGGCTAGCCTCTCTGCCATCGCGCTCACTGCAACAGCACATGCACATACCGGTCAGCTTTATGTTACTGCTAAACTCCATCTTTGTCAGTCCATTTATCAGGGTTTTTTTTTTTTTTTTAACTCAAATGTGAATGCATTGGGTACGTTTGTTTGTCTTACACTTGTCTAAGGCTTTGTCGTTGTCAGATTGCAGGACTTTTCTGAAGACGAAGGACATACTGGCGTTGTTGCTGTCTGGACTGGTGTATAGTCCATCCAGCAGCTCGACAGCTGATTCTATATCACCACTGAGGAGGAAGAGTGGAAATAATTTACATGAAGATTAGTTAATTTGACTTCATTTCAAAACAACTTAATGTTCCTGTAAACGAATGAAAACCGTGTTGTTACAACCCTGGTTCCAACAGTATTCACTATGTTGTAAAGCTCCGATTTTATCCACAACAAAATAAAGCTGCACACCTCAAAAATATTGGGCCAGTGGATCTAGACCAACAACATCACTGCGTTAAGGCTAGAAAGTGTCGCTTTCAAGTAAGATTTTGCACATTTCAGCAAGACAATGCTAAGCTGCAGAGGGCATCTAATACAAGAACACAGCTTCATGGTATGAGGTTGCGTCCAACTGCAGGTTAAAGTGGCCCATATCTGATTGTCTGAACTGTGCATTTTTTATATTTCTTTTAATATAGTCATATCAGATACATCACAAAGTTTTTCACAGTGACTCATGGTGCATTACATTCAACTTTTACATAATTAAGGAAAGACACCATCACAGTTCTGCACTGGAGGCGGAAAGATGCATAAACACGGCAGGCTGCATGTGAAGTCATATCATATTCTACATGCAGGTCACTACAGGGCTTTATACTGGAGTCTGATGGTTAAATTGAACAACCATTAATAGAGTCCCCGTAGCCAGCCAACAGAGGGGAATCGTTTACAAACTTAAAACATCTGTATCATAAAAAGCCAAATGAAACACAGGACTGTTGAGTAATTAAAGTTATATATCAGGTAAAAATGTGGCAACATTTATCTCTTAAATTCAGTTTGATTAAAAAAAATAAACTTGAAATTGTTCCCGAAAGGACAAGGAAAGCAGAAAAACTAATTAAGATGAATAATTATGAAAAGTGGGATTTAAATACACATTTACAGAGAGGAATATCTGCTGTGGAAAATACAGTTAAGTGTGGAGTGGGGTCAGCTGGCAAACATCCAGCGGCTGGTTTCCTCCGTTTACACACAGATGAAACAAGATAGACAGTAGTTAGTCCACTTAACCCAACTTTTTTTTTTTTTTAACACATGTTGCCATCAAGTTCAAGATGAGTGAATACTTTGTGTATTTTATTCTCACAATAAACAAATTATTGCATTTATTTTTAATACACATTACATTTCTATATAAATGGAATTTTATATTCAAAAGCTTCATTTCAAGTCCTGTAATATTTATGATGTTTTGGCTTTGTTTAGAGATAAAAGTCCCTGGTATGACCCATCTACCAGCAAACATCTTCACCTGCTGTCAAATTGTTTACATAAATGACACTTCCACTCATATTAGCACTGGACTATTAATGGGAATATGCCCAACTTGGCTGCAATGTGTGTAATTATGGTGAGAAAAACATACAAAGTAGGTGCAATATCAAGACAGTTTGAGAACTAATGAAAGTAGCTGCATTTCCTTTACGTTTTTACGCAAAACAAAATCAATATTTGTAAGTTGTGATTTGGAGGTATTAAACTCGGTTTAGCGCATAAGCTTCAGTTCTCCCCACAGAGCACTCAGACGGACAATCAACAACCCTCACCTTCAGCCCCCTTGTCCCAGCTCAACACCCCTGCCCCACTATCTGCCCCCCTGTTGCAGCTCAACACCTCTACCCCCCTACCTGCCCCCACCCCCACAGAGGAAACGTCCCCTCTGACATTGACAGCCGGCCAGGTGAGGAAGCAGCTGGAAAAGGTTCGTCAGAACAAGTCTCCTGGACCGGACCAAGTCAACCCATGGGTCCTGAAGACTTGTGCTGCTCAGCTGACTGGAGTCCTGCACCTCATCTTCAACCTGAGTCTGAAGCTGGAGAAGATACCGGTGCTATGGAAGACCTCCTGTATAGTACCGGTACCAAAGAGGCCCGTCCCATCTGGCCTCAATGACTTCAGACCGGTTGCACTGACATCTCACGTGATGAAGGTGTTTGAGAGACTCGTCCTGGCCCAGCTGAGACCCCTCGTGTCATCTGCCCTGGACCCTTTACAGTTTGCATATCAGGCTCAACTTAGTGTGGATGATGCCGTCATCTATCTTCTGCAGCGTGCTCACTCACACCTGGATAGTGTTAAAGGCTCGGTGAGAATCATGTTTTTTGATTTCTCGAGTGCCTTTAACACTATTCAGCCTGTTTTGATGAGTGACAAGCTGCTCGGGATGGGTGTCAGCTCCTCCACTGTCTCCTGGATTGCTGACTACCTGTCTGGCAGGCCTCAGTATGTGCGGCTGGGGAACACCCTGTCTGATACTGTGGTCAGTAATGTAGGAGCTCCGCAGGGCACTGTCCTGTCTCCTTTCCTGTTCACTCTGTACACCTCTGATTTCCAGTACAGCTCCGGGTCCTGCCACCTGCAGAAGTTCTCTGATGACTCTGCGGTGGTGGGGTGTATCGGGGATGGACAGGAGATGGAGTACAGGACACTGATTGCAGACTTTGTGAAGTGGTCCCAGGCTAACCATCTGCTCCTGAATGTGGACAAGACAAAGGAGCTGGTCATCGACTTCAGGAGAAAGAGGACACCAGTGGAGCCCATCACCATCCAGGGCTCAGAGGTGGAGATAGTGGACTGCTACAAATATCTCGGAGTCCATGTGAACAGCAGACTAGACTGGAGGGACCACTGTAATGCTGTTTACAAGAAGGGCATGAGCAGACTGTACTTCCTGAGGAAGCTCAGGTCTTTCAATGTGTGCAGTAAACTGCTGGAGATCTTTTACCAGTCTGTGGTCTCCAGCGCCCTGTACTTCGCTGTGGCTTGCTGGGGCAGCAGTACATCCAAAAGGGACATCTCTCGGATTGACAAACTGATCCGCAAAGCTGGACAGGTGGTTGGCTGTCAACTGGAGACATTTGTGACAGTGAGGGACAGGGGGACTCTGGACAAACTGCTCTCTATTATGGACAATCCTGCTCATCCACTCCACCGGACTGTAGAGGGGCAAAGGAGCTCCTTCTCCAATAGACTTTTACAGCTGCGCTGTCACAGTGAGCGCTACAAGAACACATTCTTACCATTCTCTATACAGATGTACAATAACTCCCCACTTTGTGACAGATAACTAACATTCATTTCAAAGCCTCTGTGTAAACTGGCACTGCATTTAGTCACATGTTGTATATATTGTAAATTTCTAAATTTCCATATTCTATATTGCCAATTTTACTTGATAGTTTTATTTATCTTTGTAAAAGTGTACATATTCCAGATTGCTTTATGGATAGTACCTATTCTATTTTATTATTATTATTTACTTTTTTTTCTCTTACCTGCTATTGCTGTTTCTATTTCTTCCTCTATTGCTGTTCTGAGCTACTGTGACAACAGAATTTCCCTTGTGGATGAATAAAGTCTGTCTAAGTCTAAGTCTAAGTCTAAGTCTCATTAAAATCTCATCCAGTTGACAAGATTTTACCAGAATTGCAGAAGTAGCCATATGGTGTTAATTTGAGGTAATCTACTTGCTGTGGGGAATACTACTTATTTTACTACTGCTTTTAGAAAACTTTCTACCTTATTTTCTTTTCCTAAACTCTGAAATTCGCTGTTGTTTGTTCCATACCACTCCATCTTTACCAGAAATGAACTGATCACAACCCCCACATCATCCGGGAACACGTAAATGTAGGTGTTTAGAGTTTTTCTTTTTAAAATTGCGATATTTAGTTTTTGTTTATTTCTAGGTATAATGGAAACATGTTTCCAAGTACTGTTTTTTAACACTTCCATTAATTTAAAATAAAATAAAATAAAATAAAAAAATGAGGTGTAGTTTTTTTTTTTCAGTTCCAAGCCTTTTCTTAGAGCAGACTAACTCCTTCTCCCACTTGCACTCTGAAATGTGTTTTTTTTTCTGCTGAGGTTGCCGCAACCTGACAAAGTCCTGCACACTTAAGCACTACAAAGCTAAAGCAACTCAATCTGGCAACCCGAGCTCGCTGCTAACACTTTACGCTCCCTGCTCCCCCGCCGTCAGTCGTAATGAAAATTTAACAAACATGGTGTGTGTGCTTCACTGTGTACGTAAATGTGTGAGTGTCCAGAGGTAGGGGAACATATCTGCGCTGATTGTTGCGACTGGGACCGTCTGAATAATTCAGCAAGGGGCCCCTCTAAATGTGGTGCTCCGCTTTCCGGACCTGCTTGCTTTTCCGCCACAGCTCTTAACCAGTCAGCTTGACTCAGATACATCGGGGAAGCACGTGTCAGAGAGGCTCAGAGCGCAGCTCCCAGAGGTCAGGGTTCAAGCTGACAGGCCCGCGCTGCGATAGCCAATCGGGCGTGAGACTGCTTTGCTATTTTTCACTTCCTGCTGTCCCCACAAGTTGGTATGGGGATGCTGCTGTTGGAGCCGGGGGACTGTGTTAATGCGGCAAGCGGCGCGATGAAACTTTGATGCATGATGTGTTTTACCATTTTGTTCTGTTGTTTGAGAAGAGACAACGCAGTAGTGGAGGATGGGTGTTGTCATGACATTAAAAGGAGTCCATGAATAATCTTATTATGCCAGTGTTTTCTATTTGTTCTTGACGCCCCACTCACCATGAAAGCTTTTACTCCAAAAGCATGCCAGCCTGGATCTTGTCACACTGTCGCATTAAACCGTTATGTGTATAAAGATGGACTGTAGTGGAAAAAGAATATTTTCCATGTAACTTATGGCTTCGCTAATCCAAGACGTTAATTTTTCTGTTTGTTTTCTGGACTGCCGTTAGCTAAATGTGAGCTGTGTTAGTTTTAAATGAACACTGAAGATCAGATTTAAGGAACTTAATATTTAAAACACACTAAATAGTTCAGTGTCTCTTGTGTGTGAATAAAAATCCTGCTGGTTTTTACTTATGAAACCCTAAAACCTTTAAATTCCACACCGGAGATGTCCAGTGTTGGGCCTCAGGGGCCACCATGCTGCATGTTATTGATGTTTCCCTGCTCCATCACACAGCTTGTAAATGACCCAGGTCTGAGTCAGGTGTGTAGAAGCAGGAAACAGCAAAGACTAGAACAGGACATCCCCATCCTACAACAAGCATAAATCCAACGCTCTTACTTGTTGATGTGAGCCAGTGCAGTGTTGTTAACAAACACCATGCTGGACAGGTTGAGGGTCAAGCCGAGGCTCTTGATGAGCGACTCCACTTCCTGGATGCCTGCCACGTCACCGGCGTTCCCCAAACCCTGAACCAATCTGGTGATGGCAAGCTTCGATGGCACGTAATCCACCTGAAGCATGGACTTCAGTTCGTCAAGAGCATCTGTAAAAGGAGTGCAGGAAGGGGGTGGGCTTTGGGTGAGGGGGGCAGTCGTGCTCAACATTACTACATCTGGTGCATGTTCACATCTTACCTCTGGTCTGACCTCTCTTGCTGTATGAGATGATGAGCAAATTGTTGGCAGTTTCACTCAGCTTGAATCCTGGGACCTGAGAGTCAGCACTGAGGGAGACAGATGTTCATGTCATGAAAAAAAAATGTTTTGGTGTACAGGAGCATAAAAAAATGCAAAGCTAATAATTGCGACAGGTGCTTTCTGTGCGTCCGTACTTGAGTGACTAATCAATATGCGGATGGTTTATGTCATTCCTGACTTCAGAGGAATTTACCCCGTTGTACGACCATTTTCCTGACATTTAATGCACTGCACTGAGTCAAAGCCATCATCAAAAGCAGTTATTTTATCTGAATGTGTTTGCGTTTCCAGAATCAACAATGATTTTACTGTCATATAAACCGAACGACTGATAGACATAAGAAAAGCTCCATTTGTGTCCTGTTTCTTTCACAAATAGCGTGTATGGGCCAGGAGGTTTTTTTTTTTGTGTGCATCCTGTAATCCCTTGTTGGACAGGATGTTTCTCTGAAAATGAAAAAAGAATGTATCTATTTATATTGTGATATCTTGATATTAGATCATGTAGACATGATAGATTTTATCCATGTATGACTGATGCCACAAGAAAGTCCATTATTTCTAACTTTACAGCTGATACTGTGTACCATTAAGGGCAAATCTTTATAATCTGCAATGACTGACCTATCTATGTGGCATCTTAAGCTCTGATTTCTGTGTCATTCTGAGGCATCACATTTAGAAAAGCATTAGACTCCACAGAGAGGAGAGAGGATAAACACATGAGCTGAAAGATATAAGACAGAGAAGACAATGGGAGCAAATCTGATTGGCAGCAAGTCCAAGCCTCCAGTAAAGCGCCTGCTGTGACCTGAAAATAATACAGACATCAAGCAGTTGATTGATGTCGCTGAATATGTCATGTTTCTTCCTGCTGAGCTCCAGAGTGTGTGTTTTTGTACATCTCTACGTAGTATTATATAAGGCTGATGATTGAAGCGGCTAAACACTACCGTACTGGGGGGGGTCCAGGAGCTACTTCAGTCCCCCATCATGTCCTCCTTCCCTTGTTGTGAATATATATATATATATATATATATATATATATATATATATATATATAGATGTCCTTTCAAGCCCTCTTTCTTTTCATTTCTTTGCCATTAGAACCTCAATCAAACTTGCCTCCTGCCTTTTTTCTTTTTATTTTGTATTTATCATTATAGCCCTGCAACCAGATTAATCCTTCCGCTCAATTGAGCATCAGGCTGGCAATCCTTATCACCACGGCGACACCAGGCCAGCAGCATCCGGCAGCTGCTGTGACAGGGTCACGCCAAAAGATTGGAGCAGTAACAGGGTCGCTGGCTGATTGCTGCGGAGACCGAACAGCGGGGGTGTGGGTCAGAATTATTCTTATCAAAAGAAAGAAAATCTCTCGAGGCGGTCTCTCACTCACCTTGTTTCCTTCCAAACACACACTCTCTGCTACTCTCCTCCTTTTTCTAGGCATTTTAGCCAATGAATTCATCTTATGCCTCTTTCTCTCATCATCACTCTCTCCCAATCCCTTAATCTCACCATAAGCACCCTGCTGCTCAATTCTGTACAGATTACCCGAAAACAAACACACACCCTCATGCACCGAGAATTAATGCCTATAGCGTCTTCATTATCCCCAC
Organism: Telmatherina bonti; assembly: GCF_933228915.1. Taxonomy (NCBI): domain Eukaryota; kingdom Metazoa; phylum Chordata; class Actinopteri; order Atheriniformes; family Telmatherinidae; genus Telmatherina; species Telmatherina bonti. Next base: position 32,881,004 of record NC_136629.1, read on the forward strand.
ACATGATTAAATCTAGCCCTCCTTCTCTCGTTCACTTCTTTTTTTTCCCTATTTAGCCCCTTTTATCTCGATCCTTTCCTTCCCATTTCAATCTTTCCCCGACTCTCCTCTCAGCTCATTTCACTTCTCATTAAGAGTGCAGATAAACTAAGCTTTTATCCAGGCGGGGATGCCATAAACCAATTCACAGACAGGAGATGGGTTATCACTCATATTGCCTTGTGCTTGTTGAAACACGGCTCTAAAATTGATATGATTATTCTTGTAATAAAAATAGAGAACAGTGCAGAGAGCAGAAAACAGGGTAGAGACTGATAGTGTAATGGATGTTTTTACATGTTTTTTTTTTCTGTTCAATTTAGTCACTGCAGCTCTTCTCTCAGTGTGTGTCATTATGTTATTATCTCTTTGCTTCTCTGTTTTCTTCTGCAGAAAGAAAGTGATATAAAGAAAATGACAAAAGGAGATAAAGTAAAAGTAGGAGATTACCTAAAAAGACAAACATGAGAGAAGATCCGCTCTGTGCTAAGCTTGGATCTGTAATACCCCCTCATCTGTACATCCATTTGTCTCCAGGCTCAAGCCCTGACGTGGCCTCGGTAACACAACAACACATGATACATTACTAATTGGAAGAAGATTGAGATTTCTGCACAAAGTCATCTGTTTCCCAGAAAACCAAAAGTAATCTGAACATCCGCGCGTGTGTGTACGTTGGGGCTTAGCATGAACCATTGTTCATATCCAGCAGGGTTGAGTATGTTAACATAGTTTTATAATCCTCATGTCTGCAGAAGAGCTGCAGCTTAGCTCCGTGTGGCATCAGCTGAAGATGACAGGGAGGTAGCAGAGCATTAACTACACTGCGTGTTAAAAGTGCTATTTTTCATGTTCAGAACCAATAGTATAAAAGCTGAGCCATGTCTCTATTCTGACGTTAAATATCTCACAGATTTTAACTGCGACACATTGTGATGATCTGAACCTACAAAAGCAGCGGAGTGGATGATTTGTAGATTTTTAGTTGATGTTAAATGCGAGTAAAAAGGACTAAAAGAAAAAGGAAAATTGGGAAAATAATAGGGGTGGGAAAATCAAATATCGGGATTTTTGCTTCACAATTTTAAAATCAAATTTTTTTTGTTAAAAAAAAAAGTTTTAATTAATAAATAAAAATAATTCATTATAAAATTTATTGTTGTTTTATTTATTTTTTTTTACTGATCTTTTTACTTGTCTTCTTGGGCATTATAGTAGCAGAATGATGTACTGGCTAGTGTGTTGTTTTTTCTTCATTGAAATCAAGAAAAATGACAAGCAAAAAAACTTTTTGTACATTTTTGTACATAAAAAATCGGAATCAAATCAGGACAAGAAGCATATCGTCACAGCCTTAGAAAATAGTGTCTCATATTTCTTCAGAAAACTGCATCGGATGATCAGCTAAAACCAACCACCAAGTCTGTCTGCGTTTGATGCAGCTTTGTCCCAGCTCTGAAGAAGTTCTTCGAATACATCTTTTACATCAGGATGACATTTTGATTCCTAAACCTAGCTTTTACAAGGAATGCCCTGGAAGAGTAGGAATAGTAAAGTGCTCGGCAGTGTTACGCAACAACTCAAACATTTTTCACTTTACTGTGACTTTTTCACATTACTGTCCTCCTTCTAATAACAGTGTTTTCTTTTTACATTGTTGAAAACAGCTAAACACAAAGAAAACATGTGTTTTTTTTGTTTTGTTTTTTTAAACAATCCTGTGTGAACACCTACATTCCCTTGACAACCATTGCATCCTCAATGGCTCCCTCAGCCAACAGGGCACGGATCAAGTGGTCATAAGACGAAGCCGTTATTGACACACCTCTTTTGTCAACTTCCTTCAGAATCCCAAATGCTTCTGCAGAAAGAACAGCAGGAGAAAACAAATTAGATTGTATCAGATAAAAAAAAAGTCAGGAATACAAATAACCCTCATGTTAACAGAATGAGAGATCTGTAATATCAGCAGTGAACAACTAAATAAATATGTTCTTCACAACCAGGTGCTATCCACTATATCTAAAGAAAAGGCCTTCCAGAAAAGATATCATAAAAGTTAAGACAAATGGCAATTTGGAACATGTTCATAATGAAGACAAATCAGAAACTGACATCGAAATCTTAATTTTTCTCAGATATATGAGCGCAGACAATCAAAGTCACAGGTGTTTCGAAGGCTTAGAAGTCTACCTGCATGAGCATACTGTAAGGGCTGGAATATACTTGCTCTGTACGCTTGCATGCACATATATCTGTGTGCATACCTGCTGCAAAAACGCAAGCATCCTGCAGCCAAAAAGTTCAACACCAGTCTGTTGCTAACTAGGTAAAAGTGTTTGCAACTCTGCAGCAGAGATGAATAGTTATAGAAATGTTGGTAGCTGCAAACAGAGTTGAGAGTCACTCAACTACCCGCCATTGTGTTCACCACCAATATGTTCATGCTCTTATTTGCATGAGGCTTTAGCGTTCAAGTCAATACTACATCTAACACACGCACCATGTTACCTCATGTTAACGCGTGCGGCCTACATGTCAAAGTACTCTGAGAACGCGCGTGTGCCATGATGCGTACACATTGCCAGCATCATGTTTATCCCAGAGCTAAGGGTGTCTGTAAGCACAATGCAAGCATGACCAGATCTCTGAAAAAAAAAGGTCAAAAAAGCCTTTTATTCCCATTCACATTTCATTTAAAAAAAGTTTAGTTGTTCTATTTGCACAAGAACATCTATTTTATTTTGATCTTTTCCTCCTTTTTCTGATAAAAATTAGGATGGAGATGGCAGCTGACCTCGGCTCCATGAACACTAAGGTGGAAACAAAGCGATTTTACATCACATGTGCATAAGAATCACATTTATCATATGTGGTTTATTTTGCAAAGCAGTCAGATCTTGCAGATTTTGCCCACGAAAGACAATGTTTGGAATATTGCTTGAATTAGACACCAAGTCATACAATCTGGGCCGTGTGTCACATATTTACACAACATAAGTCCTTTCATCGCAAAGTACACAGATGAGGCCATCTGAGTTGTGATAGGAAGTTCTGGGATCAATAACATGTTCCTGCAGGATCAAACTGAAGTTTCAGCAGACTGGAAATGGAAACTGTAAACACTTAAGATGGTTTACAAATTTAAAACCAGCTTCCTTTGTGTTTGACTGTGCTCCATGACATGTGGGGCGACCCCCTGCTGCTTACCTTTAGCCTTGCCCCTCTTACAGAGCGCCAACAGACGGCCCTGGTAATCAGCTCTGCTTTCTACCGCCGGGGTTGGTGGTGCTGGCTTTACCTGATCGGTGTCAGCGTCTTTGTACCACGTCTGTAAATGACACAAAAGTTAAACTCGAATTGATATTTCTTTGAAAATATTCAGTCTCAACTGTTCAGCTGTTGCAGAGCGCGTGTGTGTATGTGTGTGTGTGTGTGTGTATGATGGTGCAATAATGCCGGGCAGCCAGGGCAGGGTCCCCTAATGCTTGGTCACCCATAAAGCAGTGAGGGGAGGGGGTTAAGCTGTATTGGCTGGGGGCAAATTAGGTCTGGCACCCCGGGGGCAAAAGAAAAGTGTGTGTGTTGAAGAGCGTGTGTGTTGGAGTGAGGGGGTGTCAACTGGAGAGCCTCTGGGGGTCACCAAGTTCGTCGCTTCAGGCAACAGCAATCACTTCCTGTCTCATCATGCTTCATGCTGCAGGAGCATGCGAAGCGAAGAGGAGGCGCGCAGTGAGGAGGAAAGGAGCAGAAAAAGCTCGTTTGATGCAAAAGCTCTTTGTTCTTACTGTAATTAAATCACAGAGATAAAAAAAGATCTGATTCTCACTTAATTTCAGTCCAGCTGAGCATCAAGCAGCAGCCATATGGTGGCATTTAGCTGCTGGCGAAATTAGTCGGGCATTACAGATTTATAGACAGATCAGGCTGTAATTCCTTTCACCAACCAGCCCGTCTGATTGACTACACTTCAGATCGGAGCTTCAATCCTGTTTGCTCTGCATGTAATGAACAGAGGCTTACAGTGAAAGGGAAAAGAAGGGGGGTGGGCTGCGTGGAGAGCAGCCGATAAGAGTTTGCTGAGGTTTTTGGGGGGTTAGCTGTAAAAATCAGAGGCCAGGGTCAACTTGCTCTTTGGTTAATCTATTCAATGAGCAACAGTTTTTATTTCAGGGGAAAGAAATACTTGTGGTGTTTTCAGACTGACAATAAGTGGTGACGATGGAGGGCAGCTTCACTTTTTATAAACCATGCTACTGCAGTATGACTGTGTACAGTTAGAGGACTCTGGATTACAGCTGCTGTTGTGAATGTGTCCTGTTATTCTCAATTTTTTTTTTTTTGTTTTTTACTGGAAATTCAGCAAATTCTGAAATTTACAGTTTTTTCTCCTCATGATCTGTAAAGGGAAACCATTAGTTAAAGTATTGGTACAGTTAAGGTTTTGTTCATGTTCTGGGATCAGGTCATCGGGGCTACAGGCCTGCAGAACTCCAATTTGAGTGATACAGAGTTCAATCAGAGCTGGGAGACACAGGTCGGATCATAATTCTCCCTCTCAGGCCACTGTTCATTTTTGTGCATAGAGTACGTACACCTTTACTTTTGGAGCTCAAACAGGAGTAGTCATTCTGGTAGCCCCGGGTAACCTGGTTTAAGGGATAAATGACTTTAAAGACTCCTTGGTCCTTTGTTGCAACTGGTAACTGGATCTCCCCTGAGGGATCTCTGTGAAGGCAGATGTGTGAAACATCACTCCTCAAGGTATCCAGTAAGCATCCTGACCAGAAGTCCGAACAACCTGAAATGGCTCCGTGGGCTGCATCTACACTCGTGTGGTGTCTGCGTACAATAGGCCAAGTGAAATGTCCTCTCGTATTTGAACAAATAGCGATGGTGTTGCCATTTCTGTTTCACGGTTCCAGCACAAAGTCACTGAAAAGCTCCAGGAAACACGTAATGAGAACCTGACCAATCACAAACAAGTATTTCCACGTAACCTCAGTAACTGTTTATAAAAGATGGGTGGAGCCTCCGTGACGTCACCTGTAGGTTTGTGAAGAGCTAAACTGAAGCTCATTGGGCGGTTCCTACCATCGCCATCTTGACAGCGTCACTCATATCGTCTCTACTGAAAAATAAAAAAATGGGCAAAGAGGTGGAGCCGAGCGGGGGGCTGTGAACGTCATGGTGGATGATTGACATCTATCAAATTCCGAACTGTTTGCAGACAAGAGCTATCTGTGCTAACCCGCAGATAACAGAAGCTAACCAGCTAACGAATATAAGCAGCTAATGCTAGGTCACAATGTTAAGTGGTCTAAAAACCGCGGTGAATCTCCATTCCTCCTCCTTGCAGCAGGATATCGGGTACCTGTCAATCAAAAGTAAACGCCCCAAATTATGCCAAATTTTGAGATGAAATTACTTTTAAACGGAGGAGTTAGAAGAAATTTCACTCCCCTCCACAGTTGTCATGAAGGTAAACCTGACCTATTAAACCTAAAATGTTTTTCTGTACAAGGCTGTAAACATGTTTATTTCTGCTGTAAAGTTGGTCTTTTAAACATGGGAGTCTATGGGGATTTGCTCTGTTTTGGAGCCCCTAGTGCATGAAGGAGGAACTGCATTTTATGGCACTTCTGCATCGGCTTCACTTTTAACCGCCGGAGGTTTCCGCTTTCAGCTAACTGCGCTGTAAGGAGGGGTGCACGTTGGGTCTGGAAGAGGTGCGCATTTAGCTTCTGCAGTGCATACGTCAGTTACGCCGTAACTGACCTTGCACATGCAAGTATAAATCCAGCTTTAGTCGAGTGCATTAGCAGTTAATACTGAAAGGGAAAGATGTCCGTTTAACATCTGATCTACATTAAACCCAACCCCAACCTTTGACAGGCTGATGCAGCGACTAAAAGTAAGAAAATGTTCATACAAAAGTCTGAAATAAGCTTTGTCAGAAGTGAAACTACGAAAAGCCATGTTGTCTCAATCCCTGCTCGTCCCAGCAGAACTAGTCAAAACGGTCTTAGCTACTTATCAACTACAAGCCAGGCATAAAGAATCTATTTGCTTCTGATAAAAACTAAACTTATTGATTCAGAGATGAGATGTAGTCACACTGTAATGATTTATGTTGCGTTTGTTACGTTAAACTCGGCAGCCTCCCCTGGAACTCTTGACAGTTTCTTCACCTTTTCTTTCAGATTTATCTGCTTTACTTTCTTTTTTTTTCTGGTGGAACCTCCTGGCACTTTTTCTTCCTCCTCTCAATCAAGGATGTCCAGCTTCGGTCCTCGAGGGCCACAATCCTATATGTTTTCCATGCATCCCTGCTCCAACACACCTGACTCAAATTAACCAGTCATTGTGGAAAACCTTATAGGTTGTTGGCTCCGTTTAATGTGAACCAGGTGTGTTGGAGCAGGGATAGTTTAAATACCTGCAGGTCAGCAGCCCTCGAGGACCGACTTTTGACACCCCTGCTCTAAATAAAATAGTTACACCTTATAAAGCCAGGTTTTTACCTCAGGCACCTCAAAGGGAACCTCTTGGCCATTACTCTTCAGGATATCTGCGAGCAAGCGCAGGGTCCTCTCCCTGGGAATGACGTTCTCCTCCTGCATCTTCATCCACATGGCTTCTGCTTTCTGCCAGTCATTCGTCTCCTCTAAAAACAAAAACAAACGTGTGTGTGTGTGTGCGCATTGAGAGGAAGGGAATAGAATGTGCTATAAAGCTGTGACACAGACCTATGTTCTGAATTATCACCACCAAGCTGATGCAGAAGAGGTATTTCTGACAAAGCACTCCATGCTGAGAGAAGGCAATCAAAGCTCTAATCTGATCAACTGACCAACTCTCAGCTATGCTGTCGTGTATCAAACACACCAACAAATGTGTGCGTGTGCAGGGAAGTGGGGGTAATGGGTTGACAATCAGCTTTAACACTCCAATCACTCGTTATCAACTCTGCTCTCCCCTGCAGCAATCACACCATGTCTTCTTCTCACTCCTGACCGATCCCACTCTGTCACATACCCATCCAAACGTATAGGTGGCAGGTCACAAAAGCAGAGGACACCGAAGGAAACAAGACAAAGAAATGAAGGAAGGAGACTTACTGCAGAGCCGGAGGATGTAACTGTACATCTCATCTCTGTCACACTCAAACAGCTTGGCCGTTATCTCCACCATCTTCTCCAGGGGCTCCATCTATTCACACACACACACACACACACATTCATGTTCACAGCAACACATTGTCATGATTTGGGCTCTATATGCCACCAGTCTGGATCTGAAATGCAGCAACTGAGATATAATTGTGCAGACTTATAGGTTTAATTCAAGAGGCTAAACAAACAACAACAACAACAAAAAAAATCCTATAAAAGGTGTTTAAGAAATGAAAACATTTTAATGCAAATTCTCATTTCAGGGGCTCAAAGGTAACCGGACAAAAAACAATACTGTCAATAAAATGCCTGGAACCCATGAACATCATCAAACGCTGGGTTTTCTTCTTTGGGATCCTTTGCTCAACCTTTACTGCAGTTGTCTTTTTAGTTATTGCTTGTTTTGGGGTCTTTCTGTTCATCCACGCTGCTGTGACATCAATCAACACCAGCGACCCATAGAGCCACAGAAAGCCACATATGCTTTCACCATCTAACTGCCTCCATTGTGTCTTCCAGAAGATGTAATGTACCGCAGATGACGAGCTTCTCCAAGCCGTCTCCACACTTTATTCTCCCCATCATTCTGCTTCTCATCTTAGTTTCATCTCCTCCAAGAGAGCTGTTCCAGAACTGAGCCATCTTCTCTTGGTGTTTTTTTCTTTTTTGGAAAAGTCTAATCTGGACTTTCTATTCTTGAGGCTGACTAATGGTTTATACCTTGGGGTGAACCTTCTGTATTTGCCTTCCTTACATCTTCTCTTGATGGCACACTGAGCTGCTGATACTGGGCTCACTGAAAAACTTGAAAAAAGGCAGCTACATATTAAAGAGCTGTAAATCTTCAACCTTTCCTTCAATTTGATGGCGAATATCCTCTAAATTAAAACTAAGAGAGCACTTTATTTCCAGGTGGATCGAATAGGTTTTAGTTAACAGCTAAAATAGTAAAACTTGTGTCAGTGTCTAAATACACATTGTCCTGACTGTATGTGTGGGGGTGTTACCTGGTTAGTAAAAATGCATTTGTCTGCAAACCACTGCAGACGTCCAGGCTTTGCCCTCAGCCCAGGAGTCTACAAAAGGAGAGCAGAGGATACAACTTCAGAAGATAAAAACAGAAATGGATGAATATCTGGTTAGACTGTTACAATATAACATAAACCCTGTTTGGAGTAATTTACAACACTGACTTCAATCACCATGATTGGGGTTTATACAGGTTAATACAATTCAACATAAGACATTTTCCATTGTCTAATATAATTCCATGTACACCAATAATAATTCATAAAAAAAATGCATAAAAAAACAACACAAACTGATTTATCAGTTGTTTTGAAAATGTGTTTACAAAAGGAGCTTTTGTCCTTAAAAGCAGGTGTGGCCAACGATGGATTACAGGAATGATAAAATATGACTGCAGATGTGTTCAAGAACCGTCTGTATTGCTACAGTCAAGGATAAAAACATCCAGACTGAAAAACAAACAATAATACCACAAGTCATTTGACTGTTTAACATGGCTGTTATGATAATCTGAGGTCTCATTTTGCTGAAGCCATTCTCCATATCTGGGGTCATTTTTCCCTCTATTTTCCACTGGTTGTTTACTACCATTTCGTCATTTCATGTCTTATTTTGTCAAACATTTTTTCATTTCTCTTTATTTGCCTTTTATTGGGATCTCGCTTTGTATTTTTTGGACCTCTTTTTTTTAGATAAAAACACCAGGCTCCTTGGAGCATGACTAACTATCAATGAATTCAACAGTTTTCCTTTGCAACAATAATGATGCATTTCCGTAACGTTTGTTCACCCCCGAGTGGTTTTGCAGACCATAAATAAAAATAATAAAAGCGACAAAGCAAAGCTTTGCCTCACAGACAGTAGAACTGGTAGAAAGTAGGGCTGTGACGATTTGTTTTTGTCCCCAATTCGATTCAGATTTTTTTAGGTGCCGATTCGATTTAAATTGCAATTCTCACAATTCTTTGATATTGATCATATTTGTTGATTAAAACCAAAAATAAATGTAGAAAACTTTTTTTTTTTTGCTCGTCATTTTACTTGATTTCAACGAGGAAAAAACAACACAGTTGCCAGACCATCATTCTGCTGCTATAATGCCCAAGAAGTAAAAAGATCAATAAAAACAAGAAAAATGACAAAAATTTTGTAAGGGATTATATTTATTTGTTTGAAAAAAATCAACAAAAAATGTAATTTTATAACGTGACAGTAGACTAAAATCTCCATCACTTTAAGTTTCTTGTTTTATTAACCCAACAGTGAGAGGGTTAATGCACTAACTTCAGCTATTTGTGCTGTTTGCATGAAATTTAAATCATAATTAACTATAACAATGAAGATAATTCATGAAATTTTTAACCTACCAAGGTTTTGCATCTCTGACTTAATTCATTAGCTCCAGATGCACCATAAGGTTTTCCCTCTCAAGTCTGATGTGAAGTGACCCTTGGACCAGCATTTTATTCTTTTTTTTTTCTCAAGTTTCTCTTTATTGAGCAATTCCACACCAATTCAATTTTAAGAACCCAGTGGCACATTTTCACCCTTTTCCAAATAACAAAACAAAACAAACAATTAAAAAAAACCATAGAAATAACTTAACAAATGAACTTCTGATTACCAACCCCTAACGAACAAGGGTATTTAATTTTGATAATAGATACTTCAAATAAAATCTGACATAACTGGTGATAAGTACTCTAACCAACTTGGCCATATTCTTTTAAATTCGTCTACCTTATGTCTCAGAGAGAAAGGGATCTTTTCCATTACATAGATTTTGTGCATCACCTCTAACCAGTCATCTATCTGAGGTGTTTCATCCTTTATCCTTTTTCTGGCAATTGCTTTTTTGCTTGCTAGCACCATGATTTTAAAAATGTATTTGTCTTCAGGTCTTATCAGATTTATTTCCAAAGTGCCCAAATATTTTACCACAAAAGTAGGGGGGAGGTCAACAGACAATATTTTATCCACACACTTTTTAAGCTCCTGCCAATAGGTACAAATGGAGGGTCAACTCCAGAACACATGGTAGGGGTCAGTAGGGGTGAGGAATCAAATCGGATTTGATTCCTTTTTTTTTTCCAAAAAAAAAAAAATCATAGATACATTTCTTTTGCCATTTGTATTGTTTCTATTTATCTTTTTACTTGTCTTCTTGGGCTTTATAGCAGCAAAATGATGGTCTGGCTAATGGGTTGTATTTTCCTGATTGAAATGAAGAAAAATGACAAGCTGAAAAAGTTCTGCACATGTCGCAATTTAAATTGAATTGGCCCAAATAATTTCTCAGTTCTTTCTAGCTTATAGAAAAATTAAGTTGCTCAGGAAATTAGCACCTTTTGTTACTTAAGTGTAATGACAAATCAAAAATCTGTTTGAATCAAGAATCGATTCTGAATCGAAATGTCACCCCAAAAGTCAGAATCGAATCTAATCGTGAGTTGTTGTTAGATGCGCATCCCTAGTGGTCACTTTTATTAACTCCACAATACAATTCTAGTTTCAGGATACATATTGATTAAACATTAGGGAAAAGTCAAATAATTGAAAAAAAAAATACTGACGGTCTTAAAACTTAACCAAAAAAACTGAAGAAACTGCAAGAAGTAACATCTGAACAATAAGATCATCACTTCATGCGCTGCTCTGTACTGCTGGTGTTGACCACGCAACAGGACCGGTTTTAAATGGCTCTGACTCTGAGCTTTCTGCAACTGTAGTCCTCCATTTTCCAGAGATTGGTTTGTAGTTTTAGGACAGCAATGATACACAGACAAGCAGAGTATTTGTGCTGTCAATACGGGCTGACATAGATTGATCTGGAGGCTCATGTAGCTGTGATTTAGCCTGATATGTGCACTGCCATGGGCTGCACGGTGGCACAGTGGTTAGCACTGTGGCCTCACAGCAAGAAGGTCGCTGGTTCGATCCTTGGCTGGTTTGGTCAGTGGCCTTTCTGTGTGGAGTTTGCATGTTCTCCCCGTGTATGCGTGGGTTCTCTCTGGGTACTCCAGCTTCCTCCCACCATCCAAAGACATGCATGTTAGGTTAATTGGTCACTCTGAATTGCCCCTAGGAATGAGTGTGAGCATGAGTGTGGTTGTTCGTCTCTCTGTGTGGCCCTGCGATGGACTGGCGAGCTGTCCAGGGTGTACCCTGCCTGTCGCCCAAAGCCAGCTGGGATAGGCTCCAGCTTCCCCGCGACCCTGAATTGGAATAAGCGGTTCGGAAAATGAATGAATGAATGAATGAATGTGCACTGCCTAGATGATTATTATCATGCAAAAGCAGTGAGCAGGATTTCATCTGTCTCCTGGGGCTTTGATACAATCTGAATAAGACTTGGATTGAGAAATTTCATCCCCCCCCCCTCTTCATGTTAATCTGGCTAAGAAAAAAAAAAAAAAAAGGGACACAGTGCGATCTGGCAGGAAGTTAATCTGAACGAGGATCAGCAGCATTCAATCCTCGCTGGCCTCTTTGATGGACGCCCATCATACCGTGAGAGGGACGTCAAAGGAAAGAAAAGACTGGCCTCATCCCTGTCTGACCATCCCTCACTGCTGTCATCATCCTTTCCTTTTTCAATCCCTCAATCCCTCCCTCTTCCTCCAAATCTCTCCCACTCCTCCTCAGTCTTTTCCCCTGCCTCTCCATCCCTCTAGCTGTCCCAGGCATTATGTTCTTACCCAACCAGCCAAAGGGACAAATTAAAATGTGTAGCACTCACTCTCTCTCAATCTGTCTAATCTTCTTAGAGACTAAGGCCCGGTGCAAGTGCTCCATCTTTTTGCCTCCGATTCCCTTTACTTAGAAAAGTCTTGAGGGCTCAAAGCAGCATAACTAACAGCAAACACACACACACACAAATGTGTTTGGGTTTTGAATCCATCAGGACAAAATCTCCCTAATCTGGACCGAAACAAAATTCCAAGAAATAAGAAAGCACATGAAGCTTGAAAGAATTTAAACTTAAAACAAACAGGGGAAAGAAAAGGCACAAAAATCACTTTCTGAGAAAGAAAATAGAAAAGTGTCAAGCAGGCCAGATTATCACAACCATTCTCAAGGACACACACACAAAAGTGCAGAGTGTTCCACCCGAGCCTGCTGCCTCTTTAAGAGTCTTTTGTGACCTGTTGGTACTAAAATATCTTTAAACATTTCTCCTCATTCTTACATATAGCTACAGATAAACAGCAAAAGCAGACCCCATCACCTCCACTTAACAAACCCTCTACATCTCAATTCCTAATGTTCCAATTCCACTAATCACCTGGCCACTTAGCCAACACACACACACACACACACACACACACACACACACACACACACACACACACACACACACACACCCCTCTCCCTAACATAAAAACACATAATGGCTCACCACTCTTTAGCAATACTACCTAACCTTGACCATCACACACACGCACACACGTGTGTCACAATAATAGGCTTGGCCACCTGACAATCCCCTACCCAACTATGACCATTTAGCTCAAAATTGGCCACCTTTCTCTATCATTACATTTAATTAGCTGTGATTAATCAGCTGCCAATTATACCAAACAGAGCCTAAAGAGAGACACCACTCTGGACTGCCACTTGACTCTCTCACAGGGAAAAAAGTAGTTGTGCGTCTAAGTGAGTGTGTAAGTATGCATATTTAAGTGATGAGAGATATGACTCTATTGTGGTCAACTGAGTCCGACATCCATCGTGATAAAAGTGGGACAACAGATTTATTCTGAGACTTATTTCTTAAAAAAAAAAATCTGTGCAGGTCAAGTGAAAAGGAATTTCTGAAACAATGTTTTTCCTTTTTGCACTTACAAGGAAAAAAAAACCCCTCTAAACTGGGAATTTCTAGGGAATAAGGTTTACATCAACCTGTTGTTTTTGCATCAAAGCTGCATCAATGAGCGAGTTGAAATGCTAAATGTGTTACGTAAAAAGTTTTGCTTACATCGCACAACTGTGGATTTTACTTCCCTTCAGTTACAGGAAGTATTTTAGCATTTTGTGACCTCATTGTCAGGTTGGTAACTCCAATCATAAAGCTCTGAAGACCACACATGTCAGGGTTTCTGTAAACTTTTAGCAGACAAGAAGGAAGATATTTCTCTTCAATGTTGCACTTGCATCTTTGAACCTGTCTGTAACACAAAATTAAAGAGGAAATGTGGAGAATTTAGTGTTGTTTTGTAGTTAAGTTGCAGACCAACCAACCAAACACCAGTCACAACACCTTCTCTGTCCATAAAAACAAAAAGACTAAAGCGAGTGTTTGGTTTTTTTGTCTTTCTGTTATAACATGAAAGTGCAAGGAAAGAGCTCACACTGTCTGCAGAAATTCAAACTTTTGCTTGATTCTACATGGATGGGTCTAAATACCGTTTAGCATTTCTACCAATAGACCAATGAACAGGAACTGTCAAGAAACATAGACAGCTTCTAATAATAAGCTTCTTTTTTTAGTTAAACGTGGGATGACTAAATTTTTTTCCATCTTAAGTTTATATCCTGATTGACTTTAGACACTTCAGTGAATTTAGAAAAGCTAACTCCATAAGGTCAAGCTTGCAACAATGACAACATAAACAACTGATATTCCACCGATAAGTAATCAATCAGTCTGATAAGCACGACTGTCCAACATACAGTAATAAGACTGGTTTCCTATTTGTGACTGGGCTGTGGATGTCCATCCCACATAGCAGGACTGATACAGAACTGCCAGCTGTTCCACTGACCGTCGACCCCAAGTTGCTGCAGTCACTTTCAGAGGTAAAATAACAGATGTTCAAGTCAGTAAATGTGTTTAAATTAAGAAAATATCAACTGTGCCAACTCTTATAACCCCGACTACAACACACCATTAGTGCACCCATGCCTTGTGATTCCATTGACTCCAACTGGAGCTGAAACTGATAAAAACCCGCAACTGCTGCAGCTGTGATTTGACACAAAACAAAGGCTTTACATTACCATTTTTGACAATTGAAATAGCAAAACAATTAAACAACTCAACAGATTTGTTGAGTAATATTTCTATTAGAAATGTTATTGTGATGGTGTAGCACAATAAGGAAAAAATTAACCACTTAACCTATATTATATAATATTCTACCTAATTTACAGGACACCAGCCTATATATGAGGCCATCCTAAACCACACTGTATAATATAATATCTTTTGTCTTGTCATAATCTGTAAACACAGCCCATTTTTTAATTGCAGAACAGCCCAATAACTTGGATTTGGACCTAAAAGATGTTGATCAAAGATGCCAGCAGTGGAGAAGAAAGGGAACAGAACTGACAATAGAAAAAAAGGAAGAAAAAAAACCCACCTGACTTGTTATAATCATTTGTTTGGCAATTACTGTAATTGACAGTAAAAATTTTATGATAATGAAAGCCCTGCCAATCATAAGACAAAAGTATATCTCATGCAAATTGTTGACATTTTCAACATGAAGCATACAAGTAAAGATCTACCCTTTCATGAGACCGTACAGGTAAAAGGGAGAAAAAGGTAACCTAAGGTGATAATATTGCTCTTATACTTTGAGGGTTTTTACTAATGAAATGCCAGTTTAACATACCCCCCCCTGACATGACATGTCAATGGAATTAAAATCAGACATGTTTGTTCCTTCGCCATGTCAACAGCATGTCTAGTCTTTTTACAAAGCAGGACCAATCTCGCACATTATTGGCATGTAGCTGAGTATAAGTAGGATAGCAGTCATACAATCTAGAATCACAATAACATGTTGATAATATTTAAGAGGTTCTGAATCCTCATGAGGGACAAATCCCTCTTTTAGTGCACACCAGGACAGAGTCATGTCAGAGCGAGGGAGTTCAGATTTTCCTTCTCCTGTTTTGTTCTCATCATGATCAGACAACATAATGGCCTTGTCTTTCATTCTCTGATGCCAGGCTCATCCCTTTTTTTTCATCTGTTCATCAGCCTCTCTACGTGCTGCTGCCTCCGCTTTTATCCATGTGAAAATCGCTTCTTATCTGCCCGCTTTGCCTCTCTCTTTTTCTCACACTAATCTACGGGGCTTATAGCAGGACTTAAGATGACAAAGATATAAATATTAATGAAATATTCAGGTCAGATGACGAACAATAACAAAAAAAAGAGGATGGCAATTCAATCCTACATGTCCTCTGCAAGGCCCGCGACAATCGTGCTGATGGCGGGGACCACTTTTATCAAGTGCATTCACTAAATATGAACCCATTTTCTATAGATAACTGATGAATGGAGTTTAATTCAGATGAACCATAACAGAAAAAAAAAGCTATGATGTTATGACTTCATGTACCAGGTACATCGAAATGAAATGACCTAAGTTCATTCAGGAGTCATCCTTTTATGTTGACTTACTTTACTCAGACTCTAGGTCCATTAGAAATAAAAAAAACCTTATGCTTAAAACTTGTTCATGTATCAAAAACGGAAAATTTGGGAAAGTTTTTCTCAAAGCAGTAGTTCAAAACACACCAATGTAGCTCGTCAGCGGTTGCACGAGTTCACATGCTTACCTCAATGATCTTTCGAGCTTCACGGTAACGGCCCGTCTGCATGAATGCGAAGAACAGATCATACAGCATCGTCATCTCCCCCCGCTCCTGACTCACAAAGTCCATAGCTGAGGAGAAAACAGAGCAGAGAAAGGTCAGGAATTTAAAAAAAAAAAAAAAATGCTCTCAGATGTATTCAAACACACCACACTTCATCATTCCCCTCAGACTGCATTATTTTGCACAATGTCCCGGGCACAAAGCAGCCATATCAAGACTGCTCCCAAACAAACAAACACAAACACACACACACACACACATACAAGTCCTGAATGAAAGTCTAAGCTCTCCTGGTAAACTTGCTAAAGCGCTCTGCTCAGCGTTACATACTATCTCTGTGCAGCAGCTTTAGAACAGGTACCACACACACACACACACACACGCACACACATTTTGCACACAACTACAAACTTATCCAAACGAACCTGCATATTCAGCAAAGCCAAGGATGACAAAGTAATCTCCCTCTCTGTACTTACACTCACTTGAGGACAGAACAAGGCACTGCTTTTTGGACTTAAATCCCTCAGGAATTCATTCGCGGTATCGATGTAACATGGACAGGTTAGCGGCCGTGTTTCTGACCATTTGGACAACATGTAGCGTCTATGAGGAAAATCCTGGTTTTTCAACTTGAGGTTTAAGACATTTTAAGGCTGAAAGCTTCTTTTGTGTCCTCCTCTTATTGGAAATGAGCTCAGTGGTTGCTATGGCTGCCCGAGTCGCACACAAACCACGATTTTAATTTTCTGTTGATGCTTCGGTTCAAAGCAAGGTCTGAAATGTGAGTGAAAACCCTTTGTAAATGTGTTTTGGGATCACTGGAAGGCACTCGGCTTGAAGACTGAGATTCTAGTTCATTTTTGTGTTTATTTCAAAAGGTGGGTTTTCAGACTGTCCAACAGCGCGAACACTCCAGACGAGCCCATTGTGCAGGAGGCTGCGGCACTCAGCGCGCACTCACACGGAGGTCGGGTTGAATGTGATTCAGTGTTTCATGTCAAAAGTCGCCGCTAACTCGTGCTTTAAACAATGAAGTGGGAAACATAATCATTTGGAGTTAGGTCTGTTTCTGGTCGATACTGCTTCATGTGCCTTGGCCTGAAAGTCGTCAAAACTTACTTTGTTTTAGAGGGTGCGGTGGCGAACCGAGGGTTTGGGATGTGTGGGGATGAAAGGGAATGAGGTGAAGAGGTGCTCCACACTGCAGAGCGTCAACCTTCGCACACTCTCAGCTGCTTGGCCTCGCGCCACGCTGAACTTGACCTTTTCACCGCGCTGCTGTCGAGATGCAGGGCGAATGATCCAAATGTGACGTGCCTGACGTGCTTCACCGCGACCCTGGTCTAAATGTTTCTGACCTCCTGACACTCTTATGTGCTCTTGGAATTGCCGGCACTTATTACGTACGTGTTTAATGCAGAAATACTGAATGAGTACTTTGAGCAGACACTCACAAAAGGAATGATGAGAAAAAGTTGGATCAGACTGAGCTGGAGATAAAAAGCCGGTAAGTGACAGAGGGAGCGCTTTTTCCGAACTTCATGAAGCCAATCAGACACGAGAAGCCTTTCACATCTGGCTTTGGAACGTAACTTTAAAATCCATCTCGAGGGGTAGCTCAGCATGACACAGACTGGAACAAAACATCTGGGTGGATATGACAAATCTCACTGAGGATGCTCCAGGAGGGTTCCAATGGAGCTTACTTCTTTGCAGAAACATGTCCCAGCAGTGATGTCTGACACAAACTCAGAAAACTCTGACAAAAAGAGAGGGGACTGATTCTTTTTTTTTTTTTTTAAAGATATCAAAACAGGAGAAAGCTCAATCTGTGCCTGCTGTGTGGGGCTGATGTTCACTCCCTCGCAACAAAAAAGTAAACCAGCCTAGTTATGTCAAAGTTGTACAGTTATCCTGTAGGGTACAATGTAATGCCATGGCATGCATATTCCCCCCCAGAGGGTAGTGATATTCAGTGTCTTGTCAGACATTTAACATTAACACACAGCTGGCCATGGGAAAGGATTCAACAGGCCATTTGAGCGGCCAATGCTATGACTGTAAAGAGCAGATGATACTTTTGGTGTAAAAATTAGAGATGCACCGATCCACATTTTGGGAGTTCCGATCCGATCCAAACTTGAATATCTGCCGATACAGATATTTGCCGATACCAAATCTGTTTATGTGAACATTATTGTGACTATGGTTATTATTGCTGTTATAACTATGTCAGATTTCATTAGGTTGTAATAAATGACCCGTCCTTTCTGAAGTTGCTTCACCAATACAAATATAATAACATTACAGATCTAATGATTTCAACAAGTTTTACTTTGATTTGGCACGTTTTACCTAAATACAACTATAAATGTGTGGTTTTCAAACAAAGATCTCGCTTTTAGTGTAACAAAAAATATCACATTTTAACATTCAAGGCATTTATTTCTTTTAAAACATGTCCGAAGCATGTCATCAAACACATCTGTGGTAGCTCAACTAGTGTGGTATCGGTACACTTTTATTAATACCAAGTACGAGTACACATGCTTGGTACTGAGCCGATACAGATACTGGTATCGGTGCATTCTTAGTAAAAATGGGACCAGAAAGATCCAGTCTGTGTTACATGGTGATGTATACAGCAATGAACAGGAGTAACTTTGTAGATCTTTGTGTGTATATAAAAATATAAATATATACCATACATGTGTCTGATCATTGCATAATGACTTCAGTTTTAGTTTATGGGACTTTTTAAAAAAGAAAATGTGAGTGAACTGGGAAAATCCGAAAAAATTCCTGTTAATACTGGCATAAAATCATACATTCCTTTGCTCTCATATATGTGTGTGTGTGTGTGTGTGGTGACCATCAGCACTCTGGTTATTAATATGTTTGCAAATTGATCAGAAAACCGGACAAGGGAGACAAATGCCAAACCTTTCTGCAGCAGATCTGTGTCTCCTTTCTCAACCAGAGCAACAATGATGTCGTGGATGCGCGGGAGTTGGTTGTAAAGCTTCTGACACTCCAGCGCTGCATCGAGTGCTCCAGAAACATCCTTACTGCAGACACAAACATGGAAGAGTGGACAGAAAGTGAGTTAGATACCGGTCTGTCCAGTCAGTCATATACAGGACTGCGTCAGTGGAGAATCAAGAGCGTATCATGGGGTGTTAACCCCGTGGCCTCCAATTCAAGCACCATGACCCGCCTCAACAATACGGGCCTTTGAATTCATGACAGCACAACTGTGGCTGATGAAGCCTTTTGGCCCCAATACATCATTCTCACACAACCAGGCGCACTCTCACACACCTGGCTGTGAGGGGCTAATGACTCTCTGGACAGGCTTTTAGAGGCAAAGCCATACAGCAGATAAAAGGACTCATCTGATCTTTCCCCTCCCTGCTCAGCCTCCCGCTTCTTTGTACTCCATTTCTTTTGTCCACCTCGAACCTCTTTAACCTCCGCTCATTTCCTCCTCTCTCATTTCCCTTTCCTCCAAATCCTCACACTTCCCTCTTCCCTTTCCTTCGCCATCTTCCTTTTGACCCCCGCCGTCAGCTCTCACTCCCCCCTGCGATGACCTCGCTGCACAGCTGAGCAATTTAGCGCAAAATACGCCAACAGCTCGCACCCCTTCTTCTCATGTCATCGCTTTCTCGCCTGGTCTATCCCGCCAACCTCCCTCCGTCGCAACAAACAAAAGAGCGTGCAGAGGATGGACGTGATGGAGTGATAACAAGAGAAGAAGAGGGAGGAAGATGGAGAGAGCAAGTGAGTGAACATGAAAGACCACTTTAATCCCCTGTATTGTGACAGCGCTGCCATCAATCTGTTGATTGGGTAATTACCATGTCAATCACACAGAGGTCAAAGCATATAGGGCCCCCATCCGGGAGGCAGGGGGTAGAGTGAGGGAGTGTTACAGACTCAGAGTGAACAGGTATAATTTCTAAAGTGTTTTCTCTAATCAATTGGGCAAGCAGGGATGCAAAATATGGCCAAAATGACCAACTACTTGGAAATTTATATTTAAAAAAAAAGAAAAAAAAAAGAAAAAAAAAAAAAGACATTTGACCTTGTTTGACTCTGTGAGTTGGGAGCAGAAGTGTGTGATAGGAAGAGGAGGAATGGAGTTATTAAGGCTGGAAGAGCTCCACTAATTGAAATAAAGAGGGACAACATTATTCAGCAGTGCCAGTCAAGAGGCTGTTCAGCCGCAAAACAGTCTGATTGAACAATACAGGAGAGAGATTTCTGCAAATGAGAGAAGCAGCAGAGAGGCCGAACGGTATGAAGGAAGATGGCATGGGAGCGTGCAGTTTTCTCCAAACGCAGGAGGTGAGAAATAAACATGAGGAACAAAGTGCAGAGCGCTGTTTATGATAACAAGGAGCTGCATTTATAGACTGCATTAAGTTTAATCTTGCACATGGAGTCGTTTCATGTTGGCGGACATTTCATCGCTGCTATCTGTCCACCTCATTCTTCTCTTCATCAAACACCTACTTATAATGCCTCCTTCCTAATTAGACATCTTTACAAAAAAAAAAAAAAAAGGGGGGGGGATTGGGGGGGGTCTGGCGTTGCAATTACAACCCGTTTCTCCGCCCGCTGATCCACCCCCTAAAAAGAGCTAAAGATGGATAATTTCCCCTTGGTACAATTTAACTGTCACTTTGCGTTGCCATTTACTGCAGCGCACAGCCCTGTTAATGTCCCCAACTTTGTATGTCAGCCACTTTCCAGCCAATTAAGCCCTGAAAAAAATAACGAGTGGCTTGCTCGGTGGAAACCTGAAGGATTAGACAAGGAAGCTCATTTTGACCCCCCACCCCCACCCCCCCCGCCACCAGCAGCTTTCTCCCTCTCTGTCCCATTCTTTTGTTCAGGGGAAGATGGGCAGGTCTGTTATCAAGCCACTGTCCTTGTGTGGGGGAGAACGAGGTGTCTGTGTCTCCAAACCCAAACAAGACTGTGATCATGACACCTCTAGCCCACTGTTAGATGAGTGCAGGAACCATAGTTACTCATTACAGACATTATTCACCCTCCCTAACGGGTGAATGAGTGTAAAAAGGCCCTAAACGTTTCATTCATTATAAGTACTTGGGCCAAGTTTATAAATCTGATACAGCGACATGTTTGTTTTCTACTCTACAGTCATTGAGCAGACGCTTTTATCTAAAGAGATTTACATCTGAGTGAGAACAACACAAGCATGAAATCAAACCGTAGAGGACATCGTAGGAAGGTGCTACTGGACTGTCCAGTTGGATGTAGGTCCTTCCATGTAGTGCTACAATTTTTTTTTTTTTTTTGTTATTGTTTTTCTCCCTTCCCACCCCACAATATTACATCTATTAAAATACAAAGAATTAATACCATAATGTTTGTTGAAAAGAACTGGGCTAAGTTCTCCAACTTTTCCGACAAATATAGCTAACTATTTGAACAGCGAGCTTCGCATCCAGCAGACATGCAACGTTATTAGCCTTCTGTTTACAGTGAGACCATACCTTAATACTTCTAAACCTTACCAACCAATCATTTTTCAATTCAATTTGGATTAAAACAGGCATCTAAACAGCCACAAAACCCTAAACATCTGCTACAGTCAACTAAGTTCAACAAGGTTGAATAAAGTGATCGATCCTGAATCCAGATGTAGATGTAAAAAGTTTTATCACCGTGGGTCTTTCCTCTGGTAAGATCAACCAAGTTAAATTAAAAAAAGTCATCAGGTATAGTTCAAGCTAAAGCAGAACACAGGACTGATGAGAAAAGAAGCTGTGAAACCAAAATGGTGAAATTTCTCCAGAAACACTGAATGCAACACGGTCTCTGCTAAAACATATCAATATATTGATAACTTGGGCAACCAATGATGAGTTTGTCACCATTTTTTTTCCTGCATTTTCAATCTCTAAGATCATCTACATTAACTTTTCAGCTCATGCTGCTTTCACTGATCAACTCAATCTTTTTCTGTTTCATCCATTTTCCCTAAGGAGAGGGAGTGAATCAGGAATGTTCCTGCAACTCCGAGCCACTCGTCTTTTCAGCTCCGCACTCGCCTCCTCATATGCCATCACCACGCTGCCGCCTCATCACCCGTCCTTTTTTCACTTTTTCCTTTTTGTCGGATTCATTAGCATTTACTGTCGCTAATCACTTCCTCGAGGATGGCAATCTGAGCTAGCTGCCAGCTAGCACGGTGGCAGGTTAGCTCACACAATGCTGAGCGGACGGGCATGAAGGCTAACGGGGCGGCACATGTGATGGGCTGTCAAGGGCTAATCTGGCAGAGAAGTGTTCATTAAGTCATTAGCGCTGACGCAGCGATGAGATGGGTGCAGGCGGGAGTGATGCTTGCTTTGTCCTCTTTTATCACTTCCCTCCACACACACACACACACACACACACACACACACGCACACACCCCTTTGAATGTCTGTTTGTCCGCTGACTGACGGAATGAAGAGGTGGAGGCGAATGGATGATGATAAAAAGAGAGGAGAGCGAGGAGACAGATTCAACTGGAGTGCAATAGTCAAGTGTTGCAGTACTTAAAGCTGCCCTAAAACTGAAGACTTCACACTTTCCGAGCACCTTTAAATAAAAGGCAAATTTATGAAAGCATCTATTAGCTATGAGCACGACATGCTCACATGTCTCTTGTAACAGAGCTTAAAGGGAATAAGGAGAAGAGTCATTATAAGATCTAGTTTCTAAGAGGAATAAAGCTGTGGTCGGTGCAGACTGGTCGAATCACAGTTTTAAAGAGGAGAAGTGTTGATTTTAAAAGACGCTGTTTTCTGTTTATTGTATAAAGAGGCCAATAACTCCTGCATCAACTCTTCCAAACATTTTATCTGCACGCTAAGCTAGTTGACCCAGCATTTCAAGCTTAAATAACACAAATGAACCTCTTCCAGACAGATAATAAGAAGATACCAGCAGCTATACTTCGTTGGTATGTGCTCTCCGTAGTATCAGTTGGAGGACGTACAACTGGCACTTGATTTGCGAGCAGGGGCTGCGGTAAGCTCCTGCTTGTGTTTGTGTTTTAGCTGCTGTTGATGACCCAGGAGTAAATTAGCCCGCTAATCCGACGGAGGCAGTGATTAACGAGTCAACCTAGAAAGTCTGTTTGTACCGGACCAGGTTTACGGCAGCGCAAACAGGCGAGGGGAGGTGCAGCACTCTGCAGATCTACAGCATCATTTGCAACGGTCTACCTCTGTGAATGAACAGAAGACGTGCAGATTGCCCGTTTATTTGGAGACGGGTAGCTATCAGCACACTGTGTGTCCATGGTAAATCCAGCAATTAGTGCTCTGTACATAATTAACATGCTAATGAGTTGATGTCGTTAAAAGCTGCTTACAAAAAAAAAAGGGATATACACACACGCACATACAGTGAAGAACATACATAGAGTTTAAAGGTGTGGCAGGACCAGTGACCCAGCAGCGGATGTTTGCTAACATTCATTTGCATACTTGCATTATGGGAAGAAGCATTGGTGGTCATGTCTCTCCACTCTCTTACACACGCATAAGCACTTTGAAACCCTCAGATGATAGCAGTGGGTGTATTAGGAGATCAGGGGTGGGGGGCTCATGGGGAGAAGTTGCAGCTGGCGCATCCTCAAACAAACAAAATCTGGATGTAGCACACTTGCACGCTCACACATGAACGTAAATGAGCAATTTCCACATCCTCTCTCTGTCTGAATCGCCGACCCAGAATATAACCCCAGCTATGATCACAGGGAGGGATGAGTGACTCATTGAGAGACACATACATACACACACCTGGCAACAAGCTTTGGCAGATGAGGAGCCAAATCTGCAAACAAAAAGTGAGCTTGTTGGCTGCTTGGAGAACAACTTGAGCCATAACAAAAAAAACCAAACAAAACAAAAAAAAAAACGAAGCAAACCACAAAAATGAAACATTTCTACAAGTGTTTTTGCAATTTGTTATACCGCCGCTTCTGGTTTTTATTCTACCTTTCCAGGTGAGCAGTGACCACGGGTGAGCAGAGATTGGCAGTAGGCTTGGCAAGCCCGAGGGTGAAGATGGTTTCTTGCAGACGTTTGACGGCGGAGATGTCGCCTTTGGCCACTACAGCGCTGAGCATGTGAAAGACGGCGGTGACGTTTGCGTCGTTCAGCACCACCTCCTTCTCTTTCATCTCCTTCAGGATGTCCACCGCCTCTGTGAAGAAGGAAAAAAGCGAAAGGTGTGGGGATTAGAAGAAGTATGCTTCGACAGATTTTCAGGTAATGAGAAAAGCAAGAACAAATAAAAGAAAAAGAGATATAACACAGACAGATGGTAAGAGAGAGAGAGAGAGAGAGAAAGGTGGGCAGAGCTCAGCTGGGAGTAGAGAAGGGTGTGTGAATATGATAAAAGGCCCCTTTAGCTAATTCCATGAGGGGAAAACAAACCCATATTAAAACAGCATTTTGCACCCAGCAGGAATGCAAATCCATCCCCGTATAATGCCAACTCCGTGCTAATTGCTACTTGCGGTTTTCTAAACGAGACTACAATTACCAGACCCCTACAATGGAGGCCAGCTTTTTGCTGTGGCCATGTGGAAAGCACTTGGGGGGGCTAAATTATAGGTATGTGGCAACAAGGGCCCATCGTGGCCCCAGCAAGACCTCGGTAAGCAGGCAGAGGGGTGGATCGGTTTGGTCAAGTCCAGCCGGTAATGGAGGGCTTTTTACTGGGCCAAGCGCCCATCTGGCCAACACTAAGGGACTAAATGGTGAAAAGAGAATGTAGAGTGTGTGTGTATATGTTCAGCATCTGCATAAAGTAATTAAGATGTGTTTACCATCTATTTAGACAGCTGCTAATGGGCTGTCAGTGATATAGCCGCTATCCACCACGGACACTAATCTATACAGCATGACCAAGAAGGGAGGAGATGGAGAGCTGCACACACACTCAATATATTTGAATGATCTTCATTAAGCCTCCAAACTGCAGGCAATAATTGTTTCTTGCTAAAAAAAATAAATAAATAAAAAAAAAAAAAAAAAATTCCCTCAGCAGAAATCTTTGCTTCCCTCACCGTTTCAAATTTGAGACAAAAACAGACATGAAATCAACTTTAAGTGAATAAATGTGGGTGTTATGATCGCTACACCTGCATAGCTGTTAACACAACAAAACCCCTCAGACAGGAGTGTCACCGTATACCAGGAAACCACATTCAGAAAACACTCGGGGGGCTGAGAAATGGGGCCACTGGTGAGTGCTTTGGCATCCTAATTTCAGTCTGCCTCTCCATCAGTCCACCTCCCTGTGCCAGTTGTTATGGCGATGGGAACCAAAGCCTGTCACAGACTTAATGGGACATAGGGAAAAAGGAAGGAAGGCTGGGTTAAGGAAGAAACTGTGGGAAGGAGAAATGACAAAAGAGGAAGGGGGTGAAAAGAAAGAGCAGGTTTGGCTGGGGACTTTTCATTGAGAATGGAAAAGGGAAAATCTTGATGTGACCCAGATTTGGTCTTTTATAGGAAAGATTTTGTTGCGGCCTTGTACTTTTATGGAATAAAAACATCAAATAGGAAAACATGGTGGGAGTTTCCTTTTTCCCCTCTCAGCCACTAGGATGCTGTAATTCAGCTCCAGAACTAGTTGGCTCTGAAGGACGAGTGGATAAGTTCCAAACTTTTGTGTCAAAACATCTGGTGGACAAAACAAAGTCAAGGATTTTATGCTGATGAGGGCTCCCTTAGAAAACACTTCAAAAGATCCCAACAGAAATGCAATGTAAGGAAATGCTCATTAACAGTAACTATGTTACTGAGCTCCAGCTCTGGAAACAAACCATCATAATCGTGTGTTTAATGCTTGTTTGCTGAGACAGAATCCAACACTTATCAGAGGTTACAGTGACTAACCAAAGTCACTTACCAGGCAGCACGTCACGGTGCTGTAGCTTGTGTTGTTTTAACTACAGCTTAACCTTCCATCACAGCAGCTTCCTCCATCCCTCAAACTCAACACAGTACATCATTTGCTTGTGTTGAGAGGAAGAAGCAACAGAAGCCTTTTGGGAGGTTTTTGGGAAGATATTAACTTGTGACAGATTGCAGAAAGGCAGACGTTGGTTGATAAGAAAGGGAAAGGAAATTCAGTTGTCTGGAAAAACACAGGTTGTGAGTCAGACTTGCAATAAGTGCAAGATTTGCTACAAGGTCCTTCTGTACGGCAAGGAAAGAAAACTAGTTTAGCCATTTGAAGTTGGCCCAAAAAGGTGGTTACGGCCAAGTGGAAAAATAACAAAAATCACAAAGAGCTCGAAGTTCTCCAGCTTTTGCCACGAAACACATTTGATTTCTTGATTTATAACGATACAAATGTGGATCAACCAAGTTCTTATGATCAAACCAAGTTTGGTTTGCCAAAAAATATCGACGTTTTCTGTCTACAAGATGCCAAGTTGCCATGAATCCTAAAAAATGCAGCGAAAATGATCTTTTCCTACATGTTTGGTTGTTATCATTTATTTGTCCAGCGTGCTGCAGAAAATGGAGCGCTCTGACCTAAATTATCACAAGTAAAACCACAGAGTTGAGAAGTCTGTCAACAATTTTATTTCTTAGAAAACAAGCTTATGCTAAACGATTTAGTTTTTAAGGTACAATGTGTAACTAATTTGGATTTATATTAGCAAAAATCAGGTACTGCTTTCATAAATACTTATTTCACTAAAGTCAAATCACAATTGCATCCAAATAAAAGCATTCTTGTATCTTAAATGAGTTATTTGTAAATACAGAAGGCATTGCCATCTTTGAATATGGTAGCTGATAGGGGACAAACATCTTAGCCTTATGTATTTTAGCTGTAAATCCCTTTGTGTTGTCCATGAAAGAGAGAAAAAAAAATAGCCAAGACAAGAAAGAGAAATATTAATTGACACTTCTCGAGGAAGAGGGGTGGAGATGGCCACTTCCTGCTTGGCAGGTAAGTTCATTTAATCTAACAGGGAAATTTTTCTCGCGTCATGTTAGAAACAGGACAGGTAGTCCAGCAACTACTTCATCCTCTCGTTTAAGTCGGATAATTTACTGTTACTTGTTATATAAAATGGCAGAAATGGTTCATATGTTAATTAGCCAACAGTAGAAAAGCTCAGTTCAGTTCTTCAGTCATACCAGCAGTAAACCGTTCGCTTATTTCAGCCGTATTTTCCAAGAGTTATTCTTTGTGTTACATATTTCAGCTGATTTGTCAAGGGGAGTGGGGGATCATGCCCTCCCTCTTGTCACACCCTTTCACAGGATGACATTAGCTATTAGCAGTAGCTTGCTACGAAATACACGGAGGGCGTGCTTTTAACTTATCAGCATCAATAACGAAACAGAATTATGTGTCGTCCTGTACCTCTTCACCTGAGAAGACACTTCAACTTGTGCAAGATGTTTTCACATTTGTAACTCTCCGCGGCTTTGGTAGTTGTAATGACACACTTAAACCGCGAATTGGTTGTTTGCATTCAGTTAGAGCACCACTAGATGGGAGTCATTCTTACACACTGGGGCTTTAAGGAAACACAGTGTGGTCAGTGCCATGGAAAGGAGTCTATTTTTGAAGTTCTCATTTGGACACAGATGTACCTGTTATCACAGAAATCCATCTGTGTGAGAATCCCCCACATCTAGCAGGAGGAAGAAGGGTGTACACACCCAGAACCCACTGTGGTGGATACTGACAATTCAGACCCAGTTTATCCTATAATTCTGTTTATTAAAACCACAGCCAAAGCAGCAAAAAGCAAAGAGACCAGACTCGCTGAAAGCTGAAATTACAGGGAGCGAAAGTATCACTGGGAAAAATAAACGCTTTGTTAGCTGAAATCACTACCTAAAGATGTCCAGAAGAAACAGGCTGATCACAGACGGTTCCATCAGCATAAAGAATATCTCTGTAATAACCTGACCTGGTGCCAAGTCTGTTTATCATTTCAGACATTGTAACACATTCTCTCTCCCTGTCTCCTTCCATCCGCCTCGTACCTCTTTCCATCATTTATGACAGCCCCGTTAATCACCGAGACCAATGGCTCGGAGCTGATCTGCCCAAATGGAGCTCTACTAGCTTACATCCCTCCATCCAAACCTCCCCCCCATGGTGTTCTCCCTCCATATCCCCCTTCATCCATCCGTTGAGCCAGTATGCATATCCATCAGCTCAGCCGAGCATCGTGGCCAAGCACAGCGAGCCAGACCCCGCACACATACACGCATCAATGAGACGGGGAGGCAGACAGGCCAGGTAAACAAACATCACACAGCCCAATGGTTCATCTAATGTCTATGACTTGACTGCTAGCGATGTCTCCTTTCAGGAACACACACACACAAGACACTAAAGATGAACCCAAGACCACCTCAAGCCAGAACAAGTTGAGTTTACCAAAGAGGGAGGTTGGGCCGATTGAGGAAGAGGAGCAAGGGCAGGTCAAAGAGATGCTCGGTGATGGAGGAGACATGTTTAATACAACTAGCTGCTTATATCAATCTAAAGGCTGCAAAGAAATAACCTAATCATTAAATTGAGTCATTTGGGTGTGGAGGGCTGCCTGAGCTCCCAAAATTTATTCAGTTTTAACAATGATCAATAAAGTTAAAGGGGCTGAATGGTTAAAACTATGGTCAATTTTGTACATTAACAAGGTCGAAAATAAGCTTATTTTTATCAAATAAATCCCAGAAAGAAAAGCTTATTCTACAGTGTTGCACAGTTTAAAAACCTAAAACTTATACAAATGTCAGCAATTTCCAATCCAAACTTTTCGCGTTGACTTTAGAATTAGAAACTTTCATCCCGGAGTGGAAATGGAACTAAATTCTAAGCATTTTAATATTATTGGCAAGAGAAAAATGAGCTAAAAGTTTATGTTTGACATGTTTGATGAGCTTTAAAATAAGCTCACTAAATATACACTAAAAGTTCAGTTGTAACATTTAGGCTGATACTGAGGTGATGAGTTAATACTTCAGAGCAAGTCAGAGTATAGAAGAGCTTTCTGGTTACTAAAAGCTCATCCTTCAGGAGAAACTATCACATACACGAAGACATAATGGCCGCTTGGACAAAAGTGAAGGTTAAAGGTTGGCGATGTAGATGAGAAGTGAGCACGGAGGAAAATTAATTTGGTGGAAGAATAGGAATTAATTATGATGAACAGCCACAGATAGCCGTGGTGGAAAGAAGGTGACCAGAATAAAGTCAAAAGGATGAACACACAAAGTTCCCCGACGAGTGATGATGGGAGGTTTTAAACTAAGGGTACAAACAACAAAGCCATTAATGGTGGCGAGAACTAAAGCAAGTTGCCAGAAGACATGATCCTCAGCTGGGCCTGGTGTGTGCTGGGAACCAGGCGGACCAACGCCTGGGTGGGGACAGGCTAACATCAAGGTTAGCCATGTGTGCTAATGTGGCTGACAAGCGTTGCCTCCATATGCACACTCTGGCTAATGGCAAATGTGTTTGCACTGACTATATACACTCCAACACACACCGATGGACGCACCAACCGTCGTGCCAACAAATGCCTTTTGCTTGAATTCACATGCAAATTTGTGTGTCATCGTGTGTGTGTGTGTGTGTGTGTGTGTGTGTGTGTGAAATGCTCAAGCACTTCGGTGGACATGATCTGCCATTAGCATCAAGGCAGGTTTCAATAATTCTGGAAAAATACACACAGTCCTGTAATTTCCCCTCCCTCTCATTTCACACTGACACATGTGTGCACGTGTGTGTGTGTGTGTGTGTGTGTGTGTGTGTGTGTGTGTGTGTGTGTGTGTGTGTGTGTGTGTGGGGCAGGAGAATGACACGCTTTGCAACTGATGGGGAGAAAGGGTCACATCGAGAGGCAGAGACAGAAACGGAGAGCGAGTGCGAAGAGGAGGAGAGCGAAGACGAGGAGAGACAAGGGAAACATTTTCCTGTCATTGAATGCAAAAAGCAGAGCAGTAAAACTGATGGTAATTGGGTCTTCAATGGGCTGAAGGAAACCCACCGTAGAATTCTGAAAATGGCCGGCTAATGTGGTATGAGGGAGAAAGATTGTGACAGAGCTGCTGAGACGCACACACACACACATTCTCCGGAGATTTCATTCGGATCTGTTGTCAGAGACAACATCGAAATGAAATGTTGGCCATCTTTTCAACTGGCCGTTAAGAAGTTCCAGGGTTTGACATCCGTTTTTCAGATTTATGTCGCATGTAATCATGCACAATTTATTTATTCAATGCATAAGACAAATAATTTACCTCTAAAATAGAAAATATTATGAGGACGGTGTTTTATCAACTTTACATCCCAAACTGCATCATCACACAGTGACGTGCACGTCCAGTTTGGGTTTATAGCAAGCAACAATTCAGGCACCACGTCTGCTGTGTTGCTACATTAGATTAAAAACACTTGACAATAACAGATGGATGTAGCTGGCGAGATACTGCTGACTATCATTGTGGACTATCATTTTAAACAACATGCCAACGGTGAAATGGCTCCTTCTTGTTTGCACGACAAGCAAGGCAAGCCTCACTATTCCACTTCTCCAAGCAAAAAAAAAACCAACAACATTTAAAGTCTGGTACAACATTTTTGATCTATTTGTTCAGTAAATTAAAATGACCTCAGTTTAATTCTAAGTTTTTACAGGCAGAGTTAAAGCAAGTGATGCATTGTGTCCATTATGTCACTAACTCAGCAGTTCACTAATCAATAGGTAGCATCAGAATGGACTCATCCTCCTTTCATTTTCAGCCTGTCCTTTTGGATCTGTCCATGATTTACATGGAAGTTCTCAAACCGACCGACAACCTAATATAACAATGTAATAAATAACTGCCATATAAGGCTGTAAATGTGTTTATTTCTGGTGTAAAGTTGATAATTTTAACATGAGATCTGTAAGGATGAACGTGGAGTTGGCTGCAGCTGCAGATTGTTGGACTTTAGCTTCATATAGTTTGTGTTTTTATGGGCTGTTCATAATTTTAATGATCACAAACCATTTAAATATGATGTTACTTCAAATGAGGAGGATAAATGAGGACTTGTGGTAACAATCTCACCGGCTGCTGAGGTAGTTTCTCATTGGTCAGTGATTATACATAGCCGGTTTTGATCGCCGTGGGAAAAGGCCATCATCTTATTTAATACTAACAAACAGATGCTACTTTACCCTCCACTCTGCCATTCACTGACAGGGTCTTCACCAGCGCGATGTATTTACTGGCATCCAGCACCACTGATGAGTCCTTCCGACTCCTGAAAGCAGAGAGAGAAAGAGAGAGGGCGAGAGACAGACTTGATTAATGTATTCCACTTTCCAGTAATGCAGCTCATCTATAATATGCTCTCAGATATTAGTCTGATGCTGGAACCAGATGGTGAGAGAGCAAGGAGGAGGAAACAGGGGAGGTAGAGGAGCGAGTTTCCTGTGTTTCAGCTAGTCAACAGAGCGCCTGGACCCTGCATTAACGTCTCCCCTAATACCACTCAAGTTAAACTTTAATGGCTTACTACTGGCCACACTGCAGACCAGCGTGTGTGTATGCATGTGTGTGTGTGTGCGTGTGCGTGCTCCACTCACATGTCCCTCTTCAGGTTGAGCGCCTCCTCCACATTGTTGTGGCGACAGCACAGGTTGATGAGGGTCACGTAGCCGCCGGCTGTCATCTCCTCTTCGTGCTGCTGCTTCAGCTCCAGGGCGCGCTGCAGGTTCTGATCGCACAACAAAACTCTCAGAAAAAGAAAGAAATCGCACACAAATCTCAAGAAACACACAAAGAAGGTCTTAAAAGGCTTGAGTTACCTCCTCAGCACTCAGGGCCTGGATGGCTTGTTTGAGAACGGCGCCCAGCGGTTTGTTCTCCGCTTTCAATTCAGCCAATTTCATCTCCAGACCCAACACCTTCCCTTCAATTCCCTGAAGGACAAAGATGTTAGGACACATTTTCCTGTGCAGGACAGCACAAATTTCCACTGAAAACACAACATCTATATGTACTCATCTGCTCGAAGGGGGAAAATTTACTCTTAAAATGCAGCCAATGTCATGCTGTCTTACTTACAGTAACATGAAGAGTTGATGCCACATGGTCACTGGACACACTGTCCTTAGTGTCCACCAGAGCAATCACATCCTGACACACACAAAGTTCATATTACATATTCAATTCAATTCAGCTTTATTTACAGTTGTGCTCATATTTATTCATACTCTTTCATTAAAGAAGGAAAAAAAAAACAGCTGCCTGTAAAATAAGCTGAAATTGACTGAAGTCATAATAAATAAAAATTTTATGAAAATCATTACATTATTCTCTAATTCTGGTTCAATAGAATTTTTTTTTTTTTTTTAAATCTAACAAATAAGATAATTTACTACGTATTACATCATTCATAAAGTAATATTTTGTTGAACAATCCTTTAATGTTTCCGCTACAGTCATGTGTTTTCTGCTCCTCTCAGTCAGACTTCTGCACCTGTTGACAGGTATTTTGTCCCACTGTTCAACAGAAAAGTGCTCTAATTTGTCCAGGACACATTTGTTTGTTGTTGGTTTTTTTTCCTTTCCTCAACTTAATTAAATGAAAAAACAGTGTGTTATATTACTAAATTATATTTTTGCAAAATTTTATTTATTGTTCCTTTTTTAAGTCTCCAGTTATTTGAATGACTGTTGTAAATGCAGCCTTTTCTTTAATAAAAGGGGAGGAATACATAGGAGCACAACTGTATATAGCGTCAAATCACGGCAATGCCATCGCAAGACACTTTACAGACAGGAAAAAAAAAAACCATAATGAAAGCCAATACATATCTAAGACATGCAATCATGGGGTGACCACATAATCATAAATTATACTCTAAAGAGAAAAGAATATCGGAGCAGAGTAAGTGCAGACCAAGTCGAGTCCTAATGTAAGGAAGCTGACTTAAATAAAGCTCTTTTCATGCAGCTTTAAATGATCTGGAGATTATAGGAGAAATCTGAAAATCTTGAGCCACATTTAAAATAAATAAAAGCCTGAAGTCTGGGTTCTGTACCTTGATGAGCTCTGGAACCTGGCAAGACTCCAAAAGGTTCCTAATTCCTCTGAAGATGTTTACAGAAATTTTAACGTTCTGAACAGAAATAACAGAAAGAAAGTTATTAACAGTAAAATGCTGATCAGCATCCATCCAGGAGGAGAAATTTCTCACATGGCATAAAGCTGTTTACTTATTTAAAACATTTTTAAAGCCAATTTTTATATATTTATAACAGAAAATAAATAAAAGCCAGTGAATAAAATCTTAAAAACAGAATCAGTTTTTTTTTTTTTTTCTTTTAAACAAACAAGCAAAAACAAAAAAGTAATATGATCTAACAAAGTTCACTTTGATAAACCGGCTCCATGGCAACAAAAGCACCGTGAACGTTGCATCCGAATCTGAGGACACACTGCAAATCCTCTCAGATCAGAGCGTGAAAGCTTCTTTAAAAGCAAGGTGGTCTTGAGTGAACTGATTACACAAGGCAGCAGTGTGTTCTGTGGGGTGTGTGAGGATTCGGTTTCACTAACTCATTAGTGTGTGTTTGTACCTGGGCTTGCAGCTGATTGAAGAAATTACGCAGTTTGTCTTCCTGCGTGCGCATCTGACCCTCCGACATGCTGTCGATTAGATTGTACAGGAAGTAGGCGGTCACCTCTGGATGGACAGAAACACACACACACACACACACACACACA
This sequence comes from Telmatherina bonti, assembly GCF_933228915.1. Lineage (NCBI taxonomy): Eukaryota > Metazoa > Chordata > Actinopteri > Atheriniformes > Telmatherinidae > Telmatherina > Telmatherina bonti. Next base: position 32,914,672 of record NC_136629.1, read on the forward strand.
CACACACACACACACACACACACACACACACACACACACACACACACACAGACAAACGCAGTGAGCAGTCATCTTGGGAGTAAATTTCATTTGCTGCAGTGTCAGTCATGACATCCATTTGTGTGTTCGTACTATTTTTCTGTAACCTCTGCAGAGCGCCAGGCTGCTTTGCCTTTCTGCTGACAGGAGCGGCTTTCGGGCCGGACTTTGAGTGAACGTAGGACGGATGGCGGTGACAGCTTCGTCTTATTTCACCGCTCACACACACACACAAACGCGCAGATGTCGCCTAACGGGATGTGACATGGATAACAGTCTCCATCGCTCCCACCAGCACACACGCACACACAAAAACACCAGATTCAACACTTGGGACTCTCTCACACAGAGCGACATTAACACTCCACATACACACACTGCAAAAGCAAAGAGGCTGCTCAACAGTGACAAACACATGCACACACACACACACTTTAACTACTCAGCGCTGTGTCAGCAGCCAGGCTCCATTTCCTCCACTGGAGAGAGTGGGTCTTTCACTTGCATGCTGACACACACACATCCCAGTCTTACATTAACATACACAGGCTCCATGATGAGAAAAGGCCCAGGTGATGCTCCTCGCCATGGAAACTCAGCTTAAACAGCATCATTTATCACCTGCCTTAAACTTGGAAGGTGACAACTCCACGACGTGCAACTGTGAATACTGATCCAAAATATAATACACACATAAACCACTTCCATATCGCTTTCTCACCTCCATGCAGCTTGCATTCTAGGATACGTAAGACTTACTCACACAACCTTGTGTTGATGAAAGAAACTGCATGAGTATACAAATGTCTTCTTACCAGCAGGCGCAGAGTTTCCTTTGCTGAAGCGCTCGTCGTTGTACAAGAGCTCAGTAATCTGGAGAAAACAGATCAGCAGTGTGTCACATTAAAACTGACACAAGATCATAAACTAAATATGTAGAACAACAGGCTTTCTTTGCATACAGCATCTATCCCTACCATGTAAATATTGAGTCCCAACTATCAATTTTAATGCATTTTAATTCATTCTGTGTTGAGAAAGAAGCACAAAATTGACTGAGCTGGATTTTAAGCCTAATTTTTTGTTTTTCTTTTAAACATATCAAGGAAAAATTGGTGACATTTTAAATCATCGTTGACTGACTCGACAGACATTTGGAGTTGAAACTACATTTAATAACTCAAAACATAATTTAGTATCAATCCTTCTCCATCACTTCTGGCTTCAGACTATTTCAAAATATGAAAACAACGCCAGCTTTACTGCTTGCATGAGCTCAACAGTGAGTATGTTGATGTCTTACCTTCACCATGCTCTCTACATCTGCAGACCTGCAGGGGGCAGTAGAGGACAATATATGAGCAACGGCAGCAGTTCAACCAGATACTGATTTGCAATTTGTTCATTTTGCTTTAGGTCAGAAAACATTAATGGATATCCACATGTCGGGGATAAACTTCTTAAAAAAAAAAGAAAAAAAAAAAATGATAATGATGCTTTATGTATAAAACTGACGGCTGACTCGACATTTCTGTCTCATCTGAGGTATTTGTTTCAAGACGCTTCAGATAAAAGAACCGGGCAAAAAAAATATGGAGGTGAATATAGTTTTACTTTTTCAAAGGTATCATTTAAAAGTCATCTTGACACTGACATCACCACGTTGCCATAGCTACCGAGCTGACAGTGTAACAACACCACACACTAAGAAAAAGCACCAGATTTTCCAGTTTGACACTCTCCATCCCACAGTACAACAGAGGACAGACAGCCATGCAAAAGTCTGGGAAACCACAAAAGACAAAGTCGCCCACACACACACACACACACACACACACACACACACACACACACGCGCGCGCTAAATGATGACAGTGTCTGACATTTCTGGCGTTGTCAGCTGGTTGGTGGAAAAGAGGAGAGAAGGGGAGATGAGAGGAGAGACGAAGAGGTCTTTAATGATTAAATTATCCCCTGACCTTGTCTCTGACAGGGGCAGGTCCCGCATCATGATGACACGGCTTGCACACACACACACACACGCACGCACGCACGCACGCACGCACGCACGCACGCACGTACACTCTCCCCAAGTGACAAGCTCAATTATGACCCTGTCAGGCAACCTAACCGTCAGAAGAGGGTGTAAGTGTGTGTAGGTGTGTGTGCTAATGCAATGAGAGCAAAGCCAATAGAAGGGAGGAAGTGGATTTGGAGAAAAAAAAAAAAATTAGTGTGTATTCTGACTTGAAATTAGTCAGAAACATGAAAAAGAATTGCTAACACACACGCACATTTCTGCACACACAACTCAAAGTTAACTCAACCTTTAAAGAACAGAATTTTATGTTCTCTTATAATAAAAAAAAGAAGACACACTGCACTTCCAGAAAAACTACAATCATTAATCTTCTTTAACATGTTTATCTTCTGAAGCTCTACGGCTGATTATTGATGTTCTGCAGATGAAAAACAACAAACAAGACTGAATACTGTACTCAGAGTTAAGCTCAACCGAGCGTATTCTGCCAAAGTGAAACTAACTTCAGTCCCTGCAGGAAAGTCAGTACTTTACTCTTTGACTCACCCCCAGCATCGCTGAGGGCCAGGAGTGTTTTTGTGTGACTGTGTAGTGCGAAACTGTAAATATTCATAAACACCCCTTCAACAAAAGCCCGTGGGTCAGAGTCCGGTCCTAAGGCTAAGCTTGTGTTTGTGTCTCTGAGTGTGAGAGTGACTGCAACCAGTATGGGGGTCTGGGCATGAGGGATAGTGGTGGGCATCTGCTAATTTCCATATCTCCCACGGTGCTTTGGGGCAAGAGCTGAGGGATGATGGCCTCCATATGCATGAGGCGCCCAAGTATTTCTGTGTGTATGTGCGATGTGGTGTTTCTCCCGGCAGCTGCCGGCGTGCACGGGCGTTATAGATGGTGTGATAGGCTGCACATGTCATATTTGCAGCATATGCTGCGCTGACCTCCACAGAGCTACAGGCTTTCCTTAAAAAAACAAAAAACAAAACCACGCCAGGCAGGAGGTTTGATGCCCAATGTTTAAAAGTATGGAATTGAAAAGGATGCAGAATGTGGAAAGACATGCAGGCTAATCGACTCACTTTTTGAAGCCTGTGATGAGGCTGCTGCGGAAAGAACTGAGGTCCAGAGAGGGAAATGAGGGATCCGACACTGAAATGTGGAGCAGACAGACAGGAAGCAATTACAAGTTAAAAACAATAATAATAAAAAAAAATGCAAATATTGTAATTCATTATGTGGATCAAGAGATTACTTGACAGAAATCTGACATGTAAGAAATCATAAAAGATTTATTCACAAGAGTTGCAGAAAAGTGTGGCTTAATTGAACTAAATTCACTTCAGGCAGCTTCTCCGTACGACTTCTTGTGTCTAATATTGGCTGCTGATTATCTCAACACATACAGATAAAGCAGAAAACTTCCCTTAAAACTAAAAAAAAAAAAAAAAAAGGAAAAGACTCTTATGCCAAAGCACTAAAAAGGGATTACGTGCTCAAAGGGAATTTAATGGCAATAAAGCACAAATAGCAAAGCTAATCATTTCTGATAAAAACCAGCTTATTTAATGTTGATGCTGATTTCCAAACAAGCCTATTTTTCCACAATGTATTCGACAGTGTAACTGCAGGACTCTACTTTTGTGAGGCTCAGTGCACCCCCCCCCTCTGGATCCCCCTTTGTGTTCGTGCTGATTTAAAACGGACAAAACCAGGCAGAGAAGAAGACTGTGCTCTTGTAAATTAGATCAACACTCATATATAGGTTTCACCCAACGAAGCAGAAAATATTTGATCAAACTATGAAAGAAAGTAGATGAATGGTTTCTCACCTAGAATTATATGTGCTTGTATAATAATTTTAATCATCGTATATGATCAAACAACGGCAATTTGATCTGCAGATTAAAAAGAAGTCCTGGCTGCTGGGGAGTCTGTAGGGATATAAACTAATTTAAGTCTAGATACTACCTTAAATATTTATATATTCTACAGTAACTTTAGTTCTCTCTATAGATGAAAGTGTAAAAAAAAAAAAAATCAATAAAACCGTTTCGAGCCTCTGTCAGAAGTCTGTCAGAAGTTGTTGCAGACTCGGTGGATAGCTTCCTGCTGGGATTGCTTTTGCTTTTCCAGGTTTTTCACTCAGTTCTACTGTCTTTGAGTTGCTATTTCAGAGCTGGATTCTGTGTAACTTTAGGAAAGATCCGCTGAGCTGCAGACGCAAATCAACACCAGAGTTTTTGGTTCAAAAAACAGAGTAAAGAACTGTCTAATGCAAAATGAAATGAGTCCACAAGCACTGGGAGGATTTTAGCTGTTTTACATGAAGATTTGCACCTTCATAGGTTGTGTTTCTGGTAATATTGCATATTCACATTGTAGAGCAAACATCAGACAAAAGATCTAACAGCTCCCTTCACGTGAGGTCAAAGACAGGAAAAGTGTAACTGTGAAATACTTGTCATGTATGTTCTGGTGAGCGGAGAACCTTTGAGACTAAAAAGAGATGAAAGACGGAAAACAGGAAAAGTGATCAATAATTCAGCAGCCCTCGCCATCCCAGCGCCTCAACTCTGCCAGTCGAGGCGCTTCTCATTCTCGCTTCTTACATATTCACACAGACTAATCTCTTAAAAGGCCTGATGAGCACAGAGGAGAGCGAGGGCAAATGTGTGTGTGCGAGTGTTAACACAAGGCCAATTAGCCTGCAGGCAAAGCAGCGATTTGTCTGATGATGGACGCTTGCGATGCAGGAAAGGTTGTATCGGCGGCATGTGTGTGTTTTCTTACGTAGGTTGTAGACCTCAGCCAGGTTGCTTGCAGCAATGGAGCGAACCTCAGAGGACAAGAAACCCTCGGAGATCACGGACACTCCTGCTTCCTAGATGGAGCAAAGTCCACTTTTTTTTAATCAAGTAAACATTTCAATAAATCCTGAAAACTTGTACACACACACACACCAACTTATAGACACCAACCTTGAGGGCCTGACGAGCTGCTTCGAGGGTGGGGAAGACTGGGAGGATGTAGTTGGATAAAGTCTCAATGTCGGGGGACACGCCAAGTTCCTGCATGCCCTTTATCACTTCCACCACACCTACAGAAGACAAAAAGAAAGATCCAACTCTTCTGTCTTTGCATTGTTATAAATGACATAAATAAGCTGGGAAAAAAAAACTTTTGTGTTTCTTTCAGATTCACTGCAAGTCAATAGACACACACACACACACACACAAACTTCTACACCCTCTCTCATGTATAGGCCTGGAGTGGTGTAAGCACTGTTGCACACACTCCCTTTACCCTCAGCCTGGTGAATATATGTGCATAAACATGCACTTAGCCTGAAGTGGACTCTTGCATCCAGTTTTCCAGAAGAACCCTGAAGTCCTGCCCTGAGGATGGAGGACAAAACGGCCCCACGCTTATGAAACGGCCACACAAACATGCAAGTTGTTGCACACGTGTATGTGGCACAGCGTGCAAACATAGAAGCATCCCTCTGCACATGTCTGGGAGTGGGTACATAAAAGGTCAGAGGCCTAACAGGGCACAAACACACGGCGCTGTGTGTGTTTGTTGTTAAACTGCAGCGCAGCAGAAATATCAATGCATCTATGATGTGAACACATAGTGTACTAATACACCTTCCTCTCACGCAGCAAACTATCTTAAAGTACTTCCTTAAGATGACACACCTCAAAAGGTTGTGTATTTACAGCCCACTCAGGTTCTGAAACACACACACACACACGCTTATAAATATATCCGTGTTCGTGTTCTTGGGACGTATGTGTTCACCTGGAAGTCTCGCTCTTTAGCTGAATAAAAGATGAACGTGAGCTTTTATACGCCATTAAAACCTGCAGTCAGGCTGCATTTTCCCAGGTAGGGCTACCTGAACCACTCCGTGCGTCCATCCTGCCCTCCGCTTCCCTCATTCATCCCTCATTCATCCGCCCCTCTCACTATCCATCTACCAGGCTTTCAAGAAAAGGTAAACAGGCGATCTTCCCCTTTCTTCTCAATGGAGGATCCATCCACTCTGCTCTCCGTAGGTTCATTCTTACTCACTAATCGCTTTTCATCCAACCTTTTTTTTTTTTGTGAAAGAAGAGAGGGAGCACCTGCCTTCTTCCTGAATAATCCATAATCAATTTCACGGTGAGCCAAACAGACGGAAAACAAAGTGAATGGAGAGCTGAAGGTATGAATGCACAAGTCGGCCGTCCCTCACGCGCCTTCCGGCTTCCGGACATGAGCTTTCAGGATCATCAGCACTTTTCATTCGTGCAATAAGCATGTTTGTGTTGAGTTTTTTTTTTTTTTTTTTTGCTAGTCACGTCTGTGACCAAGAAGCTTTTAACCTTTTGAACCACAAGCTGTTTTCTCCGCTAACATTTACAGACCTGGAAGAAAATCCAAGGATTTTTCAACCTGGGCCCTATTTTCCTTTGCATTTGGGTATTAAATATTGATTGGCACAAAAGTCTTTGCAATGGGACCCATATTGAGCAGCAGATACCAAATGGTTTCAATGTAAGTAATAAGATAAGCGTCCACAGCAAAGGAAAAAAGAGCTTATGTACTTCTTATAAGAAGCCAACAACTTAAACTCCGCAAAAAGAAAAGTCTCACGAATCACAAGAAAGTAGCGACTTGTTGTAGGAGGACGACAGCAGAGGCTCAAATCCTCAGAAGACTATTTAGGAATGTTAATGGACATTAGGACGATAAAGCTTCAACAGGCTATGTGATGGCTGTGTCTTCAGCCACACATGGGTGATATCAAAATGCATCACACATACACTTTGATTTATTTTGTTCAACCAGGATTTCATTTGTAGACCAATATTTTTGTTAGACATTAGTTTCATGTAGCATCACAAATGAAAAAGTGTGCATTTTAGTGTATGTTGTGACGGTATAATTGTTTTCATTTGTGTTCTTTTTCCTTTGTGTTTCAGTGGCTCCAGTCCCTTGGCTGTGAACCAGCAGGTGGCCATGGGGTGGAGCCAGCTAACTGGACCAAACCAGTGGCAGAAATGGGAGGGGGAATTTAGGGTTTTCTCTTGTTCATTTAGTTAGCTTTTTGTGTGTCATCCCCTTTGTCTGTTTTTGTTTGGGCTGATCAGCCACTATTTAAGTTTGCCCTTTTGTTTCATTTGTTAGGTCAGTTTGTTTCATTTTGTTGCTTGAGTTACTTCTGCTACAAATTCTTTGATGATAGTTTTGTTAAGTTGACCTCTTTTATAGGCCTGATTTGTTAATTTATGTTAAAACAACTTTTTCTTTTTGGATCATAATAAAAACCCTATTTTTTAACTTTAAACCTGTGCCTGACTGTGCTTCACTGCTCGGCCCATCACAGGCTACTTTTGAAGAACAAGACCAGGTTGAGGTTTTGGTAGGTTCTGCTCCAAACACACAAAAACAATCTCAAGCATCTAGGACACATTTAAAACCATTGTGTCCACTCTTAGAGGAGAAAGAAAAGCAGCAAAGGAAAGACCCTCCTTTAACTCTACACACTTCTCTTAAATTGTCTTCTTCTGGGAACTCTTCATCTTCTCCCACTTTGTAGAAAGATCCACCATCATTCCCAGATGCAGATGGACGTTTACGCTTCCTTCCTGCACTGCAGCTTTTTAATGTTGTTTTAAATTATTCAGGTCTATTAACGTTTTAAACACAAACAAAATACCAGGTCCACTCTGAAAATCCTTGAACATATCTGTGAGGTAAACTAACTTTCTTACCCTGCTAAGCCATATCTATATTTTCAGAAAACCTGCAAAGGAAAAGTATACCTCAGGGGTGTCCAGCTCTGGGCCTTGAGGGCCAACGTCTTGCAGGTTTTCCATGCATCCTTGTTCCAACACACCTGAGTCAAATCAGGCAGTCACTGTGCAAAACTTCCCTGGCCGTTGGACCAGATAAATGTGAGCCAGGTGTGTTGGGACAGAGATGCACCGAAAACCTGCTGGATATCTGTCCTCGAGGACAGACTATGGACACCCTGGTACATCCAAAGTATATGCAGATTTTTTTTTTTTTTTTTTTTTTAATGAAAAGGTTTGTATGACCTCCAAGAATATATTCTGACTGTAAAAAACGTTGTCTGTTATAATGCCCGAGTAAAATAAGAAATTTCTGTCCTCAGAGGCTTTTTCTCTGCATTCAACAGAGTATAACGTCATGCTAACAATGACTCCATACACACAGATTCCACTGATCACCTAAAAACACTGTCAAAAATCATCATTTGAAAAACTTATGTTAAAATTAAAATGCAAATCCAGTCTTGTTTTGTGAACATCAAGGTTTAACCTTTATCCAACACTTTAAGGCAAACGCCACGGACTAGTTTTTATTTCTTTCATGGTAAGTGGTAATGTCTCCATTCAGTCTTAATAACAGAAAAATAGGATTTAAGCATTGAATAAGGAGTTATAGGATTAAAAAAAACCCCCAAAACATTGGTCTCCCATGGCTTATATAGACGGGGAAAATAAATAAAACCCACGTCAGCTGTATGCCATAAATGTAGAGCTTTTGTCTGAAGTGTTGCATAAAGAGCAGAAACATGGAAACGCTGCCAAACTCTGTCAGCAGGTAATAAAATCTATCCAACCCGCCAGCAGGTCTAAAGCTAATAATAAATACTGTTAACCCCTTAAAACCCAGCAATTTTCACCTAAAACAGGTTTTCATACATAAAAGAATTGTTATGGATTATTATTTCACTGGACGACCGGTGCTTTTTACTGGACCCTTGCTGGTGTACCAGGACCGCTGTTGTTGCAGCATCATCTGTTACTGGAGAGCAGTATCGCTTCAAAGATAACCAGCAACTGGTCTGAAATAAGTATTTACTGAATCCGCAGTTATGATCATAGCCTGGAACAATAAACATCACTCAAATCTCATAACGTTCAGCTTTCCATGGGTGTACAACAAGTTGGTAATTGGAAGGGAGATGGAGTAAAATATTTATTTATTTATTTCCCACCCACAGGATGTCTTGAACCAACAGGTTAGCAGAAAGACATCTGGTGGTTTTATATTAAACTCCTTGCTGGATTGTGTTCAACCAGATTCGCTATTTTAGATTCGCTGAACTCACAGTGAGGACAAAATAATAGGTGATGCTCTGAAGTGCCGTTCGTATTCTACCAAGGTTTTCTTTCTGTTTACCTCAAAATCCTCATAAATGAGTAACATTTTACCTTTTCCCCGTCTGAAAAATTGCCAAACAGATTTGGCAACTTCGAGACGAGTTGAGCACGCTCCGTGTTGGCGAGCATAAAAGCTGACATGCCATCCAGGAAAAGAAAGTATCAAAGTAGTGAGTTTAGCATGACTGTGGTCACAAGATATCATCATCAGATTCGTGTCTTCAGGTTAACTGTCACAGACGAGACGTTAGTACAGAGAAGAGGGGAAAAGCAGAGTGGAGTGACCCGGTTGCTGTCACCTCCTCCTGTCCTTGGACATGAGCACCTGTCACTACCCTTTTTCCTTTCTCCATCTGAACCCCCATCGCCTTGGCTCTGTTGGCAAGCTTTGTTAAAACAAGGCAACAGCAGGTTGAAAAATAAAAATAAGGGCCTGAAAGTGTTCGTTTTAAGAGTCAAGTAGCGGCTTCATCTTTGCTTGCTTCTTTTTTTCCTTCCTATTTCAGAAAAGGCCGTAGAGGAGCTCAACCAGAGCAGTTAGAAAGGTTAAGCGTGGCGAACGATGACGGACCATGATAGAGAATCAGGTAATGGTATGGAGGACCAGACAAGGAGGTGTTTACATCCCTTTCATAGTCTAAAAGCACATTTCCAGAAACCCTTTCTTCCTCTGCAGGTCCCTCTTCCTCTCCCTCCCTCGTTTTCCAGCTCAACTATGTCAGAAGTGATAAGAGTGTGTTGTGTTTCAAGGACCAACAAGCCCTGACTAGCTGGCGGCAGGTAGCAAGTACGGCAAAGCATATGCTTTCACTAAACCTGCCAAATCCACACCTCATCAAAATGTAAAGGATTCCCCCACCTCCCCATTTTTCCCTTATTCCTTCCTACCCCCTCCCCACAGACCCACCCTCCCCAATTCCACAGCTCTGGCCTCTCTGCCCGCTAGTGACACCTGTGGACAAAAAAACGACACAACGCTTAATATTTCATGGGCTGTGCACAGTGGGGCGCGTAATTCAAAGTGAATTCCCTCAGAGCGCTTGCATTTACATGAAATCAAGTCACTCTGCATCAGTCACATCACCTACACTGCCCCCTCCCTCCTCACACACAAATACACAACGACACACACACCTCCTACAGCCAGTGCACGTGTGAGAGGATGAAGGGAAGTTAGAGGGAAATATATATAAATAAAATAAAAAAAAAAGGCTGCATCATTTATGAGAGTTAAAGCAAACACCATCGGAAACAAGCGAGTGTGAGTGAGAGCAAAGTTTCACCACTTTGCTTCTTTCTGTCTGCACTGTGATACCTAAATGCACATCGTCCACTGTGCGGTTACAGTTTTAGTCCAAATATGGGTGTAAGTGTGTGCGTGTGTGTCTCTATTAGGCATCCAACGCCGGCATTGAGATATGTCACCATGCGAGCTCTGAATCTACACATGGCAGAGTCAATGTGCAGCTCTGCTGCACTGGTCTGACCAGTTTTCATCTCCCTGCCAGTTCAAATGCTGTCAATTGGCTGACAGGAGAAAAATCCATCATTTATTAATTCCTTTAAAAACCCCAAAGAGAGACCCAGAGCTCAGCATAAATAAAGCACTTAAAAGCCAAGCTGCTGCTGAACATGTGTGACGGGGTATATTCACTAATGACTTGTGAATTCTGACAAGTTTCCGGATGTCAGATCCCTGTGACTGAGATGATTCCTCCACCATCCTGTAAACAAGCTCCTCTCCTGAAAACATCTTGAAAAACATTGTTTCCTGCAACAGAGGCAGAATTTGTTGACGGAGATATTTATTTAAGATAACTGAACTGAATGCAGATTCAACACAGATTACAAAGAAAAGCTTAAGCTGCACAACATGAAGAGGATTTAATTTTACCAACTCGTGAAAGTCTATTACTACTGACTGTTTATGTTCAATTTAATTATCAAGAAATAGAAAAATAGAAACAAACAACAAAAAGGTTTTTTTGGCATACTGCAGTAATATTATTAGGTAGAGTTATTGGACTGAATACTGGAGGGAAAAAAAATAAGATCAGACATTGTGAAAGCTCTAAGATTAAAAAAAAAATCTTTGAAATTTAACAACTGATTAATCTTACTTAGTCTTGCATTGGACTGTTGACCTGTCCAGGGTGTACCCTGCCTCTCGCCCAAGGACTGCTGGAATATGCTCCAGCTTCCCTGCGACCCTTCATTGGACTAGCAGTTAAGTAAGTAAAATAAAATAAGTTAATAAATATGTGAATAAATAAGCAAGTAAATAAATAAAATAAATTTTGAGGTGAGGTAGTACAAAGGTTTCCAACCTGAAAAGTCTCGCGACTCATTTTAATGGTACACTGATATTCATTGTGCACATTCCGGGAGCCATCATTGCTCTGAGAAAACACACTTCACTTCAACGTCCTGCTCAGATTTATGCTTTACAGTACCACATCACACCACTAGCTGGATATCAGCACACTGGCTGTTGGTCTGGGATGTGCACCATGTGCACCATTCAGCTACATCTTTAGTGCACAATATATATATATATATATATGTGGGCCTTCAGCTGATTTACCATAGATTTTACCAGCAGATAAAGAATTGGCAAAAACCACAAAACTTGACTTTGACTTTCTGGAGAATCTGTTATCATTTGATGTATTATTCTATTAATGTGAAAAGCGCCAAAAGATGAGACAAACTTGTTTATTTTAAATGAATCCCTCTACATCAGGGGTGTCACAGTTCGGTCCTTCCATCCTGCAACTTTTAGATGCAAACCTTCTTCAACACACCTGAATCACTTAGCTGAATTCCCTCTTCTGCATGTCATCCAGTTCTGCAGAGGCCTGCTAATGAGACATTTATTTGATTCAGGTGTGTTGACAAAGGATGCATCTAAAGGTTGCGGGATGGTGGCCGAACTGAGGCACCCCGGCTCTTCATGGACACAATGTACATCTCTGGCATTATCCTTGCCAACTGACCAACCCTGAATCTCATTGTCCATAAACTTTCAAAGAATCTAAATGACTTCTTTTTTTCTGACATGGGTTTGGCTTGTGTGTGACTCATTCTGGATGTTACGTTACTACTACATCATCGTGGATGTGTATAGACCATGGGCGAATGAAAACATATCTAAAATGTTAAAAACACTTTGACAAAAAAAATGCTGCCTCATCAACTTTCACGTTCATCAGATATGGTGCAAAAATAGTTCCATGAAGGACATCCCTGTGTGAGCAGACCACAGATATTGTGGCGTAAAAAAAACAAAAAAAAAACAGAGAAAGGGTCTGGAATTATAAACAAGTCCAATTTGGCAAAAGATTTGAAGAAAGCCACTGAAGCAAAGTGGCCTTTGACCCTGATCTGCCTTACAGATGCATGTGCATCCATGTATACGGGTATGCATGTGCTTAAAGCAAACCAAGCCCCTCCCATCCCCAGAGATCCCTAAGTTGGCTTAGGGAGACCCTGCCATGAGGCAAAAATCTTCGGGTCAACCATCCATACAAACTGTTTTGTTTATATTCTCCCAGAAGCTTCTGAAGTCGGCTGCTCGGCCTTGAAATACAGGAGATAATAAGTTATCAGGACAAGCGAAGAAGACAGACGTAATAACTTTCTTTTGACTCTTCTTCAGCTTAAAAAAAAAAACAAAAAACAAACATTGAAAACTGCTAAAAATAAATTGGCATTTTGCTTGATAACAGAGCAGCTCAATTCGACACGGAGCACATGCAACCGGAGGGCTGAAAGTGGAAAGGGTTGCGAGATCAAGGAGAGAAATGAAAAAACTATGACTTTCATGTCTGAGTACATTTTCTGAAAGTCAAAGTGTCTTTTTGGTCTGTAGAAAATGGAAAGTTTGAAGTCCTCTGAAATTTGCGATCTATTCCAAGAGCTCTCCTGAGAGGCCCGAGTGTGTATTTCTAAGTGTTTATGTATGTGTTTGTTTCATCTCCTTCCACTCTAACCCTCTCACGCAGGGATCAGACCTCTTTGCCCTTCACTGCCCCGGCCCAGTGAAATCTGTCCCAGCTGGACCGCTCTATAGGTCATTAATATTTGAGGAAAACTCTCCTTTAAAAGCTCTTTCTGGTACAGGAGATGTCATAATCCCCTGTACACCCACAAGAAGAAAAAAATAAATTAAAAAAAAAAAAAAAAAAAAAAAAACAGCTAAAAGAACTGCTAATAACATGTTCACCAGCAAATACAAACCGCTCCATTTCAGATCGTATGCACAGCAGCTATAGGTATTCTTATCTTCTCTCTTGGGGCTCCAAAGCACCCATTAGGATCTCACATCCGCATTAGACCATTCCCATGAAGTTTAAGTGACTCAAGGATCAAACTACTTTTATGATCTACTCAACTCCCATCAGCTACTTCCTGTAAAATAATCCTTTAAAAAAAGAACAGAGAACAAATACATGATATAAAAGATGGCATCTGCGGGTGTAAAATTAGAGAAGCATGCCAACAAGACCACTTCTTCTTTGCTCAGGCTGTTAGAGAATACAACGTTATGGATGTTCTCTTTGGAGCGTTCACTCACCATCTCACCAGGGGTATAAACACAGACTCCTTTATTGCTCTATAAACACCACGTTGCCTCCGTTTGAGTGGACAAGTAGACCGAGGGAGGCCTGAAGGCCTTTACTTGCTTATGGCATTTTAATAACCTCTGCTGCCTGGTGGAAAAGCCACTGCTTAAATATGGATTTGCCTGCAAGTGGCTTGGTCTGTGGAATCAACAACGAACAGCAGGTCTAACTTCCTAAAGTCAGCTGTTAATGCAGCTGCACAGAGGGCAAAATGGAGATCCAAGCTGAATAAGGACACATTCAGGACTGAATGGGTCCTTTTACAGGTGAAATGCTTGCAAACATGACATAACCATTGGAAAGGCCAAGTAAAACTAAATAGTCCCTGCAGAAACCACCAGATAATTGCCATCTAAGGTACTCGCCACTTGCAAGGAAACCATTTTGCTCTGAAATGTTATGACAGTGTTAAATGGCAGTCTTTACCATTTGGGCTCAATTCCCATTCTTTGTACTGGGAGCATTTGGCTCATAACACTGTTTTTGGTCAGGTTTTGATGCTGAAGGATCTGAAGGTGAAGCTCACCCTACCTATGTTTACACTGAGCCAAAAAACTCAATTGCAATTGGATAGAAAGCTCTACTGGAATGAAAATGATCCATGCATACACCTCATTCCACATGAAAAGTCCGAAACTGAAAGGATTTTCATTCGGTTTCACAGTGGAAGAACAATCCTTTCAGCAAACCGATGGTGGTTTCATATAAACTCTGAATCAGAAAGTTGTCAAGTTGGGTTCTTTCAAAAATCTTGAATCAGGATAATTTCAAACCAAATGGGATAAAAGTTTCCATGTAAACGTGGCTAGTATCAGGGGTGTCAAACTCCAGTCCTCTCGGACTACAGTCCGACAGATTTTAGATGTTTCCCTGCTCCAACACACCTGAATCAAATCACATATATCCAACAGCTTGCTGCGAAGTTCTACACAATGACACATTCATTTCTGCCTGGTGTGTTGGCGCAGAAGACCATCAGAACAGCATCATCATGTAAACAATGTGTAAGAGAAAGCGATAAAGACAGAAATGAAACAGTCCAGCACGCGCGTGTGTGTGTGTGTGTGTGTGTGTTATGGTGTCTTTGCCAGGACGATATCATTTAGACCTTAACACCACAGATCTTTTCATTTGAACTGAGTAGGGTGTGTATGTTTGTGTTTTTGTACCAGCTATGTTGTTGTCTTTCACAGGCTGTGTGAGAAGAGGCCAGAAGTAATGAGGCCTTACAGGTAAGTCGTGCTCCTTAAGTAACTTCATCAGCTCCAAAGATGTGCCTGGAAACAAACAGAAAACATCTTTTATTCAGAGCAACAAAAGTTTCAGTTTCCAATCATTGTAGAAGCTTGATAAAAATGGTGAAGCAGTTATGCTATAGAGTTACTTTAATGATTCACAAAAATACAAATAGATGATTGTCAGGTCGAAGAAAGCGTGTGCGTTACCAGTCTTCTTGGCCTCCAGGGCACAGGACAGTGTGAAGGTGAATGGTGCAGTGTGCAGATTCATATCTTGAAGCTCTTTACAGTAGCGGGCGATCTTCTCCAGTGGCTGTAGAGCATGCACACAAGTGACAAAATTACATCCAAATGTTCAACTGAAGCCTCCACATTCACTGCATCTGTGAGTGTGAAAGTTAAAGCCAGCAAACACAAACTTGCAGAAAGGCACTGACAACTGTGTGTCTAAAAACCTCAGAAATCATTCTGTGATTCAAGAGTTTTTTTTTTCTATGGCTAAAAGAGACCAATCTTCTCAGATACCGTGTCCATGTTGATGCAGTGTCTGAGGAAGAAGTTGCCCAAGTTGGAGGAGTCGTTATTCTCAGACTGCAGGGAAGGGAAAGTCTTTAGGATGGTAAAAGATGTGTCCTCCTGCCCCTGGGTTATGAGGCTCAAACACAGGTTCATGGCATCTACAAAGAAAACATATGAAGATTTTTCTCAAGCTCACATAACTACAGATTCTTGCAAATGTAGGTCCTAGCCAAGCGGCAATCTCCGGCGGTTAAAAGTGAAGCGGAAGTGCATAAAACTGCAGTTCCCGCTTCATCCACTAGGGGCTGCGAAACAGAACAAATCCCCATAGACTCCCATGTTAAAAAGACCAACTTCACGGCAGGAATAAACATGTTCACAGCCTGGTTCAAAAATCCATTTTCAGTTTATAGGTCAGGTTTACCTTCATGACAACTGTGGGGGGAGTGAATTATTTTCTAACTCGCCCGTTTAAAAGTAATTTAATCTTGAAGTTCTGCAAATTTAGGGGCGTGTCCTTTTGATTGACAGGTACCAATCTCCGGCTTCAAGTCAGAAGAATGTAGAACAACCGCGGTTTTTAGCCGGTTAACAACGTGACTTAGCTTTAGCCCGCTTACCTCCGTTAGCTGATTAGCTCCCGTTATCTTCGGGTTAGCTTGGTTAGCTCTTAGCTACAGAAAAGTCGGAGTTCGCTCGATGTCAATCATCCGCCATGACGCTCACGGCTCCCCCTCTCAGCTCCACCTCTTTGCCCATATTTGTATTTTCAGGGCGAGACGACGCGCATGACGCTGCCAACATGGCGACGGTAGGAACCGCCCACCGAGCTTCAATTCAGCTCTTCAGAAACCTACGGGTGACATCATGGAGGCTCCACCCATCTTTTTATATGCAGTCTATGCTTGTCTGCGGTGGACTGGCGAGCTGTCCAGGGTGTACCCTGCCTTTCGCCCAACGACTGCTGGGATAGGCTCCAGCTTCCCTGCAACCCTTCATCGGACTGAGCGGTTAGGATAATAAATGAATGAATGAATGATTTATCTTTAGAAAATTAAATAAACTGAATGAATGACTGGGCCACCTTCCTTCAGGTTTTCATGGTCCAGTTCTCGTGCTCATGCACCAGTTTGGGAGCTTTCAGAGGTGAACATGGGTCTGGGAGTTCGCTCTGCCTGGTCTCTGACTTAACAACCGCCCCACATGACAAACGGAAGTATCATTAAGTTTTGCAGGAACACTAGTAGACCGGGTCTGCTTTCTCTCCCCCCGTCACCCTGTCACTGGTTCATCAGTTCCCCTTCCCTGCCAACATCTCCTACATGCTGAGCACAAAGCTTTCTGCAGAAACTGCAGACATGGAGGTGTCCTGCTTCCACTGCATCACTCAGTGGGTGAAGTCACAGAGGCTACGTCAATCTCTTTATATACAGTCTATGGTCCTAACCTTTGTTTCCCAAAAGCCCTGCATGCATGTGCCTCTATGAGCCACAGCATCAACATCAGCATCTGGAAAACTACTTTTAATTTCTGCCTAAAGCAAGAGCACATGTTACGCATAGAAATGTGCAAATCCTTGCAGATCAAATGCGTCATTAAATCAGTACAGTGTCCTGTTTCATTCACAGTTGAAGCTGTTGCTGTTTGACATTATCCAACTCTGTATTTCAGTTTGAGCATAAAGAGCATCTTTGCACTGAATGATTCAGGATCCTGCATCAGCTTGTTGGTCTCATTTTAGAGAATGAATGAGTCCAGGTGGTATGATGTCTTCATATTACATTTATCCCCTGTAATATGTAAAAACACCAGACTTGATGTGTCGGACTGAGACATTATTTTAACAAATATTTGTATTTAACACGAAGAACCGAAGTGACTACCAACCACAATAAAAATATGCA
This sequence comes from Telmatherina bonti, assembly GCF_933228915.1. Taxonomy (NCBI): domain Eukaryota; kingdom Metazoa; phylum Chordata; class Actinopteri; order Atheriniformes; family Telmatherinidae; genus Telmatherina; species Telmatherina bonti. Next base: position 32,932,213 of record NC_136629.1, read on the forward strand.
ATATGTTGCTGTGCATATGAGTACCTGGCACATAGCCCCTCTCATGCCTCAAGCGTTCAATCATCTCTGGTATGAGCTGTTGCTGTCCGGCCTGGGCGAGAGTGAAGATGACCTGCATGATGTCTCTGTCCATCAGACTGCAATCTGCGCTCTCTGCCGCCTCCAGAGTCTGAAAAGGTGGAACAAAGTGACGATGAAGGGAAGAAAGGGAAATGTGAGTGTGTATAAAATATGCATCGCTATTGTTCTGATGACACACACCTTTTTCATGTTGTCCAGATCTCCCTTCTCAGCGTAGGCGTTCAGCAGTGACACATAAGTGTCAGGACTCGGTTCAATTCCTGCTCCCCGCATCACTGACAGGATGTTTGCAGCACTCTCAATGTCACTGCACAATAATAAAGAAAACAGCTTGTTTACGATTAAACTGTTTATGTATGCCGGTGAATGCAGATTAAAAGCTGCAATGCTCACCCTGAACGGGCATGACCGGTCACCAGAGAGCTGAACACTGCTTCAGTGATGGGGAAATCTTTGCTCTTCATGAAACCCAAGATAGTGCTGTGAGAGCAGAGAAGGCCGTTTAACGTAGTGAAACGGGTATAAATAGTAACATTAATAATCATAAAAACATGCTTATGAAGTATTTCGCAATAACCCATGAAAATAAAAAATAAAAATGCAAAGTTAACAACAGAAAATGACAAGAAAACAATATGAAACTCATGTAACAGCGCTGCTAAAACTTAGTGAGTTTTTGGGAAGAAATATCAAATCTGCAACAAAGTTTCTTAACTGGATAAACTCGCAGTCACCAACCAACAGACTCCTACTGGAAGATCCAAGGCTTTAGTGCTGCTTACTCACATACCAGCTATGTTATTAAAAAAAGACTGATGACAAAAAGCCCTCTAAGATATCGTTTCATTTTACAAAAATTCCAGCACAAATCTCGGCCCAGAGGTATCGTATGTTAGTATGAAACCACTGGAGGTGAATGAGAAAAATATATCTATAAGTCTTATCATTATCATCTTAACATTATAAAAACATAGTTCACTGAGGCAGTTCAGAGAAGTTAGGGCCCACACACACAAACTACTTAATTAAAAGGTAGCTGCCATGAAAACGTGGACAGTGATCTGTTCTGGTAAGACTGGAAGCCGATTCCACGTCATCAGAGTTTGCTCACCTGGCTCCTTCAATATCCCCATTCTGACAGTAAGCTGCTATGAGTCTCTGGTAGGTAACCTGTTCAAAACGACAAAAAACACAATCAAACAGAGCTTGACAGCATAACTGGAGTATCGGAAATGAAAAGTAAGATTATTTTGAAAACTATAAAAACAAATAAAAATACTACATCAAACTGTACACATGTGCTTGTCTTCCATTGAAACTCGAGTGCTTCATGGGGTCAAACAAACAGTAATGTAGCTGCTTTACTTGATGCACCCTGCATTTGAGGTACTTACTCTGTTGGGTTGGACATTGGCTGCTTCCATCTTTGCCAGAAAGTCAGTCGGGGAGAACTTGAACTCATTCTGCAGATAAACCTTCAGCAAGGCGTTGTAGTGACTGACATCATACTGTGCACCTGGGGACAGCAATGTTCAATGAGTACGACTGTATAAGGTGTTCTCTGGAAAAATCGGAATGTTTCAAGCATGTGTGTATTATTGATGATCTTGCAATTCTGCTCGAGCACATGCTCTGCGAGTAACCAGCAGAGGTAGGGATAGATGTGCAGCCCTTAATACACAATACTTAAAAACATACACATACATATTTGTTTGCATTTCCTCATTGTATTTAGTCGTTGCCATGGTAATTGACATTACTGTATGTTTTCCTACCTTGCAGCTTTATTGTAAATACTGTACAAATCCGTACTGACTGAAATGTAGCCCTTTATCAGGCACTCATTGAAATACTTGGAATATTACACTTTCTACTTTGAAAAGAGTGTTACTATCATACTGGAGGATACTACAAGAGTTTAAAACGTGCACAGTTTTTTCTCAGGTTAAAAAAAAAAAGTCATACAATAGTAAGCAGGCAGCACTAACAGTTTTTTCTAATATTTATGCTGAAGACCAATCTCAGTGAAGTAGCAGCGATGTAGCCTGATCGTTTGTGACTGGTGTGGAGAACTCAGTGTGGTTCTATGACAGTTCTTTAAACAACATGAGCGTGACACATGGTGCAACTCATACCCAGCTCCTGCAACTTCTCCCACACACGGTGTGCCAGCTCGGTGCGTTCTGCCAGAGGTACTTCAGGCAGCAGGGACCCACAACTACGCAACAGCAACAAGGCCTGGTTACCGCTGGGATACCCTGCAAGTTGAGACATAGATGGCACAAAAATCTAGTTTAATGCATCTGTTGATGTGTTTAGTAAATGTTTTTAATAAATCAAGATATTCCCAGTTTCTTTACACCTTCTTAGTGGACATCTACTCATAAATCTGGGTTATGACTTGCGGTTCATGATCTGTCCACCTACCAATCCTGCAGATATCATGGAAGATGCGTAGCAGCAAGGTCTTTGTAATGCGGCCAGTCCTCCTCACAGAGCTGTCCAGTTTGGCCAGGGCCCAGTCAAACTGCTGCACCTGTTTGGATCGCACCGCCGTGATGGCTTCATCCTTCTGCTCTGTGGCCACAGCATAACTACGCACACATCCCGCTGCATATGGCCACACACGGCTGATGGATTACAGAAGGAAGAAGATGAAAAGAAGCAAAAAAAAAAAAAGAACTTGATTATTAAGAAAAGTAAGGACCAAAAACAGGGGGGGGGGGGGGGGGGGGCAGAGAAATACAAAGCTCTTTTTGGTACTTGAGAAAGAGCATATGTGATTGTGTGTTGTACACAAGGCTGGATTATCCAATGGGCATTATGGGCACAGGCCCAGGGGCCTACTTGGGGCCTATGTAGGGAAAATACCAGCAGTTTGGACATAAAACAAAATGTACATAAAAACCAGATAGTTACACCACAGTGTCCAGTGTGTTGCTATTGGTACCATTGGCTGAGAGATGTTAGTAATGTTGTTTCACAGTGTATCATTCACAATTTTCACAATGTTGTGGTGGGAAAGGGGGCCCCTGGAATACTCGGGGCCCAGGAACCTGTGCACTTTTAATCCGGCCCTGGTTGTACAGGCATTTAAATTGTAACAAAATGGCCTAGTATAGAGTGTGTTGAGTGTGAAACAGCACAATGTTGCTGTGCAACATGTTCTAATGGCTAAACCACCTATTTAGATGCTGTTTGCAGTTTAGTTAAGTGCTGTGACCTTGAAGGAAAGAAGACCCAGTAAAGTAACCCATGACTGCCTGATATACATTATTCTGGCATGAACAGAGACACATTTTATCTCCCACTTCATTATTAAACAAATAACAGAGCATGAATTTCATTCATTTGCATCCATGTGGTTCCAGTACTAAGACAAGACTGGTGGAGCTAAAGGTTAGCATCACATGGTTAAAAACGTTTAGGATCAAGACAGAATGGTAAAAACAAGTGTATTCAGGTAAATTAACTTTATAAATCTAAGTGACTGTAGCTGCTTAAAGGTGTGTATTCACACAGATTGCTGGCTAGATAAGTTACACAACGTGTCATCATCACCTTGCATAAAACGGAGACATCTTTAGTAATCCAGGAGCTAACGACTTGCGATGCATTAAAGAAAACATTCTATAAAGTCAACATTTTATCATTAAAAATGTATGTTATGTTTGACTAAACACGTGTGTGCCTTTGGCTGTCATTGAAGCCCAATGACATCTCTGCTGGACGCATGGATCATGTTCTACCTGGAGACGTGGTCAGAAACAAGGCTTTTCTGTCCAGAACCAACTCCGGTCCTTCTGCCACCGACAGCCCCGCTGTAGAGCCGGCTAAGCGGCAGGCCATTCCTTTTGGTCCCGGTGATCTGACGCAAACCCGAAGGCGAAAACTTAAGTAACCGGGCTGATCTCAAAAGCGCAGCCATGTTTTCACAGCATGGAGAAGCTTCCGTACCGCGTGACTTCGTGACAGAAAGAATTCTCGCGAGATTAACGACCCACTTTACATTGCGCCACTCTTGCACAACCGAAGTACCTATTGTTGATGCCCCCACCCATAAAGGATATTAAAATGTTTTTGTTTTTTTTTTAATTTTCAGATGTTTTGTTTATGATTAAATTAGATTTAGATTTCTATCTGGGAGCCCAACAAGCTGGGTTGTAACAAAGAATCATCAATAAGAGACGGTTCTATTGTCTGACTCGAGGTCTGTGGTGGGATGGATTAAAACTGTGAGGAGAGATGGAAAAATAACAAAATAACAGCTCTACAACTGCGATCATCCTCAGATTCAGCGAAAAGAAATAGTACAACCGGCCAAACAACAACAAACAAACAAGCACAACAAACAGAAAAAGGACCTTCAAGAGAGAGCTACCTTGTTGTAATAAAAGCCTGAAATATTCTCCTGCCTAATTGGTCTGAAGCAACAGGTGGCAACAACATAGAAAATTTGGTATATATACTCATTTATTCGTTTTCTGAAACACTTAATCCAATTCAGGGTCACGGGGAAGCTGGAGCCTATCCCAGCAGTCATAGGGCGAAAGGCAGGGTCAGAGGCGCCATATGGGGGGGAGAAGTTAGGAAGATCCTAAGGGCCCAATAGCTTGATAGGGGCCCAAAAAGATGTACAAACTAAATAAGAAAATCATTACCCTTCATTAAGAATAATAAATACTTTTTTCAAAGGTAATAAAATATAGCAGTAATATAAACTGATAAACCATTTATATCAAAGTAACCTAGTTAGATGTATGCACTGTGATTTAACCCTTTATAGGGCACTCAAAAACACAGGTTTTTTCTTTTTGTTTTAAATAATGCCATAAACAGAAAATAAAAGGTTCGGCCTGTTTTAAAGGTTATTTTCTTGCAGTACATTTTATTTCTGCCAATATATAGAAAGGTTCTTCCAGCATGATTTGTGTTTTAATTCAGAGCCATCATAAGGCAAGGGGTGGGGTTAGTCCCTGAGCATGTAGCATGTGTTGTAGTGGGCATGTTTATCATGAGGCAATAAATTATCTTTTAAATTAAGATTACAGGTTCAAGATAAACTAAAAAGCATTCAGTTCGTCAGTTCATGCATTTCTATCTCATTTTTAAAACACTGCTTTACTTCATAAAACGCTTGTGCAGTTTGAAATTTTAAGTTTTACTTTATAATTCCACATTTCTTCAAATTAATCACATTTCCATGGATGCAAGTTTTTAATAACAATAGTAGAATTTATTTATATTGTGAATTTCATCTTGACACATATGTACATATTAAGAACAAACTAAAATCAGAAACAGATCGCTATTAAAGATTTCATTCATTTTACTCCAGCATGACTTTTAACAAACATCCAACAACGAGAAGAAATATTTCACTAACTCAATTCTTCAATCAGCTTTCTGCTGCCTTTCCTCTTCCTCAAATTCTTTTCAACTTCAGTATTTGATTTCTCCATCCCCTTTCTCACACTCTCTCTTCTACTGTGTTCACTCCACAACTCAAAAGCCAGTCTACGAATCTGGTGTGCATTGTCCAACAGCCAGGCTTGAAAAAATTCACACTTCTTGCTGGCAAGGAAGTACTTCTGTCTCCTCACCCCTTCCTCTCCCTCTTTAGACAGGGCTGTCCTGGTCTCAGACAGCACAGAGCGCAGCTGACTCAAAGCTGCCAGGCAGTATCCAGTAGCATCCTGTCTGTCTCTTCCGGTCATGATGTGAGCCACAGCTTCCACAGATCTGACTGGAGCTTGAGGATCATCCCTGTCGAGGTAGCCTCCATTAAGAATGAGAGCTTCTCCACAGTTTAAGGCTTCCTGGACAGAGCTGAACACCCTGCTGGAGTTCAGTGCCTCTGACAGAGCGATTATCATGTCACAGAACTCAAACCTGAGCGAATCAGTGTCACCATTCAACCGGCACAAGGTAAAGGCATAGCCATAAAGTGCATTTACTAAACTGTAGCACACCAGAGGTGACGGATTTGCACACAAGTTACTCAACTTCGGAATTTTGGCAGATATTGGGGGAACTCTTTCCACAGATGAATGTCCCTTATCTGCACTTTTCTCCTTTCTTCTTCTAACTTTGACATTTTTCATCTTTGGAGCTAAATTGTCTAGTTTCTCTCCCCCTTCTTCTGACGGCTTGACCTCACTGTTACAGCCCACTTCATCCTCAAACACCTCCACTAACACTTTCCCATCCTGTTCATGCTCCTCCCACCAAGGTTTCCACAGGGGAACTAGCCCACCAAGAGCTCCACCTTTCATCAAACCCATAAACACCTCTTTCTCTTTATTGTTAAGAAGATCCCACAGCTCCTCTTCTGAAAGTTGATCAACATCCAACCCTGACAGCCGGTCTGCCAAGTCCAGCTCATCCTCTTCACTCTGAATATCCTCAGCAGTGTCTCCAGGCAGTAGTTCTCCTCCTCCAATCTCTTCAAGTCTTTTCAAAATGTCCTCAAACTCTGTTACGTCCTCCTGTCCAGACTGCTGGAGTTCTGCTAATCTCGACAAAAGCTCCATAACTTGCACCTTTTTTGTTTCTTCTTCTTCCTCTTCCTCCTTATCTGTGTCACTGCCTACAATCCCTACTTCTTTCAACAAACTCTCCATCCCCCCACGTGTATTTTCTGCTTTTTGTCTGAGTCCCATCAGAATCTCTTGCATTTTCTTTCTGCCCTCTGCTTCTGTTTTCCCCATCTCCTTCAGCTCACGAAGAACAGACTCCTTGTAAAATTCCTCTGAACACACAGAGTGTTCTGGGCTCTGATAACAAGTCAACCCACAGTAATGCAGGTTGCAGCGAGGACACGTGTAGCAGGAGGGTTTACATTTGCACAACATGCAGACTGCACTCCTGGTATTACTCGCAGCCTCGGTAGACTTTTCCTCCTGTGTCTTGGCTGGAGAGAGAAACTCCTCTTGTCCAGATGCAGGTCCTCTGGATGGGAGCAGAATTCCCTCTCTGGTCACCGTGTCCGGTTCGGTGTCGGTCCATTCCTCCTCTTTTGGACCTGTATCTGTCAGAAGACGCCTCACGGACGGAGGAAGTCTCCGTCTAATTAGTGGATTCATTGTCTGCAGAACGGAGCACGGTGTTGGTAGGGAGCACGTAGGGACGGTATGGGGAACGTCTGTAACATAAAAAAGTGAAGAAATAACATAAAATCTGTAATGTTTACAGTTTGACTGATTTAGCATTGAGGAAGAGGTGAAAATAACATAAAATCTTTAATGTTCAGAGTTTGACTGATTTAGCATTTTCACTGCCTTTAACCGAAGGCAGTGAGGAAGAAGAATTACCCCAAAGAAAAATAAACCAAAGTGAAAAACGCTTCCCCAGTAGTGCAGCCGAAAGGCTCCGTTAATAAATTACGTTTACAGATGAAATGTTAAGGAATTACTTACAACTCTAACTGTAGCATTTGCAACGAAAATCTTTCATGCTTTTTGTTCCGGCGACGACGCTAAATGTCGCAGGTAGATGACGTATGTTTCTCTAGGCTTGCTTACAAATTCAACACTGTACTTACAATATGACATAAATCTATGGAAGCCCATTACCGCCACTTGAAAAAAAATCTTGCAAACAATCTCATAATTATGAGATTGAAAGTCATTATTATGAGATTTAAAGTCATAATTATGAGATTATTCTTTATTTACAGTTGTGCTCATATTTATTCATACCCTTTCATTAAAGAAGGGAAAAACAGCTGCCTGTAAAATAAGCTTAAATGGACTAAAGTAATAATAAATAAAACATTTATGAAAATCATTACATTGTTTTCTAATTCTGGTTCAATAGATTTTTTTTTTTAAAAAAAGCAAACAAATAAAATAATTGATTACATATTACATCAGTCATAAACTAATATTTTGTTGAACAATTCTTCAATGTTTCTGCTGTAGTCAGGTGTTTTCTGTTCCTCTCAGTCAGACTTCTGCACCTGTTGACAGGTATTTTGTCCCACTGTTCAACAGAAAAGTGCTCAAATTTCTCCAGGACCAGTTGGTTTGTTTATTTGTTTTTTTCTTTCTTCAACCCAATTAAATGAAAAAACAGTGTCTTATATTACTAAACTATGTTTTTGCAAATGTTTAGTTATTGTTCCTTTTTTAAGTCTCCAGTTATTTGAGTAACTGTTGTAAATTCAGCTTTTTCTTTAATAAAAGGGTATGAATACGTATGAGCACAACTGCATTTATTGAGAATTACTCTTTCTTTTTTTTTTATTGAACAACAATGTACATACATACGGCATATTGGTTGTCGTATACATTTAACTTAAAACAAGGCCGTCTGACAGGAATGAGAGCCTAAACACACACACACATACACACACACACAAAAAAGAAATCGATTAGGAGTCCCTGTCTAGTAACATGAACAAGTCCATCAAGGAAAAAAGTCTTTGGGAATTTTTTGTTTTCATATTTTGAAGAGGTTTTGTGAATGTTCTGAGATCATTTTTCCATCCATTGATTTGGGGCTTAGTTCTGGCATATTTACATCAATGTATAAAATGTGGGACCAACAGGATCAGGTTGTTTACAAGAAATTCCAAGTTCTTCTCTTTTAATATAACACCAGTTTTGATTAAGCACATAGCCAGAGGGTACATCGTGATATTCTTTAAGTGGAGGCAACCCTGAAAGGCAGTCCAAAAATCCGACACGTCTGCAATAAAAAAATAAGTGCTCTGTTGTTTCGATTTCTTTTTGACAGAATCCACATGAGTTATTGTTGAATTTCCTATGTAGGAAGTCGTTAGATGGGTAGATATCATTTAGGATCTTGAATGATACTTCTTTGGTTTTGGGGAAAATTGGATAAGACAAATCTTTTCCTTATTTTTCTGGATGTTTCTATGTCATATTCCTTCAGAATACCACCTAATTCTGATCTTAGGCTTGCTTACAAATTTAACCCTGTACTCACAATATGACATAAACCAGAACAGAAATAATGGCAAGAATAGAAAAATTGACAATAAATGTTGTATTTTAATCTATCCATTGAATCTTGTCAACTTAAGTTTTGTGTGTAATTTATTTGTAAAAGGCCACTGAAAAGACTACACAGAATAACATTTAAGGCATATATTACATTTAAATGTCATATTAAACCCATGAAGTAATTTAACTCTTTTCTTTTTTTTATTTGAGCAGTTGTTAAAAGGTTTAAACTAGTTTTATTGTAATATTTTTTTATTTTTTTATTAAAATAAAAAACGCATTTTCCCATTTACTCCTTTAGTACTTCGTGTTTATCACAAGCTAATAACAATAACAAAAATACTTTACCTAATATATGCTTTCCTGTCCAAAACAGTGAAATTATTCTTGAATCCATGTAGATGCAGACCTTGAAAAAGTCTGCCTTAACTAGTCAGTTGTCCATAATGGTAAAACTGGTTAAATGTTACCGACTAATACAAATGATCTGTATGCAGATAATGACCAACTGAAGTTTCATATTTGTAACATCTGACCTCAGAAATACCCACAAAGAATCATTTCTAATGTCAGGACAGATGTTTCTAAATTTTGATATTTTACAGTAAATGTCTCAAAACACTTGTGTCACAATGTAAACTTCAAATGTTATGTTGCTGAAGTAAAAGATCTTTCTTTTTTTTATGTGTGTGTGTGTGTGTGTTTGTGAGACCTAAACCACACGTCAAAAGCTTGTGTACATTTTGTCACATGACTAACAGCTTCCACCAAACTTTCTGCCAATTTGTGTGAGCATTTTGCATGGCTGTGTATGTGTGTATCCTCCTGAACGCACTGTGTGTCTGCATCTCCCGTAGGGCTGTTTGCTATGAGGTGATTGTCTCCTGTAGGGGGTCAAGCATGGTAAAGGTCATGCAGGTGGGGAGTTGTCAGATGGCTGTCCACCCCTCACTGGGCTAAGGGGCTCTCGTGCCGCCTGTCAGAGCCTGTGGGGAAAGAGGGAGGAGAAGGAATGTATGAGGATGACGTGTGCCATGCTGTCTTGGCTCCGCCCCTGGCAGCCGAGACAGCAGTCCTGGGTAGGCAGCTGCCTTTTCTTATCTCCCTTCTCCTTCTCTGGCATGACCTATGACATGTTAGTACCCGAAAACAAGATCCATCAGCTTACTTACTTACACACTGTTACATAGATGATATGAAGTAAAATGTTGTACATGTGAAGAGATTCTGGATGTAAAGAAACTATTTCCCAAACATTCTTTTAGGTATTTTATGTAAAAATATAGATAGAAACAAAGTTTAAGCTGAAATAATGACATAAAGTTGGAGTTCAACAACGATATCATGCAGACCATAACCACTTACTATAATGTAATAATGTTCAGTATGTGTTATAATGTTCCCAGAAACACAAATAAGTTATGTTTGATTTCATGAAGAAGTTTAGGAAATTTTGCTGCATTTTAAAATAGGGAATAAATGAACAGATGCACATTGTACAGTTAAAGTAAACCTGGCTGATCTGTTTTACAGGAGTCTTCTGGCTGAGACTGCAATAGCAGCAAAGAACACTGATTCATAAATATGAAAATCCTCTGATAGAACTGAAGAACGAAAGCAAATTCAAGAAACACATTTTAACTTCACAACTAAATGCCAACACTTGTAATGTCTGTGTCTCAACATGGTCCTCACAAAGATAGAGGCTGCAGCACACACACACACGCAGACACAGTCACATCCTGCAGCCTGCCACCAGCTGATAGGTGACAGGAAACAGGCTCTGCCTTTTGGGCATGTCCAGCCCCGGCATGTCTGGAGATGTCCACAGTACAACAGCAGGGTATGTGTTTTGGTAGTGTGTGTGTGTCTGCTGTAAAAGAGAATAGATTTATGTTGATGTGGGCTGTGCTGTCACATGTCAGCTCAAAACAGTATGGCATTTTAAGACATCCAGTAGAGAGTCTTTGTGTGGGTGGGTGTGTGTGTGTGCACGTGTGTGTAAAATGGAAGATCTCCCCTTATATCCAGGTTATTTCTGAACTACTATCATGGTTTTAGTTACACTTTCTGATTTTTATGTTTAGGTTCCATCTTTTTCTATGTGCTAGACTCTTATAAGATGCTTTTGCTTTTAGTTTGACGATGATTATGTTTAATATCTTTTGTTTATTTCCTCAGTCTTGCTTTTTGATCTTGATACACATCTAGCCAAAAAAGTATCCCACCTATGCCATCACTGTGGTTGCAGTCACAGGTTTAAAGTGCATTTTACTTTTGAGAGGAAAGCAAATAAAACAGGCAGCAATAATGTTTGAGTGTTCCAGATTTGTTTTCTGTTTTTATCTGATAAATTATTTTTCTTACTTCCCTTTAGGTCTCTATTTTATTTGAGACTAAGGATTTCAGACTTATTTAGTCCAATTATGATACGAGACTTACAAAAACAGGTAAACAATAAAGGAAATAAATGGAATGTGTAGTTTTACACTTTAGGGTCTTGTAATAAGTGTTGAGAATAAACTCATTGCCAGCCTTATTTAGCATGAGACTTAGCATCATTATAAGTGAAAAAATAAATATATGAGCGAGGCAATGAGTGTCAGGGAGTGTGTGTGAACTGAAACCTGCCGTAGCAACAACCCCTAACCCCCCTTTATCCTTCCATCATTCGACTCCCTTTTTCATGAATGAACCCCAGGATGTGAGTTTAGCTTCCCTAGCATAAAAGCATCAATGTACTCCTTCAATTATTTATCTCCTGGATCTATCATTTTTACTTCCTGACTAGAAGGCATCACTGTTCTCCACAAACATCTCCTCCTCCTCCTGTCTTCTTCCTGGTGACCACCTTTGCCAGGTCACTCAATCCACAGACAAATTCTTGTTTCTTGTACAGCTCCTCGATCCTTCTCGACCAATGAACCGTCGCTCCCCGAGTGTGTGTGTAAAAGTGTGTGTGCTGAGTGCAGCGCGGCGTGTGATGTGCTAAAACACAGGTAGATGGAGCGGTAGCCTCTCAGTGACCTAAAGCGGCTGTTGACAGCAGTGTCAGTAGAAACAAGCAGAGAGATAGAAGAAGAAACCTCACACCACTCAAAAAGTCAACCTCCTCTCTGACTCTTGTCTTTTTGTCCAAATTAGTCCAGTGCATCGCAGTAGCCTTACACCAGTGGATTTGAAGTATCCAGAGTTTCTATTTCTGCTGGTGTGCACACACACAGTTGCCAGTTGTCTAGTATTTCTTTCTTTCTATCTTTTCTCACCTTTCCTCTTTCTGGATCTGTTTTTTTTTTTCTTTAAAACTCCATAAAGTTGTCACTGTAATTATCAAACGTCAGTAAATATTATTACACTAGAAAGCTGGTTTATGTCCCGGTAAATGGCGCCATATTTATAAAGAAAATGTATGAATATAGAAGTTTAGTATGTGGGTTGATTCCTGTTTAACTCTGCTTCTCTGCTCAACTAAAGATTTGTCTTCAGCAACTTTTTTAAAAATCCAGTTTATGGGATAAAATGTTTTTACATCAAGGGAAATTGACTGCCTGAGTTAAAATATAGAAATGCATTTATTTGTTTGTGGTGATTTATATTTATTTACAGTTAATTCATCATTTAAAAATGGCAAAATCACAGACTTTAATCCTGAAGCATCACTGACATGTCTGTTTCTGCTGGTTTCTCCTTTAAAAATGAACAAACGCTTACATAAGACAATTAACATTAGCTTTGGTGCTTTTTGTAGAATGTGTTCAGAGGACTTTACACAGAAATTGCCACTGTTTTAATGTGTATGGGGAAAAAAAGCAGGCGGAAATTTGCAAAATTTTCCGACATCTTCAAAATCAATCATCATCATTCATTGGTCCTATGACAAGTAATACAAATTAAAAACACTCTGAACTCCTAAAAATGAACATAAATCAAACTAAAAATGGAATATTCCCTGAAAATCTGGCTTTAACTTGAACATTATCTTGAACCACATAACCCTAATTTTTGTGTATTTCTTTTTATACCCAAAATCTCTTAAATAAAATAAGTAAAACTTAAAAGTGGAACTCTACATTGAGGTGAAATGGTGAAATGGCATTTTTCTTTAAGATATAAACTGAACAAGTTTTTTTTTTTTTTTTCCCTTTTTGAACATTTGTGTTTCTTCATGAGGAGAAATGCCTCTGTGAGCTTGTCCTGTTTTTGCCTTCTCCCTCTCCTTCTCCATCTCACCATTCCCACAGGAGCAAACCTGAGACTGGCTGTATATCAGTGTATCACCCGCCTCCACCTGTCTAACGTCCAGCCCCACCTCCCTCCAACCCCCACGAGAGGGAGCAGGGGATCAAGAAAAGGGGAAAGAGTAGAGAAAGAAGTGAGGCAGTGAAGGAAAGAAGTGTGTCTGTGTCCCAAAGGATCAGTCTCTGTCTGTCTAAATCAGGAAGTGAGAATGTGACGGCAGGAGAAGCAGAGCACAGGCATCCTTTTAGTAAGTGTGTGTGTGTGTTTGTGTGGACCCTGTTGAGCTGAGGTGTCATATATGTGAAGCTCACAACTTCACACTAGTGGCAACCAGGGATGATGCTCTAAACCACGGAAACGCCAGAAACAACCTTGCTGTGATATGTAGTGTGTCAGTGTGTGAACGTCTTTTGGGATACTGGATGGAGATTAATACCACTTTTTAGAGTCTGAAAGTGAAAATGTTTTCAAGTATGTCATCTTAGAAAAAAAAAGTAAGAGGAGTGTGACATTGTCTCATCTGGACCCTGATCTATACACACATATGCAGGCCACTGGAAGCTCTCAGCTGTAAGTCAGAGCTATGTTCATGAGCTTTAATGTTAAGTATAACATTCATTTATACAGTATTTCTTCAAACATCATTGAAAACTGCTTTTCAGAAAGACATAGAATAAAAAATGACTCATAACCTGAAACTTAAACTAAGGACCTACTGGGCAGGAAAGCAATAATATCAAATAAATAAGAGTAAAAGGTAGAACAATTAGTCCTTCTCAACTAAACGGTCATGCATTGAATACAATGTTTTTGTCTATTTGAATCAAATCTGGCCTATTATCAAAAAGCAGATATTTAGACTTAAATGCTTTGTTACTTTTTGATTGCCAACAAGTTTCACACATTGTCATAGTTTCGCTTCCCACTTTGCTATTTCATGTTTAACTTTCTGCAAACCTACTGCTGACGGTTTGGGCCAAATTATTGGCCCTCCTAATTTATAATTACAGAATTTGAAATATATTAACAAATAAGTAGTAAATGATCATCAGTATGATTTGATGGAATGTCAGTGTTGTTGATTAGAATAAGGTTTTCATAAGCTCGCTGAGCGTATGTGCTGTTCTCACCAAAACAGAGATAAATTCAAATTTTACAGTAAAATGCAGTCATCAAAATCTTAAAACGTAGTTCATATGTTATCACAAAGCTTCACACGTATGGGACTGTGTGTGTATGGACATGGAAGTGAGAAGAAACTCAGACAAAGTCTGTAAAAGAGACACAGGTTGACCTGCAGCCTGCCTTCAGGCTGATCTGGAGGAGTTTGGAGCAGTGGTTTCAGTTTGCATAACGCTCATGTTCAGAAAAAAAACATATAAAAAATCTAAACTCTACCCATGGATTGAGGAAACAAGAGAGGAATGTTTGGGAACATGATGCATCAATTGCTTTTTAGAGAGCAAAATGAAGCTCAGACATTTGTTGTACAGTACAGCATGGCAGTGGTACTATCATGGTATGGGATTGTTTGTTGCCTCTGAAACTAGTTGCTTGCCAGAAAGTAAAAATGTTACTCAATGTCAAGAAACTGAAAGCAGGACTACTAAAAGCACAAAAGAAGGGTCTGAAAGGAACAGGGAGTCAGTAATTCACTCTTTATGGTTGCCAAACAAAAACAAGTATAATTTGAGCAGCCAGCGGGTTCCGTCACATCCATCACCCCTGCCAACAAGGATGTCTTAATGCACGGGCTTACCTGGGTTGAAGCCCAGGGGTCCACAGAGTTTAGGGGCCTTTCCTTTTTGGGACAAAATGACCTAAAAAGCCTAACTGTTATATAACTTGTAAGTTCTGCTCAAACAGCATCTTAAACAAATCTGAGAGTGCTGAATGATCCAAATGAACCCACCATGCCAAATCCCACCCAACACCCCCCACCCCACCCCCCTCCCTGTGTGCAAACTCAAAATGCAAAGCCCAGCTCTTTGACATGGATGCGCAATGGCGCATGTACAACAGTCACACGGGCACAGCCGAAGCCGGATCTGTTATGTGCCCATTCTGCGTGTGCAGTTTAGAGTTTTCCAGGACAGTGTAGTGTTTTCGTGAAAGCATCTGCAGGTTTTCATATGTTTTGGCTGCAGTGTCTGAAGAGTCACGTTAATTAAACCATGTCAAGGAAGTATGGCTTTACAGGGTTATTTGATCTGTTGCTGCTGTTATTTATTCATTCATTATTGTACTCAATATTGTTCACAATGGTCATGTTATTAATATGTCAATCCACTTAAATAAAAAAAACCTCAGTGTACATCTGGACGGGACAGGGCCTGCAGAACTTCTCAGGGACCCAAAGGCGGCCCTGCCCGCCAACCATTTCATAAACCCATTTAGCATAACTCGACAGGATGTAATGTGTTAAGGACCTACCAAATATGAATTCTGTCAGTTTTGGTGCAGAGACCATGTATTTCTCAGAAGATATGAGTAAATCATGTTTCATGGTGGGAAGGCTTTTTTCATGGTAACACGATTTGTCCTATAAGAGAAATTTCACTACTGTTTGGTCGTCAACTTGTCTTAAAGTTTCCCACCAAATTTAGAGTCTTTGACAAATTTAGAGTCAGTCAAATGAAACCTCTCAGACTAGTTCGTCCAAACACAACAGGTGTAAAAATGGGGTGTAAATGGGCGTAAACTCAATAATGGTGGTCACCCTGTTGCCATGGCAATGGGTGTTTGCATTTTTTTTTGCTTGTCTTGGGATTTTACACATGTGTGCCAAATTTTGTTGTCCTACATCAACGTACACATTCGGGACCTAATTTATTTAGGTGTTTTTTCTCACTCTAGGTGGCGCTGTGGAGCCATTTTTGCATTCGACTCTGCACAGACCATAGATCATCAATTTTTTCACCGGTCTTGTTGTGTGTGCCAGATTTTTACAACTTTACATGGGTGTTTAGGGGGTCATATTTGCGCTCAATTTTTTTAAAATTTATAACTAGAAACTTATGGCTGCCTCCTATTGGTTGGTGTCTCTGGCTTTCTGAAGCTTACATGTCAGTTTCCTCAGCACACACACAAACACACCTTACAAAATAACAGACACTTTCTCTTTGTGGATAAATAATTAGATCGACACTGGGACATCTCTTTGTCCCCTCACATATTCAGCCACATGAATGTAGGCCAACTCGCTGTCGGCTTCACTTTCTTCCCAGCACGGTCCAAACAACACACAGTCATTGTTTATCAGCCTTTACCTAACTCTTATAACCTCTATCTATCTTTAACTCTCTCTTTCATGAGGTGTGAGTCAAAAAGAATTGTCCAGCAGCTCAACAACACTGTCCCTGTGAACACACACACACACACACAGTCGCACACTGATGCCGATGCAGTCATGGTCACATCATTATATCCATATTAGCAGGGAAAACCTTCACGCTCCAACACCTACATGCCTTCACTGCATGCCATCTTAAGACTTGTCTAGGATCCAATTCATCTGCTCTGTGTCTCTGTCCTGACAGATCATGCTCAAGAAATACACATGGCATAATATGTTTATGAAATGCATTCATGTTTATAAAATGCTGCATTATGTGATTGAGGTACTTCTGATATACATGATGTTGAATTTTGTATTACTGATAAAACAGCAAAAAAAAAAAAAAAGGTATTAAAACTGTGTTACTTAAATCTATAAGTGAACATTAATTCTTGCAAATACACATGGATAGGTAAGTACAAAAATGTGGGATTCACATGCATGTTGCATGTGCATGTTAACCTCCAGGCAAGTTAAGTGGCACAATAGCAGAAGTACAGAGATGGAACAAGGGAGCACTTGACATTTGGGACATGCACATAATCATGTACTCTTACTGTGTTAATGTTAGCCAGAAAAGGTTGTGCGGTAGTGTGTTTGACAGCCCTCTGACCCTGGCTGTAATGCTGACATTAGTGGACCAGGACACTTCACCTCTGCTTTGGGAAAAGGCCAACGGTGAGCCTGCCCTTCAGCACAGCACAGGGTTCCCCCGACGTACTTTTAGCAAGTTTTTATAGTCATTGTTAAAGACATTCGCAGTGTTTGAAACCTTTAAGAAATAAGTCTAGCTCTTAGATAAATGCTTTGATGTTTGTTTATAAAGAACCTTGGTATGATGTGTTGCGTTCACTGTTCATCTCATGATGATAAAACAGTAACTTCTAAGAACAGTTTCCAGGACTGCAGCTTGATGTCATGATCAGAAATTCCAACGTCAGGCAAGAAGTGTTTCTCTCTTCATCTCAAAGCCACGATTTTCCACTTTGTTCAAGTTTGTTTATGTTCACTTTTCACGAAAAATGAACTCCTGTTAAGTTTTCTCCTCTACAAATTGTCATCATGCAAAGTCTGGAGGATTGATAGAATGGAAGAGGACAGCGAGACACAAACAAATAAGTATGTAGATGAATAAAACAACGTGCATGTCAAGAACACGCCTGTCATCAGAGGGGGAGACACGGGGCTCCCTCAACCATGACATGTAATTGTTACAACAAAGAAGGAAAGATCAACAAAATAATGAGCCAGAAAACAAGAAAAACAAAAAATCTGCAGTCCATTGTAGCTTTAACTCTCCCACTTTTGTCTGTCTTACTATTTTCTTATCTTATTTATTTATGCTTCACATAGGTTCATATCTGCACATATGTGTGAAGTTGAGCGCTTCTTCTGTCTGTCATGCGGTGTGCAGTGTCAGGCACGTCGCATCATATTAAGGAGCGATCGCTTTAATGAAGGCAACTCGACAAAGGCTATTACAATCCTTCAGCTTTTATTCTTCCCAGCACCCGAAGCCCTTATCAGTTAAAGGGTCTATGCCCTCAGGAGGAGAAGGCTGGAAGCGAGACTGAAAAAAAAACAGACCAATCTAGGGTAAAAGTGTGTTTAGAGAGCTGATGAAGACTTCACTATGAGAGGAAGTGTTTTTTATTTTTTTTTATTTTTATTTCAAGATATGATGATGACAAATAATCCCTGGCAGTTTTTTTTTTTATGTTGTTTATCATTGTTTCAGATTGTGTTTCAATATGTTCTCAAGCCTCAGCATTGCCCAGGCCCTCTTTTATTACCAATATTTCAGTTTATTTAACACTGGTCTTAAGTCTTTACAACTGCTTACCTCACCCATTGATCACTAAACTAAACTGTCCTTTTCTTCTTTACTTCCTTCTCCTAGTTTCTCCCATCCATCTATCCATCGAGGTATCCTTCCACCAGTTCTTTGCTAGATTGTCCGTCCCTGTATTTGTCCCCTGTCTGGCCTCGAGCAATATTAATCCCAACCTCCTATCTTATACTCAACCCTTCCACCTCTCTGTCCTCGAGCCTGTTGGCTGCAGGTAAATGTAGCAGATCTGTCACAGAGTGGCAAATCTGCCATTCATTCTGCATGTGGATGACCAGTGTGTGCATGTGTGTGCGTATGTATGTTTGCGTTAAGAGGGGCGTGAAGACAGCTGTCACACTCTCTTAGGATCATATGCAGGCTGTCGGATATGCTGTAAAGTAACTGACATCCATCCTGGAAAACATCCCACAGCACACACATGGAAATGGACGGAACGATATTTATATTAATAAACAGGAACTAATATGACTTCAGGAAGCATTTATCAGCAATTAAATAAAAGCTGAGATCAAAGTTAGTGAAAACAGACACTCAAGGTTCATGTTAGCTGTTGATGATTTTTTTTTTATGCGTATGTGTCTTCTTTGTCTTCTGTGTGTTCTTTTATGGACTTGAGTCTGTTTTAATAAACATTTATTATTATTATTGTAAAACCAAAAGCAGTCACATCTCACACATGGCATTCCTCTAAAGCAGCGAGGAAGAGCTCACAGAACATGACAAACAACCTGAGATGTCTACCTGACCTCCAAATTCCTCAAATTCCTCAAAGGCTGAGGTATTTCTCAAAGACCTCCGCCTCATAACCCACAAGGCCTACAATATCCTCAGATTTTCTTTTTTCGCACCCTGATTGATCAGAGATAGATGGTAACTGGAGGAGGATCAGTGGTCATAATACTGCTACTGATCTGAGCATGGACTTAAGTCTGCAGAATTGATCTTGCATTGTTTTATCTAAATGTATTTTTGTACTTTAAGGCTCATATTCAGTTGGGACGGTTAGATTGTTTGATATTGTATGAAAGCAAACTAATATTTATTTTAAAAAAATATGACTGAAGTGAACTGGATAATTGTTTAAGCAACTGTGTTTACACTGAAGCATTGTTGAGTGTAGCTATAGTAAACAGTATTCCCTGAGCGTTAACTCGAGGGATGCTGAAACCTGATCTATCGCATCGTTTTACTAACTTAAGTAAACAAAGAGGGAGGCCCTTCGAGGATCAATAAACTTTATAACTCACATTTATTATTTATCACAGTTCCAAACAGCAGAGTTCAGAAATGTTCATCCCTTATGTTTATTGGTTCTTTAGGATGTAGATGTGTGGGAATGTGCAGGTGTGATATTCATATTTGTGTCTGCATGCCTGTGTGTCCACGCAAGTGTGTGTGTGTTGTAGGATCTCTCAGGAGAGGGTGAATGATTCATCTTTTTGCTCCCCAGCCTGTCCAGGTAAATAACACATTCACACACCACTAGGTACTCCATCGCTCTCCTCTCTACTCATATCAGTCCTGCTCCCTTGTACGTCCTCCACACTCCTACCTTCATCTAGAAATGCCTGCACAGCTCCTCTGTGCTGTGTGTGTTTCTTTCTGATGTCCAGCGAGACGAGGGAGGCTGGCAGGTCTCCGTTGGCCAGAGTGCAGCTGTCGTTTCAGGTTAGTGCAGGCGAGAAGTGGCTGAGGAGGAGGTGGAGAGGGATGAATAAGTGAAGAGGCTGCAGACTGGACTCATGTTAAATGTAGAAAGGCTAACGGAGCAGACTGCTGTTGAGCTGTGTGTGTGTGTTTGTCTGTGGAATGGAGAGACTGAGTATGATTTTACATGTGCACATGTACACTACAGAGGACCTGCTGCCTGTCCCGCTGAGCTCTCAATTAGCACACACCACTAGATCAGGACGCATACACACATACACCACACACACAGAGGACCCTAGAGAGAGGCCTCAAACCTGCCTGTCAGCTGCTGTTAGATCACACTGCACTTGGCTGACACCACAAAACACACAGTCACACACACTTAAATGCAAAGTTGGTTTTTTTTTATTGTGATTAGAGTTGAATTCATATTCAGTTTGAAGACACAGTTTTTAACATTAATTTAAAATATATGCTTATGCGTAATAGTAATTAATAACTACACAAGGAAATTGTATTTTCCACCATTTATTATTAAAAATATGTTTCTCTCTCTCTCTCCACACATCACCTATTTTGTCCTTGTGCATATTTTAATGGCATCATCAATAATGGACACGCAGCCATTCTGTGGAAGAGCAAGCTGGTGCATTGCGGTGCTTCCACACAAAAAAGATGTGCACACATTTGTCATAATGTAGGACAGACCGGTTGCTTAATGCAGAATTTGATCAATTAATCAACTTTCATTAATTTATTTTCTATACCAGTCCAATTAAGGATTGTGGGGAAGCTGGAGTCTATCCCAATTATCATCAGGGGAGAGGCGAGGTACACCCTGGACAGGTCGCCAGTCAATCACAGTTAATAAACTTTACTTTAGCTTATGTTTTAGTCAGTCCACTAGGATCCTGTCTGTCACTGTGCATCTGCTTTGCCTTGCAAATACACCTTCAACATAACGCCTCATTTTTCTGTATTCCTCGATTCTCTTAAATAACTTTGCAGTCGACTGAATCGTAATTCTGTAAAACTTGAAAGCAGAAGAAAACTGTTTCTTCACATTTGTTTATTTGAATTAACTAAGAATTTAATGAAGAGCAGAAAGTGCTGAACAGACGGGATGAACAAGGAACTACACAGAAAAATAAAGAAAAAAATAAGAAAAATAAAATTCTGTTAAGATCCCAAGATGTGACTGACTGAAGCTAAAATGTTGACCAGAGAACACAGAAGGGACAGAAATGTGAGAGAAATACCTCTTGTTTTCAGAAATATGTGATAACTGACAGGGTCCTTCACATGTGAATTATGGTTGAATATGTTTATAAGATATTTGTAAATAAACAGTCTAAATGCAATATTAAATTGAATTTTTCCTCAGGCCACTTGACACAAACCTCATTTTTCCTTCCATCTTTTGGTGTGTGATGCGACTTCTGTCATGTTTTTATTCTGATTGTTTTAAGTATCATGTTAAAAACAATATTTACATTTTAGCAAAATTAAAAACAGTTTTCTCTATTAATTCAATTCAACTTTATTTACAACAATGTTGTCACAGGGCACTTCACATACACGAATCAACATACACATCATTTCAAGCCAATTCACACATATCCTATAATAGAAACCAACTGACTGCATCGAGTCATGACTTTGATCCAATCCCCCATCCTGAGCTGCACGCGGCGGCAGTGGGAAGGAAAAAACTCCCCTTTAACAGGAAGAAAACCTCCGGCAGAACCCGGCTTAGGGAGGGCAGCCATCTGCCTCGACTGGTTGGGGTGGAGAGGACAGGAAAGATAAAATGAATATAGAGATTACAAAATTATTGCATGAAAACTGTTATTTGTCCTCTTAGTTCTGAGAAAAAAGAAAAAAAAAAGGTACAAGTCAGGTACAACCTTTGGTAAGAAGCCTTTAGTCCAGGGATCCTTAATCCTGGTCCCCAAGGGCCAGCACCTTGCAGGTTTTCCAAGTGTCCCTGCTGGAACACACTTGACTCAGACAAGCTCTGCACATGTCTGCTAAATACACATTGATTTAAATCAGATGTGTGGCAGCAGGGACACTTGGAACACCTGCAGGACACTGGCTCTTAAGGGAACAGGATTGAGGATCTCTGCCTCAGTCTTGTTAAACTGCAGCTAATTTAGCTGATGTGCTGTAAAATTTGTTATCCATTACATCATAGCTATATATGATTTTATTATACTGGCCATGATCAATTGCTACATAGATTATCATAATTCTTACACCAAAATCACCTGAAGGCATCAGTTAGAGACTTCGAGTAGATCTAGCGATCACATCACCACACTGAATGCTTCTTAACACAAAGACAACACAGGATATCATCATCATGATAAAAATAAGGCCCGACTCAACATCACTGATTCTGTGGATTTGATCATCATCTTCAATTAACGTTTTCATTCTCTTTAATGTACTCCCCTCACCACTAACTTCCTTCTTAAACCATCTCAAGAGCACCTTTCCAAAAAGCCAAATGGATCTACCTTGTTGTGTTTCCCTGGGTGTGATTGACGTGACACCACAAACTCGAGGCCAAGAAGAAATGCAGGTAGAGAAAAGAGCTCGGGCAGATGAGGATGAGGATGAAGCAGATGCAGAGACAGAAGTGGTGGCCTTTCCTCTGCCAGCTCAGGGAGAAGATCGTCCTTGCTTTGTTAAACGATTTCTTCCAGCTGAACTCTTCTCCCAATATCAATCAAAAAGAGATCACTGAGAGATCACACAGCGGAAACGAAGATTGCATGTACACCCAGAGTTCCCGGAGTCACCTTGGCAATACAGCTCGCACAGGAAATCAATCCCTTTATTGCCATTTGAATAACCATTCAGGTTATTCTTGTCACAAGGTGCTGTGCAGGGGCCAAGATGCAGTCAGAACCCACACAGTCTTTTCTAGATATTTTTATGGATGTGAATATTTCATGGGATTAATAGAAAAATGAACAGGTTAGAGGTCAGCTCCGTTCAACAGAATAAAGAAACGATTCAGACTAACCAGACAGAGTACAGAGACAGATGTAAAGAACATGGAGCATGAAGAGTACACTGGAAACTAGGGTTTGATTGAGGGATTAAGTTTTTTTTATTTAAAAAGTCAACTATAAAAGGATGTCAACAGAAAAGAATGAATTATAAAAGCAACAAGCCACTCATCTATCACATCTTCTCATAAAAATTCAGATAGGTCTTGAATCTCTTCAGTCGTTCTGTCTGTTTGTGCTCCGCGGTCCTTTATGCTCTTTGGAAGGATTCTAATTTAGTGTCTGTGTTGTCATTTTCTGTCTGTATGCCATCGTTATGCATTAATTTGTCATAATTTTGTGTCTATTTCTGTTGCTTTTGTACCTTTTTACCAATTGCGGTTGTTTTTTTTTGTAGTTTTTCCTTTTTTCCCCCCAAAGAATTTTACTTGTTGCTGTGATCATTTTGTAAACATGGGGATCTTGTTTCCTTCTTTAAAATCATATTGCTGTTCTTTGTAGCCATTTTCCATTTATGTTTTTCCTTCTGTGGTTGTTTTTTGTCTTTTGATTGATTTTGTGTTTATTTGTACTCATTCTTTTCTGGTCTTGTGTCTTTAATGTGAGAGAATTGACATAATTCAGTCTCTCTCTGATGATGTTCCATTTCATTTAAATGTTTTTGATTGATTGGGTCTATTTGCAGTCATTTTCCATGTCTTTGTTGCCATCTTATGTTTTCATGTGATATTTTCATTTATCTGTGGTAATCGTGTGTTTCTTTTGGTCATTTATTCACTTTCTAGCAATGTTTATCAGCCCAATCTGATTTTCTGTAAACCTTTCATGCCTAAATGAACGTGTTTCCACTTTAACAGGGGAAAATAGATAAAACAGGATCCCTTAAAGAGTTAATATATTCTATATCGCATCACAGGAAATTCCCCAACAAGACAAGCAACTTTTTCAAACAATCTTTGGATCAGTTGGAACAAAACTAGTTTCAGATCCACATGTAGCAGCTGTACATCTCATTACCACTAGATGGAGATGTGATACTGACACTACGGTCACTTTATCGCTTTCCCTACCCAGTGGGTTCACCCAGACAGGGCTTTTATTTACAAACCCAGGATAATACTGAAATTTAATACCACTGGAAATCTATTGATTCCCGGGCAATTCGACCTGCAGAGTGAGAGGATGTCAGTTCAACTCCAGCCCAGCGTTATAAATATGGATGTAAAGTAGCTTGTCATTTCTTCATTACAGGCATCTGACGTGCCACAGAACCAAGAATTATGGCTGACCTGCTCTGGCTCAGCTCCTCGGGGTCAACACACAGCACCCAAATGATAAATCTTAGGTCACAGTTGAAACGATTCAACTTTGACTGCATCATTTAGATGATTTCTTTTAAACAGAGACACAGAGGCCAACTTCACCACGAGAAAAGCTGAGAACAGGAGATTTAATCATTACATTTATTATTCATCTCTTCTGTTTGTTGTTGTTGATGAGTAGAGCTTGATCCACAATGTCACTCGCTGATGACTGGCGACATATGGCAGCACAGCCCCCCCCCTTACACGAATATACCGGCCATGAGCACACATGTTTCTGTGACACACAAAAAGTAGTGGGTGTGTCGCAGCATATGTCTGCTACTGAATGTTACAGACATGTGAACTAAGTATTTTGTGTCTCGCTTTCTCTCTGTATCTGTGAGTGTGTGTGTCCATGTGTGTGTGAGACAAATTCATTGTATGACATGTGCTTGGAAAATACATGTGTCAGCGAGTGTTGGGCATGCATATGAATGACATATGCCCATGCAAAGCTCATGTTTGCACGTACTGATGTCTCTGACTGTGCGTGTGTGGGGGTGTGTTTGCGTGTGTGTGTGAATTTATACATAAAGTGCAGGCCTGTGTGTGGTAGTAATCCGCACTGGGCAGCTGCGCTCATTTGTATTCAGCCCCAAGGCACTCCTAGGCCTTCTTTCTGATTAGGGATCAGAGACGAAGGGAAAGAGTGAAATGGTGGAAAGTGAGGAAGAGAAAGAGTGAGAGACAAAGGCAGAGAGCTGGAGATAAAGCAGGAGAGAGAGAGGTCCCCATTTAGTAAACAGTTTGTTAATGTCCTTAATCCCATTAAGCAGAGGGAGTAGCCCGCCCCCCTCACATAACATGCTTTAATATGGGGTTGCATTGTATATTATGTTTTTCTTTCCCTCTCTCAAACACACAAACACACACTCTAGCACACCCAGGAAATGAAATTGATTTGCCCTCATAAACATTTGATGAAGCCTTAATGTAACATTGCGAGCAGTTAAGGAGGCCTGAAGAGTGGACTCATGAAAATGACATGTAAATCAAATGAGCGTTGTATATTTTCAGGCACAATTTGCTAACAATTATTGTTTTGACCCAGCTCTTCAGTTGACAAAAGAAACCTGCTCCCTCTGAGGAGCAGAAAATCAGCTTTTCAAGTGCTCTCGTGTTTGAAGAGCAGAGAGCAAGGCAAGGAGTGATTGCTGCACTCTGCAGAGAGGATCAGATGTGCTGATTTCATACAAGGAGCGAAAACGCAGCTAAAGCCAAGGCTACTTGCTTGCTTTGCCTTCACATATGATACACAAACAAGCAACACTCACATAAATTGTGCTCATCTGAAAAAAAGAAATCGAAGCTGTCAGACTTTTAACACTTGAAACAGATTGTATGTGTTGCAGCTCATTTATGATATTTGCACAGAACTTGACTCAACTGTATCGTGCAGTAACTATTCATCCATCAGCACATGAATATGAACGTCAATACAACCGTCAATACAACCGTATACAACCGTATACATTAAGAAGAAGAAATTAAAACACATACACCCAGGGCAGGATTAAAAGTGCAGAGGTCCCTGGGCCCAGAGTTCCAGGGGCCCCCTTCCCCACCCCAACATTGTGAAAATTGTGAATTGTAATACACTGTGAAACGACATTTCTGACGTCTCTCAGCCAGTGGTACCAGTAGCAATACACTAGACACTGTGGTGTCTGACTTTTATGTACATTTTGTTTCACGCCCAAACTGCTGGTGTATGCCATATGTGGGCCCCAAGAGGGCATGAGTCCACACTCATTCACTCACACCAATTCCAGAAATACCTCAATGAAGGTCACAGAGCTTTGGAAGAAACCATGTCAAAAATGAAAACCAAAAAATAAAAAAATAATGTTCAAGTTTGTCTCTGTTTAGAGTTGGACGTTTTGCCATTCTAAGCCTCACCAATGGCACATTTTTGGTTGGATTTCGTCCGAATTTGAACATTCTAAAAACCCTAAAATTTATTTTGCAACTGAGTAATTCTTGTTGAATGTTTCATAGTAACTAAATGATTAACTATAAATATCAAACTTACAATAAAGCAAACAACAACAACCATAAATAATAAGAACAAACAAGAGGACCTTTCTGAATAAGCATTTGGAGATGAAAAACAACTCTTAAAACATGCTCTAGCCCTTCCAAACAATCAATAAGAAAGAATCAGAATAGCTTATTCCAATGTGTAAATAAAAGAAAAGAATAAAGAGAGGGGTTTTATCAGGCCCTGTGAACTGACCACAGGTTTATATCAACCAGTCAGGTTTGTATATTAATTTTCTTCATCAAGAAAACCTAATATCTGCTTCATAGTGGCAGACAATGACTGAAGTTGGTGATTAACATTACTATTATCCTGATTATGGTAAAAATAAGGACTTTCTTATTAGGATGATCCTCAAGACAATGACAGTAAAAGGTTCTCCCTTTTTAGAAAGACAAATTATTCCAGTATATTAAAGCTGAATTACACTAAAGTACTTTAAAGAAACACAAAATTTCCACACGTGTATTTTTCACTTATAGCACTCTGGGAATTCAACGTTGAGTGTCAGTGAAATTCAGTGATGTTCTCAGTTAATGACTAAACCTTAGTGATTTTATAGTTTGTGCAATTTCAGCAGTTTATGAACACAAAGACAGACATGAAGGTATCATATCTGGAACTTAACAATGGATATTAAACTTACCTGGGACATCCACATGAAATAGAAATGGAAAAGTAATAAAACAACCAGGAGAAAAAAACACTCTGCCTCTACAATGATTTTCAGAAAATGTTTTGATTATAAAAATAAAAGGCACTCAGGGAAAAAACAGTCCAGATGAGCACAACTAAAACCACAAGGTCAGTTCAGACTTCTCAAACATCACACACATCTAAACAAACTTTTAATACATTTGTTGCAGAAATATGTTGGGATGTGAGGATACAACTTCCTTGTAATATAAATGCACTGGCTTTCAGAAGACTTCAACTATGGACCAATTGGTTGAACAGCCATTTGGAACAACCAAAGAGTGTGCAAACACATACTTAATGGCAGACATATTGATCAGGGTTTAGGCCCTCTGAAAAGGTAAGAAAGAAGTTAACCTCCCTTCAACAAAAATGAAAGTCAAAAGACGTAAAGCGAGAAACATAATTTGCCACAGGACTAACATTAATGTACCAGGTCAGTATTACCCTTACAGCTGCTATTACATAGAATGGATGTGTAAAGAGACCAAATGCAATACATTGTTATGTATCCAGGAACATGCAGCTTTCCAAAACTGGTTTAATCATCATCCACATTTTACAGTCCTGTAACTTCCACTGTATTCTGCCTCAGTGAAAATATTAAGGTCTTTTTTTCTTCACATGGCGATGGATGTTTTATGTACTCCAGCCCTATGTCCAAATACTCTTAGACACGTTGTTGCAGTATACAGTATGTGCAAGAATTTTGTAAATTATGTTTATGCGGCAAAATTCAAACCACAATCTGAGTTTTAGGTTAAATATTACACAACTGTTATGCAGTCTGATAAAAAATGGAATGGCAACTGTAAAACTTGAACACATGCTTTTATCAAACAGACTAAACAAGCACCTTTGTGGCTGTGATGCTCAATGGGACCTGCTAAGATTGAAATGAACTCAAGAGACGGAACTTCATGAGCATTCTTTATTGCTTAACTTGTACCTTTTTTAAAAAAAAAAAAAAACAAAAAAAAAAAACACACTTCATACTATTGCGACTACACCAACGTGACGACGTAAAACAATCTGCACCCTCTTATCATGACCACTAATAAATGGCTCAGTCTGCTGGCTTGAACTGAACATTACAGGGTAAATTAAATATTTTGTATTAAATTTAGAAGTTGGAATTGTTGTCGCAGGTGTAAATAAAAGTATGAACCGCCTTAGGAAATTAAATGGATATAAATATATAAATTACTCTGTACTGGTGAATATTAATGTAAAAATAACTGCTTGCACAGAATCAGTATAGAATGAAGATGGAAATGAAAGAAATATAAAATATCCATAAAAGATGGAAAATAACACCTAAAATGAATATATTTAAAGTTATTTATACATATATATAGGAGAGAATAAGGAAAAGGGACATTAAATGTGAGAATTCTTCTAGGTTTTACTCATTGTATTTATATTTTTACCTATATCTATTTATCAACATATACTTGATATATATATATATATATATATATATATATATATATATATATATATATATATATATATATATATATATATATATATATATATATATATATGTGTGTGTGTGTGTGTGTGTGTGTGTGTGTGTGTGTGTGTGTGTGTGTGTGTGTGTATTGCAGCCAAAACTAAATCTGCCCTGGCAATTGCTTCCTGTTTTCGGTTTTTTTTTTTACACAGATGACACAAACTCATATATCCCCTGCACTTTGCACTGTTGCAGCTCAAATACTTAAATAAATGGGGGTGATAGCTTTAGAAAAAGAAACCAACAAACAAAAAACACCCAATCGATACAAAAAAGACTCTCAGCCTAAATCTAAATGTTAAAGTTTAGATTTAGAAAAGTCCTACTGTCCTTTCAACATCTACATTATCATATTATAAAAATTTATATTTGATTGACCTAATATTTGACCAGTCATTGCTGAGTTCTGAATATGCTCCTGTCCAATCATAGCGGAGAGAAACAAACTGGCTCCTCCCCTAAAGTAAATACTGAAATGGTACGTCATCTGCCTCGTACGTGTAGCTTTAGCCAAAAAATTAGCTTGCTGTCAAAATCATAGATACACTCTGCCTTCTCGAAGGTTTTTCCCCCTACCGACAGTCATCGTTTGAGTTCTTGATTTGTAGCTCCCTATATTTAAAGACCCAAACATGTATATAAAAGCCTTATTCCGCTGCAGAGATATGCTGAAAGGAGAACTTACCGTGTGAAATGCTAGCTAGCCCAATCAAAGCTAGCTGACGACCAAGGGGCCGAGAATCGAAAGCAGCTGCCAGCAGTAACCAGTCTTAAACCAGCACATCTGCTTTATTTTACTCTAAGCACAACAAGGAGGAGAGATTGAGACAGTTCGTTTCATACAACGTAAGTAACGCCAAGTCCTTCCAACAAGCAACGACACCGGTTGGTCAGCCGCTAACGTTCAACATTAGACAGCACTTTGTTAACTTCGCTAGCTGCTTATCATGTATGTCATGTAAGTGGCCTCATGTTAATTTAAGAATCGCAGACTCTTAACCAAATGTTTATTATGGATCAGAGTCGTGAATTGTAGTTATTTCTCTGTATTTGTGGGCATGGTTATTATATTGGCAATGCTAATGTAACGCTTGTTAATATGTCCCACTTGGAGAAGTTGACGTTGCTTGTTGTTGCATGTTATCATTTTAAGTCAGTTACATTATAATGTTGTGCATAAATTAAACTACTGTATCAACCTTTGCGTTTTAAAAATAAACATGAAAGATACTAACACAGTTAACGAACGTTGATAAGTGAAAAAAATGGCATTTAATTAATTTTTTTTTGGGCATGATGCATGCAGTGATGTTTTTTCTTCATAAATCTGGTCTACAAATGTTTGCAACAAGTGTGGAGGTGTTTAAATGATCTTGATGGCTGTTTGTTCGGTATATAGTTTCTCAATAAGAGGTCCATATAGTAGACTCTTAATCCAAACCAACTCTGTACCATCACTGAGAAATAACAATCCTGTAATCAGTTTGTACTGTAATTAAATATAGCCCATGCTTTAGGGTGGTGACTATATGGTTTTGTCCCGATTCGATTCCGATTTTTTTGGGTGCCAATTCGACATAAATTGTTATTCTCATAATTCTTCGATATTGCTGATTTTTTGTAGATTAAAAACAAAATAAATATATAAAACTTTTTTTTCTCGTCATTTTACTTAATTTAAATGAGGAAAAAACAACACAGTAGCCAGACCATTATTCTGCTGCTATAATGCCCAAAATGACAAGTTAAAAGATCAATAAAAACAATAAAAATGACCAAAAACTTATAATGGATTATTTTTATTTAGTGGGGAAAAAAATGTGAAGCAAAAAAAAATCCCAATTTTCTATTTTTCAATTCGATTTTCCCACTCCTACTATGCTTACTTAAGGTGCTAGTCTGTGTTGTATTCTGCTTCTGTATGTATGAAACACCGCCACAGGATTTAGCTTGTTTTACTGCTGTGTTGTGGATATTTTTTATTGGGTTGTGGATGTGGCTGTGCAATTGGCAATGTTTTTGTGTGACAGTGTGTTCCAGAAATGGCAGCATAATCAGTGGCATGTTTGTGTTGGCACCCTTGTGTGAAATCCTGCTCTAGCCATGCTGTTTTAGTCTCTGACTACTGTGAGTCTATGGGCTTGTCCAAAGACATTTATCTCCACTCTTTTGGTGGTATCTGTTTTCACTGTTTTCCCTGCACATCCAGATGTATGTTCAGATACCCTGTTAACTGAACTCTTGTTTGTATCAAGAAGGTTAGATGGATAAAGTGTATGCATGTGGCTGGACAGAAAAAGACTAGGGATAATTGCAGATACATTTTCTGATAACCCTGTTTCAGATTTTAGAATTAGGATATTACACAAACACTTTGCATGGGCTTTTACAGTTTGTCCCATAGGTATTGCTCCTAAACCATTTATCATGTGATAAGTACTCTCCTTGTTGCACCTCATCATATGTCAACTTTTGATGCCTGGAAGACAAATTAATGGCAGGCAGACTTCTGGACAGAGAGCAGGTATATACACGCTCACATGCGCTTTTGTTGCCAAGAAACCACTCACAGTCTAGTATAACATGACACATTTACTCTCCGTCCTCTTTGGGCATGGTCTGATAGACTCCAGTCTGGTCAAATAACTGGTCCATAGTTCCAGACGCCATTGCTTTGAAAAGGATTATGTTCAAAGAGCCCTTATTCTGGGAAATTGACAGATTCTGATATTACTTTCATGATGAGTCATCAGAGTGTTGCCCCTCTTCATTTTAGAGAAAGCAAGAATTTCATTGTTGGTCAACCTGATTCTCTGAATCAAAAGTATGGACAATTTGCAACACAACCAAGTTTTAAAAAAAAAATAAAAAAAAAATCAACTTAATCATAAGTGGAAATGCAACAGTGGATGCTTAATCGACAGAAAGATGATCCCAGACTGAAAGAGCAAGACAAGCATGTTAGGAGAAATTGATCATTTACCAGTACTGTCAGTATTCGTGTTTTTCAGCTTAAAATGTAAATGGTTGATGGACTGTACTTAGTTCTTTTCTAGTCACATGTTGATCACTCAAGAGGCGTTTACAAAGTGTGACAAGTGTCAAATTCACCCATTCATATAGGTCTTCTGTTGTTGTACAAGTGCTTTCTCATATCATTCGCATCCACATTGTTATAAGCAAACAAGGAGGCAAAATGGGGTCCATTGTCTTGCCCAAAGACACTTCGGCATATAGTCAGAGGAAGCCTGGAATTGACCAACTTTCAGGTTGGAAAACTATGACTATCATCCTTATCTATTGCATAAATAATAAATCTTAACTCGAAATTAATGAAAAAATATGTGCAAAACCACATGTCATAGATAAAACCCACTGTATTTGTTATGATTGCTTTGGCAGTTTCCCAGTCTCATTAAAATCATCTTATTTTATTGCTTTATGACAGCTGAGAATATACACATTTAAATAAACACAATCGGCAAATTTTGGTCGTCATTGGCATTTTTAGGCTACTCCATCAATTTTCACTGTAGTAAACTTGGTGAAATATCAGTTTACAATCATAATTTTGAATATTACTTGAAGACCTATTTTCATTCGCTAACATTCGTTGTATAATATGTATTTTCAGTCTGTAAAAGATTTTCTAAAACCAGAATTATTTGCACTTTAGATACCAACCACTCAGTTCAAAGTATCTTTCCAAAAAGGTGATTGACTTTTTCACTGAAAGAATCAGATTAAGGAAAACAAATAGTTTAAAAAAAGTTTGTAACTTTGATATAAAATAAGTGTATAGCTCACATTTTAAGAATTGGTTTAAATGCCATTATCTCTTCATGGGAGTTAGGTCATGTTTGATTTTGGAGAAGTGGCACAGTAATTTTCTCTTTTTCTTCTCCTAAAATGAAACTTGTTGGTCATTTGACTTTGCTTATCATGGTGCCTGAAGACACTTCTGTTTTCAGAGATAATATTGATGTTTGACGTAGGTGGTTTCAGACCACAGGAATATTTTCATAGTCCTTACCAGTGTTTGAGTAGTTATCATAGTTTGTATCTATAATGCAGCAGCTGCTGACAACCATAGTAAACTGAACTAAGTTTTTAATGTTTTTTTATTTTTCCAGTATGAAGGGAAACTTTTTTTTTTTTTAAACTTTTTTTTTTAATTAATCATTCGGAATTAAATAATTCAGAATGAACATATTCTCCTACGATTTTACATGAAAATAATGAAGGTTTACACGAAACACGTCCTCACTTAATTCCTCTTTAGAGTAGCAGGTTGGGAAGGGTTCTGATTGGACAGAGGGTGCATGTGACGTATGACGTATACCGGAAATAAACAAAGTTGGCTCCCTGTTTCTCGTCTTTTCAGTCGTAACTTGTAAAAGCTACATAATAAGTACCAGTTTTGCCGCTATTTTTATTATAAGTACCAGCTCAACATGGGCATACTACTACACTTTTTGCAGCAACTGAGAAGGAGAAGAAAGATAGACCACTGAAGATGGGAGGCAAAACAACGCACGTCATCAAAACAGGACAAGGTGACGGCAATGCGCAAAGCGAATTAACTTGGAGCGGAATTAAGATTTACATAACAGAGGAACTAAATGGTTCGGAATTAAAATGCGAATAAACCAGCCACTTACATCAGAATTAAGTTTATTTCCGAATAGAAATTTGCATTAGGAATTAAGTGTTTACATGGTCATTTTTCATCAGTTTAAAGCAGAATTAACTTTTATTCGGAATTAAAACTCACATGTATGTAGCAATTGAGCAGAAAGATTTTTGTAGCACGACTAAATCCGTTTTAACACCCTTTAGCCTTAAAAAAAATCCAATGCATCAGCACTCCTTACATTGCCTCATGAATGTTCACAAACACATGGACACACACTGGCATGGCCGTGCAGTCCTCTTGTCACATGCTGTAAGGACTAGCATCAACTTATTGCTATGGAAGCCACTCAGCTGCCACTCCAAGCTGTGTAACCACACAGAAAAAGGGCTCTTGTTGACGTCACTCCCCTGAGTTATAGATGCTGGTAATTTTTCTTTTTTATTAGATCAGTGGATTATTGAATATGTTACAAATTTGTTTTACTTCGGGTTTTTTTTTTCATGATTGATTTGATGAATATTGTCATCCTTGCCTTTATACATTATGTATGCTGTGGCTGCATAGTTGAGAGGCCAGTTTGTTTTAGTAATTTGGCAAATAGCTTTTATAAATGCTTAGTGATGAATAGCATGTTGTGGATGAATACATTTGTTTTGCATGTCATTAGTTTCATGCTTTTGACTGCAAGTGCTTGTTGGGTCTTTGATATCAATCAAATGTGTATATAAGCTACACACTTGGAGCATATTCTCTGTTCAAAAAAATAATCTGGTTTGTCATGGCCACACTAGGGCTTGGCGATTACTTGATTTAATCAATTAATTCGAATTTGCTGTTTGTGAAGATTTATTTTTTATGAAAATCGGGATTTTTTTTGCCCTGCCATCACCTTTTGGCTTCTGTGACATCAGCGCACTCCCGCTGGAACCCACAGAAACGCATAAACACAACAACATGGCAGCTAGCAACGTACAACAAGTGTCCCCTCTGTGTTTCCATTACATTTTTTTTGCAAAATAAAAATGATATTTGTACATTTCGACTAACAACAATTGTGATTTGCGGGTGTTTCCAATGTTTAGCACATTAGCATCAGGTTTAGTAAAATCTCGTTTCTCTCGTGACATTTTTCAAAAATTGCAGTTAATGCAAAGTGAACACGTAGCGTTATTTTAGGGTTTTCTACTTACTGTGGAGAATTTGCTTCAGACTTTCGAAGCTTTTCTCCCTCGCTTTCTTTAAGAATTTAAGATTTGTGTTTGGAAGATTTGTGTTTGGAAGTGTAATGGAAAAGTGTTTCCATTACACTTTTGCAATATAGTTCTATATTGAAATGTCTGAAAAACCACCTCTTGAGATTGTAAAAACTTTTATAGCAGCGGTTTTTTATGGCGATATTTAGTTTTTGCGCAGTTCTAGGTGTAATGGAAACGCAGGGTTTTCAGTGTGGGAGGGGGCATTGTCACATGCCACAGGGGTCTGAAACCAGATGCAGTTGACAGGCTTGTCTTTCTTGCCAAAAATGTGTAAATTAAACAAAAAACAGCAAGAATGTAATAATACATGTATGCTAGAAATATAGCTTTAATTAACATTCATGAATTTTTAAAAATAGTATTTTGTATCAAAGAGGTCAATTTTCTCTAAACACATGTTAAATGTAAAGAAACATTCATTTTTATTACCTCATTGCCAATGTGGGAAATTGTTTTGGCTATTTAATGTCAAAATACTCTAAAATGAATCACTATTTTTCTTCCAAGAGTAGGCATTTTTATTTATTTATCAGTTTTTTATTTTAGAATAAAGTTACACAGATGAAGTGAGGCTTATTCTTAAATGTATGATCAAAACTTAAAACCTATCTCACAGTGGAAACACACTAAATGCAAACATGTTGTTTCTAATGTTTACAGTGGCAGTGCCTGCCATCTCTTTTTACAATCTTGTTTAACAGCTTGTTTAGTTGCACTTCAAATTTAGGTAAACTTCTAGGTTGACTGCAATAAAAGCATTTTTGAAAAAGAATCATTTTTGACATTTGTCTTTTTTTTCTTTATAGTAAGGGGAAAAAATAGATTAAAATCAGAAATCGGATTTGGTTTAAAAAAAATGGGAGATTTTATTTTTTGGCCATATAGCCCAGCCATAGACCACACTAATACAATTGCTTAGGTTCTTTGAACATACTTTAGAAATAGTCATAAAAAATGCTCAGTTTAAATAAAACACTGACCACAGCTCCTATTCTTGGCTAGCTTTTCCTGCATTGAAAATAATCAACAAATGAAGTGAGGAAGACTGAAGAGTAAAGTACAGTAAGGCAGCTCTTACACCTTGACACATATCCAGTACAGGATGGTAACTGCCACAAAACCAGTGGATCTGTTGTGTGAGCAGTTAAAACATTTGTAGGAGCAGGTTGTGATGGTCACTAATCCATGGCAGCAGACAGGAGAAGACTGCACACACAGTGAGTCCTTTATTATGTCAATACAGGGCTCAAACTAAGTCATGCAAACACACGCAGTATTGTGTATATTTCCTTTGCAGTTGTAATAAAAAAAATAGTGTGCTTTCAAGGAATCTTGTTTCTCCTCAGTTACTTTTTTTTTTTTTTAGATCATAACCATACATATATGCTGTGGAGTGAAAGCAGCATTAAGATAGACATTTTTTGGTTGCAATTGAAATATATGAGGGGAAAATAAGACATGTTTTGGTTGCAATTGAAATATATGAGGGAAAGATTAGGTGCAATTTGTGATGTTGCCAGTGTAGATTTGGATATTTTATGTAGCCGGAGATAGGTGACTTTACATTAAAGACTAATTGCTTGACATATAGATTGGGATTGTCCATTAGCTATTGTGACATTGCGTTTTCAAGATGGGACCATTAAACCCATTGTTTCATCAATTGGTTAGGTGGCACCATTCAGCTGTGCGTGAACATATTGCTGGAGAAACAGATGATGTTGTCAGTTCTTTCTATTTGCCAACATCAGTGTTTGGGGCAGCAGTGGTTCACGTGATTGAGTAGATTGTCCAGTAACCAGGAGGTTGGTGGTTTGAGTCTCACTAACTTCACTTTCAGTTAATCTGTTGTTGTGTCCTTGGGCAAGACACTTCATAACCCCTTCATAATGTTTGGTGGTGGTCGGAGAGGCTGTTGGCGCAAATTGACTGCCATCGGTTATTCCCCCCCCCCCCCCCCCCCAATCGTTTTGCCTCGGAGCAGTTGTCGCTGCACTATCACAAAGTATGAATGTAGAGGGAATGAATGAGTGATTGATGGATTCACTGTAAAGTGCTTTGACAAGTGGTATATAAATCTAATCCATTATCATGTTTTTTATTATAATGTATTTCATATCAGTAATCAGTTAATACAGCCGGAAATCACTTCAGTTGCGTTAGTATAAATAGGCAACGAGAGTATGATTTTGCCAAGTTTTGACAATAAATTTATATCAAACAGTTAGAAACTGAATCCATGAGTATGTCTGCATTGTGTATGATATTTTCAGATATTATGCACTTGCTAAAAATTACTTTGGCATGGCCAAAAAGCCTGATAAGTAATCTGAAAATAAGAGTGAATATGTTCACGTATGATTCACAGTCGGCACAAGGTTGATACAGAATTAGTCTCTATCAAACAGCCTAATGTTGTTCATTTAGTTAATGCAAATGCAGTTACTGCCAAATATCATCATCTTGAACACTCTGAGGAGTTTAATGCTTTTAGTAGCCGGTTCTGCCTGGCCACAGAAGCTTTTAAGCTTCTCCTATTCTGTTTAAACATAAACCAAAGTGGATGTGCTATTTCTGGATACAGAGCTATGATTACTGTTTAGTTAAACTATTTCTTCAGGCCAGTATCAAGGGGGGGGGGGGGGGGGGGGCAAAACGTCTCACACTCTGAAAGAGCCTAGCTGTCCAGGTCTTTCGCATTCTCACAACAAATCTCTGGTAGATCTTTGCAGGGTTTACATTTTCAGACATTCATCTAAATAAAATATAAGAAATAGCTATTTTTTTTTTGTTCCTTTTTGTTGAAATGTGAGCTACTGATAACGAAGATTTACAGGACAGCACAGCCAAAGTAAGTCAGTTACAACTGCCAGCCACAGTTTGTGCCACCAGGAGCACGTTTACCATGTTGGCATATGCAAAGAAAATCACAAGCATGTCATTGCAGCTGATATTTTACTTTTAGTGTCTGAGTGTTCACTACTGAAAATCCACTTATTGTACAGTGAAATATCCAGTATGTTATCAAAATACTCTTTAGTGTCTGACTTTATGCTTTTGTTCCTTGCTTGTGTCTTTTTCTCTTTCCCACAGTTGGCAGTGGGTCCGTCTAGGACAGAGCCATGGGTGCGTTCCTGGACAAGCCCAAAACAGAGAAGCACAACTCTCATGGTGAGGGTAATGGCCTACGCTATGGACTTAGCTCCATGCAGGGCTGGCGTGTGGAGATGGAAGATGCTCACACAGCTGTGTTGGGACTTCAGACTCCTGGTATGACTGACTGGTCTTTTTTTGCCGTGTACGATGGTCATGCTGGATCAAAGGTTGCCAACTACTGCTCCAAGCACCTTTTAGAACATATTATTACCGCTAGCTTAGGAGCTGGAGGTACACAGGGTGCCCATGTTGGATCAGACAGCTCCGCCAGTGACTCTCCTGCACCACTTGCTCCTGCAGTGGAAGCTGTGAAAACCGGTATCCGGACAGGCTTCCTGAGGATTGATGAGCACATGCGTAGCTTCTCTGATCTTCGAAATGGAATGGATCGCAGTGGCTCCACGGCAGTAGGAATCCTTCTGTCACCAGACCATTTCTTCTTCATCAACTGTGGGGATTCTCGAGCTGTTCTGTACCGCAATTCACAGGTGTGCTTCTCCACACTGGACCACAAGCCTTGCAATCCACGTGAGAGGGAGCGCATTCAAAATGCCGGAGGCTCAGTGATGATTCAGAGGGTTAATGGGTCGTTGGCGGTATCAAGAGCTTTGGGGGACTATGACTACAAGTGTGTGGATGGCAAGGGTCCCACAGAGCAGCTGGTTAGCCCCGAACCAGAAGTGTTTGTGATGGTTCGAGCACCAGAGCTGGATCAGTTTGTAATCTTGGCTTGTGATGGCATCTGGGATGTGATGTCCAATGAGGAGTTGTGCGAGTATGTAAAGTCAAGGCTTGAGGTGTGTGATGATCTGGAGAAGGTCTGCAATGAAGTGGTGGACACCTGCTTGCACAAGGTATGTTTGTATTGTTTTACATAATTGTGGCATGCTTTTCCTGGGGTAACTACTAACATTGCCATATCATCATATCCACTCTAAAGAAGTTTGCATTAGATTTGAATATAGACAGGTGTTCAAATAGAAAGTGAAACCTCACCTTCTGTCTTTTTTTTTTTTTTTTTAATAGTAATGCAGCAGTCCATATATGCACATCGTCTACTAATACAGCAGCAAATTGAGATGCAGACATTTCAATCGCTTGTTCCCAGGAAATCATTTGCACTTTTTATTTGAGCTCTACACAAAGTAATTCCATTTCATAAATGTTATCTATGTTTCTTCTGTTACCATCCAACCTAGGGGAGTCGGGATAACATGAGTATTGTGCTAGTGTGTTTGCCCAATGCTCCCAAAGTATCAGAGGAAGCTGTAAGGAGAGAAGCCGAACTCAACAAATATCTGGAGACTCGAGTAGAAGGTGAGAAGAAATGAATGGAGAGAAAATAAGAAACAATATTAACTGTATTTGAATCACATTAAGAATGTGGAATGTCTAAAAGCTTTTTTTTTTTCATCAGTCTTTCTGTTTCTTGTCCAAACAGCTGAGGGATAATTATTCTTTGTGCATTGCAGTTTATTTGGGGAATTTAATTGCGTTAGTGTTTAGTGAGGGAATAAGTACCTCGGTTAATGAAATGGTTGCAGTGTATTATGAAAATATCATATTCTTTACTTGCCATTACATGTTATTGTTTATCTAAACATCTTTATAGAAAGTTTGTTGTTCCAACTATTCTTCTTCTCCTGGCCTGCAGTTTTGTTTTTTTATTACTTTTATTTATTTTTTGTTTGAGGCTAGATGCATCCTTTTGGATGAAGCTGTGTATCATATGAGAATGTGTATTTTCTCAACTGTTTCTGCTGTTCTCCATTGTAAAACCAGCCAAGTTAATGCCAGCTCAGAACAGAAGAACGACACTATGACAGTCTCCTTTTCAACTTTAGCAAGGATCTCCCTTTTTATTCTCTATTCACTTATTTGTTCCTTTTCCTTTCTTCACAAACATTCACTGTCTTGTTTAGATGGATTCCCTGCTCTGGTCTTTCTGTTCGTTAGTGTTGGTTTATGTAAAACGAGGGCTTGTCAGCTGTTCAGGCATTTGCCTTTTTTGCCCTTTTACCAGTTGGCTAGCACGTTGGTGATTTACAAGATGAGAACATAAACTTATATCTATGGCAAGACCTCAAAAAGGAACGGTGTGACACAAAGAGGTAATGTGAGGACAGAATACGTTGAGATCATGTTCTCAAAATATGATCATAAAGTAGGTTAAAGTGGTTTAACTTCCCAGGAGGTGGTGAAATGCACCTTAGAATTTTAGTTTTATTAAGGTCAAGTAGAGTAGCTGTTTAGCTTGAGGCCCCATCTTATATGTGAAGACAGAATAGAGGGTGTGATTTTTTTTTTTTTTTTTTTTTTTTTTTTTAAATTTTTGTTAAGATTATTGTTATTAATATTATTTAAAGAACAGGACCTAGTGAGAGGAATGCTTTGGATTAACATTGGCCTGGCTTCATGCCATTCCCATCTCAGCTGCAGGTCTCATGCTTTCACCATCCTTCTTTACCAGACATGTTCATTGCCCCTGATTCACTTGTTTGGTTTCCATCATCACTTTGTTTCTCCTTTTAAAAAAAAAAACCCCAACATATTTCTATTTCTCTGCTCTGTTCCATGCCGCTTATCTTTCCACACTTTGTGGCTTTTATCAGTTCTGTTACCTTATTATGAAACCCATTTTCCTGTTTGTTTTTAGAGATGCTGTCTCGGCCGGGGGAGGACGGGTTCCCAGACCTGGTAGCAGTGATGAGGAACCTGTCTACTGACAGTGGCATGCCCCCTCTGCCACCAGGGGGTGGTCTTGCCAGCAAGTAAGGATAACAATATTTTAACGGAGCAATTTTACGCCCCTTTTCTACCAGGGGACACAGTTCCCTAAGGTCTTAATGTAATTACATTTTTAGACCAAAATAACAGAAATTCCAAACAATAGCTCTCTCTCAACCCCACAGTGTCAACTATTTTTAAAGCAGTAGGTTTTATGGAGGGTGGACTGAGCCACTTGTCTCCACATTACCTCCCATTTCCACAGCAAGCCATCAGATTTCTCAGTTTAGCAGAAAACAAAGTACCTGTAGACCATTTCTATGAGTAAACTGGATAACTAGTAAAAATTAGTTAAAATAGATTACTAGTAAAAATCTGCTGTTGATAGAAAAGATTTAAAAAAGATATTTAAAAAAAAAGAAGATTTTGAACTTTCCCGTATTTTAAGGATACATTAAATGCACCATGATTTGAAGCTGTGGAGAGTTGTATGTTGTGAAGTAGAATAAAGCCATAGGTATTTTTACATCATTGTTGCCTGCTTTATATCCAGAGCCTGTGTCGTAACTTGATATTTCTAAGTTAGTTGTAATAATTTAAATATTTAAACTGATGTGAAAAGGCCTGATAACAATTTTGCCTTTACATTCTCCTTTCAGGCGAAAAGTTATCGAAGCAGTATACAACCGTCTGAACCCATACAAGGAGGAAGATGGGGTGAGTATCATTTTATGTGAAGAATATTATCTTTGATCCATTTATACACAGTACTCACATGAGTTCCATGCTGAGATCTGAGGCTGCATAACATGATTTAGCAGTCATTTGTTTCCTTAGTTTGTCTTTCATATTTGAGTTTTGACAACAAAAATCATAATTCTTAGTATTTTGTCTCACATAAGTCATATTTAATTAAAACCTATGCTGTGTAAAATGTAAGAAAAATACACTGATTTGGAAATCTCATAAACTTCTGTTTTTTTCCCAAAAGAACATAAACAACATTTCAGATGCTGTAACTGAGACATTTTACCATTTCATGGTAAAATAAGAATTGCTTGGAAATGATGGCAGCAACACATCTTAAGTGTTTGCCACAAATCATAAATAACTGCAGGGGCATTCGATAATTGGGTTAATGGGCAAAAGGTCAGTAACAGGACTGGGGATAAAGGCTAAAGGGAGCATTTCAGAGAGTTTGTCGGATGTTAAGATAACCACAGACTCACCAATCTGCGACAAACTGCATCTAAATATTGTGGGACAACTAGAGAAACTTTTGGAAAACATTGGGCAAATGATGAAACAAAAAATCCAGAAGCAGCAGT
The DNA here is from genome assembly GCF_933228915.1 of Telmatherina bonti. NCBI lineage: Eukaryota > Metazoa > Chordata > Actinopteri > Atheriniformes > Telmatherinidae > Telmatherina > Telmatherina bonti. Next base: position 32,974,081 of record NC_136629.1, read on the forward strand.
CTCACTGATCAACTCATTTGTCACTTTTGGGAAAAGTGTGGGTTTTCAGACATTTGCAAGTCATTACATTATGTTTTATCTTTTACGCAGCATTCCCAGTTTCCTTTTTGGTTGGGGGGGCGGCGGGGGGGGTATGTGTGGGAATTTGTGGAAATACTCTCCTGGGCTTGCCAGAGGTCTGTCCTGCACATGACTTCACATCAGTCACATTTACTTTACCTTATGATGTGTGCTCCTGATACCTTCTTTTATTATAGCGTATGGATGGTTGTGGCACATAACGCTGATCAGCCACAACATGAGAAACATCTCCCAGAGAGAATTGCTATTGGACAATTTCAGTGGATCTTGATCTTTTTGGTGGATTGTTGGTCTCGGACCGTGTGGATTGCTCTTTTTCTCACTTAGTGTATGACACTTACATCCAGATCTAAGAAGCGGAAAGCCAGACCATAGCTGTCTGTCTTTTTTTTTTTTTTTTTTTTGCCCTGCTCTACAAGCTGATCCTAAGGACGTGGTTCTTTTAGGCAGCTGTGCTGTTATCGTTGCTGTGGAGGTTGTTTGGCCTTCAACAAGCTTCACATAGTAGTAATATCAAAGTCCCACTGTGGTAGCTGTTTAAATCTTTAAAAATGTAAGAATTCCTCAAAATTGTGTTTATAGTGTAGAAATGGAACCATCTGAGGAAGTTAAGTAACTTTTCAGCTTCCTATGGGCTGTCTGAGCCTTGGCTGCCTCCCTACTCGACATTGCATCTGTCCTCCTCACCCAGCTTTGGCGAACCTGTCCTGCTAGCCTGCTGGCTTATTGTTTCATTGCTCCCTTCATGTTTTAAGCATATAAACTGCTAAGCTTTATTCTGCAGCCAGCATGGTGATTTAAGGCAGAAATGTTCAGTCATAGCTGGATTTTGTACCAAGATATTCTTTGCAACACACAAAAAAAAAACATTCAGATATAATTCATAAAGTACAAATGAGTTTCATCAGAGTTGGACTTAAATATTAATATGCATATAAATGACTAAATGTAAAGTTTCTCAGCAAGACACTGAATTAGAAGAAGACAAGCAATGCTGCTCACCTGTTGGTATTAATGTTGTGGCTGATGGGTGTGTGGATGTGCTTTTTAAAGGACAGATCAGAGGGTGACATTTTGACAGCTTTCAGAATCATTAGCTTTCCATTGTACACCACAGCCTGGTGTGTTCGTGTGTGTTCATGTGTGTGTGTCTGTGTCTGCTTTTGATGGAAATTACTACATTTTTATCGGGGAGCAGTGTGTTTGTTTAGCAGCTTGTAACTGGGGGTGATGTTTGCCTCAAATTGTTGTCTTTGAAGATTTAGTTATTGTCCGCTTTGCACATACGTTTACATACATGAAAAGATATTCCTTACTTGACAGCGATTTAACCCTATATAAGGCTACTAGCAGGAAAAAAACATCTTTGTATTATAGTTGCACAAAATGTGCTGATTTTACTCTACGTAGCTCAGCATGTACTGTAAGTGAAAATGGTGTGTAGTTAAAAATTCACACCTACACTCACACACATTGATAAGGGATGTATCAATATGTCTAACTGTGTGTTCACCCTCTGATTAAAGCAGCCCTCCTGTTTCATTTGGTAAGTGATCACATATATAACTGTTCCACCCCCACCCCCTTCTTCCAACCCCTCATGCATACAACCACACACACACAAACACACAATCTTCCAGGCATGTAAGTGGTGACCTGCAAGGCATATTCCTCTGTCACACCTTTTGTCAGTCTCTACTCCCTGCTCTGGTATACTCTTTAGCATGTGGAGCTCCATTTAGAGTTTAAGGTGTGTCTGTGTGTGTATGTGTGTAGACATGATTGTGTGGACTCTGAGGAAGATTGGTAAGGTGTTTCTGGTCCCGTCCATCCTTGTCTCACATTGCATCACAGAACACAAACACGCATGCACTGGCCCTACACGCATGCATCGCTGTCTCACTCAGTCTCTCAGCAGCTGCACGCAAGCATTCGACAGTCTCTGTTTCTGTGTCAGTCCCTGCAATAAGGCAACGTCCAGTGAATTATGTTGGTGTTTGTTTGTTTGTTTTTTTCATCACAGGAAGAATCTACAAAGTGAGGTTGAAAGTCTGCCCTGGCTTAAATTACTGTTGTAATTACTTTTGTAACTTTATTTCATTTGTTAATTTGTTTCCGGTGTGTTGTTTATAGGAAAACCATGCCTTGAAGTCCAGATTGGGGGTGAAATGATCAGTGAATATGACGTGATATTTTCTACTTTTTCTAACATCCCTTCTTTTTCTCCTGCTCTGTTACCCTGCTGTCCCTCCTCTCTCTTGTTTTTATTTCCTCTCATTTCTCCCTCTCCCCCTCTGTTGCTGTTTCCTCTCTCTTGGCTTTCCTCTTGCAGAGTGGAGCGGATTTGGAGTGCCACTGGTAGCTCTCCAGCACAACTGCCTGATCCCCCAAAATAAAAAGCAACAGGACCACTATTCCACATGAGATCACAATCAAACTCATCTTTTAATTTCACTGGGATTTTTTTTTCTCCCTTCCCCCTCACTGAGAGATGAATCAAAACAGAAATCCTTGTTTTAAAATGCACCTAATGTGTAAAAGTGCATATGAGATTTTCTTGGTTCTTTTTATGAACTAATTAGGGGGAAAGCTGCACTACAGAACAACATGTATAATCCAAAAAGAAAGGAGACACGAAGAAGCACAGTTCCTCTTGCCCCTTCTTTTCTTTGTGATGGCTGTTTCTGTTGTGGATTGATGGAGACATGGGAGCATACTTACTCTGAAAACATTTGGACTTTATGGTGCCTTGCTCAGACCAGAGAGAGAGAAGGGAGGACCACACAACTCTACAGCCAGCCAGTCATTACTGAAAACCAGCCACTTGCTTGCAAGACGCTGAAATGGCTGAAGTGATTTGCGGCATTATTTGTTTGAAGTGTAAACATTCTTGCATCTGACTTGGAGTTAATCGACCACACAAGCTTGCAACTCCTCTATAAGCTAGAGTCCAGTTGAGTCTCAGGGGTTCTGGGCATTACTGGTCCTCCAACAGGGCCCAAACCTTCATCTATGTTATCACCTGGCTTGCTGGCCTCACAAAATATCCCAGATTTAAAGCTCTTGAAGTCCTTACTATCCAACGACCTCTGGGTTAAAGCCTCAGATTTGGGGCCTGAAAGCCAATTTCCTGAGTCTCCACATCTGAACACGGGAGAACCTTAATGACTGGTTAACAATTTCACTTTGGCACATCTGTATTAAAACGGAAGACGGACTGGTGTGCTTCGCTGCAGTTGCATTAAACTCAAGTGTGACTCTTCTCGCACGTCTCTGCTTAATTTCTTCTTCTATCATCTCTTAAATGATGTAACAGTTTGCCACATTTCCTTTCTGTCGCCCTTTTTTTTGGGGCTTTTTTTTGTCCTTCAGGTCCTGAAAAGACTGCTGTCACTCACAAGACAGAATCATTAGCTTTGAGCCTGCTGTTTAGAATATAGAGATAAGAAATTCTATATTAAATTCATATATATATATATATATATATATATATATATATATATATATATATATATATATATATATATATATATATATATATATATATATATATATATATATATATATATGAATTTTATTTGTTTATTCATTTAAATTCCTAACCAGGGTATTAATTGTGGCCAAACAGATGTGTTGTCAGTGTGGGTGCATTTCTGAGCATGTGTTTGTGTGTGTAGACCAAAAGAAATCAAAGGCATGCACTAAAATTGTTCCAACACAGCGGCGTTCCAAAGACAGGCTGTGAGGGTAGAAGTTTTACAACCTAACTTTCCTTTTCCCTCTCTATCATCAACACATGCACACACACACACACACACACACACACACACACACACACGGCACATTACACTCATACTACAACTTGCCTTTACTGTTGCTCTAATATCCTGCTTGTTTAAAACAAAAAAAAAAAAAAAAAAAAAAAAGCCTTTTTTAAAAATTTCATTTGGAATATTTCTCTTTTGTGCTTCATGTTTTTGGGGATATTAAAAGTAACGGGGTAAGCATGAAACTATATCTGCATATTGGGAGAGAAAAATGCTTTTTTGGTATTTCACTGTATAAAGTAACGGAGGGACGATGATGAACAAAGAAACCGGACTGTAAACCCTGAGATATGCTCACAGTGTCTTGAAAATGCTGTCCTTAGTTTTTCCCACTGCTACCTTCGTGGACTTGCATTGATATGCACTTACAAATGAAACAATATTGATGAGAAAAACCTGTTTTTATGGAAACTTTTTTTTAACCAAATGTGTGCATAAGATAGGTACGCATACTTTGTGTGTTCTTTTCCTTAGGTTGATTTGAAGCTTGAAAATGTAAACAAAAACACACTTTTTAAAATCATTTAATGGCAAATTCCTTCTGCTTTCTAAAGTGTAAAGTATTAGAGAGAAGGCCAAACGGAGATTGCTGGCTGGTTAACGTTCCTGTGGTACACTTGCTCTTGGTGCCATATGACAAACAGGTACTTGAATGTTTTGTTCTTTTGCAGTTGTTTTTAAAGCGATGATTATTTTGTTTGTGGTGAAGGGAGTGGGAGGGGTGGAATCTATAGCGGTGCATGTTTTCTGATTGATGGAGGGAGTGTGTTGTGTGAAATGCACTGGGGGGGGGGGCATGGTGGATATGTTCAGTGTGGTGATACACAATGTTAGACAGACGGACGACCTGGAGAAAAATGGAGCACAAGTGGTGTCTTAATTATACAACAACTTAATGAACAAGTGTTACAAGACTTTAGGTGTTTCCATTTTAATATCCCATACAGCATGCTATTTTACTATGTTTTTTATATTCAGTCATACTTTATGGCTATAAGTTTCCTTTGAATGTCACATTCTGACTTTTTAACATTGTGCAAGGTCCAACCACACTGAACGGTCTCCAGTTAAAGTTTATGTTTAAGCTATATGAGACACTGGGCTTGGAGAGGAATTGAGGGAGGGAAGGAGGAAGAAACAATTATTTTTCTGAATGTAAGTTTTATTTTATTTTATTTTTTTTTTGTTATTACTCACACTGATTCCACTGCATGGACTGAATGCAAGCAGCACTGCAGCTTCACATTCTCTCTTCTTTAGTCATGCAATGACAAACTGAGCTCTCTTGGCTTAATTGTTTTAGAAAATAAATTAACATATATACTTGGTCATTATTCTCATAGCGGAATATGACAAAGAATCACATGGGAGACTTCACACACACACACAAGGATTTTGGAAGGGGAAATCATTGACACTGAAATGATGAGTAGAGATTTAAACACATCGGGCCTGGTGGGTTGATGTAACTGTGGGGACGTCAGAAGGGACGCAACTGTTTTGATATGGCCACTAAGTGACAGCAGAAACACGTGTTTTTCTTTTTCTCTAAGTTTGGCCCCTGAGTGTTATATTCAGTGTCTGGTCACTGTTCTAACATGTTCATTTAGGGCTGACAGATGTATGATTTGCAATGGTAAATTCCAATTTATTTATTCCAAGTGTTTCAGTTCAGATTGTAATGCTTTACTTTGAAGACAGAATGAGGTGACTTTGATTTTTGAGACAACTAAAAGAAGGGCAGGCTTGAGCATTTTGTCATCCCTTCTTCCTGTACTAATTTCCCAGTATACTGTTGTGAAGTTTACAGATCATACAGTGAACATAAACATCAATAAAAGATGAATTTAAGTTTAAACCAGTTTTGCTTTTTTTTTTTTCTTCCCATTTGAACTTTAATCGCCGTCTCTGTGTAAACGCTCACAGCTTAGTGCAGAAATGTAACCGTATTTTATTTTAAGAAAGCTTGTGAACAAATGCTGTGCAAAATGCAAAGCAACACATTGTCCTGTGTCTGGAGAATGAGTCTGTATGCGGCTTTGAGAGGAAATTAAGTCTCAAAGTAACATACTTTCCAAAGTGATTGGAAAGTATGTTAATCTGAACAGAACCAAGTGTTAAAGTCACAATTTTTAGTCTCAGGGGGCTTTTCGACCGAGCTGGTTTGGAGCCAGAGCCAGACTTAGAATCGGTTCTTTGGCTTTCGACTATCTAAGCACCGGCTCCTGGTCCTTAAAACCAGTTCTATCCTGGCACCAACTCTTTGCTGGGCCAGAGGTTGGTACCGCTTCACATTGTGTGCGTTAGCAGCTGGTTGTGGGCTTAACTGGCTAAAATATGAGCGTTGAAAGTTGTTGTTTTTTTTTTTTTGGTTTAGAAAGTTTATTTGAACAAAATGACAAATCTATGAAAGAAAAGAGAAACAAAACATAGGACAAATCATTCAAAAGGAATGGGTAGAAGCATAAACTCATATTTAATCCCACCCTAGCGATGAAGTGACATAATATCAATAACAATAGTAATCCATTAGCAATACAATAGCAACCCAGTATATTCGTGATACCTGTATAAAAATATTATCCTTAATATGTCATAATTTAATCAAGTACAGCGATGGAGTAATGCAGTAATAATAATATTACAACAAATTAGTTTAATTTTTCAGAAGATTTCTGGGGACCAGAAAAAGGTGCTGGGGCGCAGCAGCATCAGATGACCCAAAACATACCCAAATTTCCAGATCCTGATTTCTGTTCTTGACCGACCAGTAATGACGCAGCAGCGACTCTATCAGTCAAAACCAAAACTAGTTCTTTGCTAGCACCAAAGCTGAACCACTTAAGCACTGGCTCTAGCTCCAGCACCGGTTGTTCTTTGGTCAAAAAGCCCAATTAAAGGTCCATTTTTGTAACTTGTTTTCAGAAGTCATCACCACAAGGGGGCAGTTTTGCCAGAGAATAATTCTTTTTTTTTCAGATCAGTTCACTTGGTTAGAAGTGTTTACTTACTTTGCTTACAGTTGTTAGCAACACCTTGGCAGAACTTTGCAAACAAACACTGCTGTCGTTTTCACAAAGTTTGACTATTAAAACACAACAAAGTCATTAACATGCTACAGTTTTGGGAAAGTTCTGCATCAGATTTCAGTTTTTCACTCTTTACTGCCCAAAAGCTGCCAGTAATAAAGAAAACATAATGCCTTTAAAAAAAACAAAAAAAAACAACTAGCAATATTTACTCCTGTTTTTACATGTTTTGATGTTTGGTGTCCTTTGATGAGTATGATTTTTTTATAGGAAGAGATATTGACAAGCGAGATGTCTGCTTGCCTGGAGGAGTTTCTGCCATTTACAGTTACAGTTTACTGTGATTTTCACTAACTTGTCCTCATTCTCTGTTGGCTACTAACATTTCTACAAAGAGCACACTTCAGAACATTTATTGTGTCCTACATTTATTTTGACTCATTTTTCCACTGAGAGGAGACCCTGGGGAAGACCAGGGTCTATACTAGACTGGATCAACTATGCCTTTCGACGGGTCTGAGAATGCCTCTGGATTACCCAAAGAAGTGAGAGAGGAGACGGAAGTCTGAGCTTTTCTGCTTAGGCAGCTGCCCCTGCAACCTGACCCTGAATAAGAGTAAAGGAGTGGATAGATAATTCTTTGCTAAAAGCTGATATTTGATGGAGCGTCTTCTTTTAACTACCAGTAAATATAATTGTGTCTCATTTTTGGATACAGTTGGTTTGTGCAGACTGATTCATACATCAGCATGGTAAGATCTGTCACATGCTGTTTTACTGGTTTGATGTATTTTTTTTTAACATACTAATTCTTAAAATATTAAATATTGGGAATACTATACACACCCCATTTGCAGATTACATGATAAGTTACTCGAATTGTAAGAAAAACGTAATTCTAGAAATGATCAATGCTTTTCAACTGTATTTATAACAGACATGGTTATAAAAGAAGAGGAAATTTGCAGTGTCCTCAATATTTAGAAATCTGCAACATGAAGATTTGGCATTGTGCTGCTGACATAATCCATAATGTACCAGAAACGTAACAGACTTCAGTTCTGCATTATTTAAGTAATAATAATAAAAAAAAGACAGATTCTTTGGCACCAACTTGTTAGCCACAGCTTAAAAACAAAATGGACAAAGCTTTATTAATCCAGGAAACTGCTTATAATTGTACTGACACCATCAAAAATGTAAAAATGATATATAAATTATGTAGAATAAAACCAAAAACTGAGATAAACCTAATATCCAAGATTAAAAATACTTTATTTATCACAGAGAAAAATAGCAAAGATAAAACGCTACTTTACCATACAGGTAAGTGCTCTTTAGAAGTGATAAAATATTGTAACTAGGTGTTCTGCAAGGTATGTAAATCTAATGGTAATGGCCTTTTGAGCCTAAAGCATTGCATATCCAGTAAAGGAAAACAGTTACTGCACTTACAATCAGAATAAAAAGGATGTATTAAGAGGTAATGTTTGGAAGAGGTGCATCAGCTAATTGAGCAGAGTGACTGGGGGAGGAGTTGCAGAGGCTAATGGATATAGGAAGGGAAGACTTCCTATGGTGTTTAGTGGTGCACTTTATGTTAATCAATCTATCCCTAAAAAAAGCTTTTCTGCTGAACTTGGTGATAAGCATTTTCAATAACTGACTGGCATCATAGTAGTACTCTAAGCCTGTAGCAAAGGCTCTGAAAATCAATTCATTTATATTTTTCTGTTAAATTCGGATTCAAATGATTGAACATATGATATATGATGCCATACTTAACACAAAAAGTAAGGAAATGTTACTTTTGGTCATTATTCTCTTTTTAAAAGAGGGTTGTATTATTTATTGTATATTGGAAAATATGAATAGTCACTTCTGTGATGTGTAACAACAAGGATCTTGTTTATGTGAAATGAGCAACACGGCTAAAAGTGTGGGTAGCACACCTTCCCCAAAATGTGCCAAAATTCTCAGAAAAACTTTCCTATTTGTATTTATTCTTAGAATTTCTTGTTGGAATGCATGATTACACTCTTATACATCAATAAAGAAAAAAACGACGCATACAGGCAACATTTATTTAATCATTTTACACTGCAAGGGACCTCAGTAGTGCGGAAGAGCCATATGTAGTCATTTCTTTATTATGCTGCTCACCAACCGGGTCATTTTTCACTGTGGGATTTCCTCACATTTCAACCAGGAGCTGCTGAAGGTCAAGCAGCACGGATGTGTTGGGCCTTTGTATCTATAGCATGCTCTAAGTGATCCCACAAGTTTTCAGTTGGGTTGAGTACTGACTCAGAGCTGTGTAATCCCAGTCCCTGGAGGTTTTATGTTATATATAGGTACAACGTCTAAGGTATAACTTGTAAAGATAGTGCTTCTGTAGAATGAACAACACGGGTCAATGACTAATCAGGGCACAATGTATAATACAACACCAACTAGTTTTAGTAAAGCAAAGAAATAATCTACCCAACACAAACTTCCTTACTTTTTGTGCAATTATTTAAGATTTTTGGGATTATTTTAAAACTTTTCCCCCAACTTTTCTGTGTCCTATTTGCACTCTATATAGTCTCATTTTGCAGCCGTAGTCATCCGTCAGACGATATTCAACACACAGACCTATTGATTTTAAAATTGTTTTAGTGATTTTTTGAATGTCTTAATGGTCTTGGGCCTTCTTACTTATCTGACGTCCTCTTTGCAGACCCTCTTCTGGTACTGGCCTTTTACATGTTCCTTAAGTAAGAACCCAAACTTACGGTGAGGCCTCTTTTCATCACCATGGTCCCCGTCTGTGGAACAGCCTGCTGGAGAACCTCAGGGCTTCAGAGACTATTGATGCTTTTAAAAAAGAGGCTCAAGACCCACCTTTTTAGTTTAGCTTTTAGATGATGTTATCCAGTTTTTAGTCTATGTAAGGATTATTTATTTATTATTGTTGTTAAATTTCACCTTTGTATTTCAATCTGTTTTTATCACTTTAATTCTTAAATATTTTATTCTTATGCTCACTTTTATTATGTATTTATTTATTTTGTGTTCTTAGCTGGTTCCTTGTAGGTCCTAGTATTGTTTGAGCTTAAGTTCTGTTACTCCAGTGTTTTCCTCATGGGGATCCACCACCCTGGGCACCTTGCCGGATCGTTGCCATGGGGATGGCCTCTGACAGGTTGGCCCTTGCATTGCAGCCCTGCATGGATCAGGGCCAAGCCTGAGTCGTGGCCGTTCCAGTGGTGACACACCCTGGTTATGGGTGGGCTGGCCCCTGGTGTGAAAGGATCCTCAGGATATTGTTTCCTCACAGTTTGCCAAGCCAGATGTTATCTCAGATAGAAGATTACCATAGAAGCTTTATCAAGCAACATGGGATTGGTGGTGTGCCAGTATATGTGTGTGTGTGTGTGTGTGAGTGAATGATGAAGTGTGTATTTGTTTTACTTGTTTTAATATATGTAAAGAACTTTGACCTGTTTTTTGAAAGGTGCTATATAAATAAATAAATATAGTTGTGATTCAACCTGTGCAAACTTTGAGATATTTTCACATTGCTTTGGAGGGAAGAAGTGCCTCTTGCTCTGCAACAAGATAAGAAATGCTAATCTGTAACCAGTCCTCTCAGTTGCCCAGTTTCAGCCTTTCCCACATTCCACAGGTGGCAGTGGTGTGTGTTTGTGTGTGTGTGTGTGTGTGTGTGTTTGAGTGGGAAGCATAGGAGTCTGCAGCTTTTGTACTCTGACCCTCCCACAGCTGACAGGCTCGTCTGAACTTGGCCAGTTTTGTTGCTCAGATTTTGCAGTAAACATCTAAAAGAGATGAGTCTTAAAGGCGACAGCGGTGGCGTGGAGCTGGCGGAGTGCATCAGAAACCCGGCTTACCGGGATGCAGACGGCGGTGAGTCGGCGGCTGACACCGCAAGCAGCTCGGAGCCCGCGGCCAAGCTGGACTCCGCCGCGGTGAAGCTGGACCCGGAGTACACGCAGGTCAAACCGTACGCGGGGATGCCGAAGGAGGTGCTGCTGCTTTACTCCTCCCGGGCTCGGTACCGGGTCCCCAGGGAGATCCTGTTCTGGCTGACGGTGTGCTGCACGCTCGCGCTGCTGGCCGTCACCATCAGCATCATCGCGCTGTCCCCGCGGTGCCTGAGCTGGTGGCAGGTCTCCCCGGTCTACCAGGTCTACCCCCGCTCCTTCAAGGACTCGGACGGGGATGGAGTCGGAGACCTCAGAGGTAGGATGTCCTTCACCATGAGGTGAAGGTGAATTAGCAAGTAGCCTTTTTCCATAAAGAATAACTCATGTACCCAGGGCCGGATTAAAAGTGCACAGGCCTCTGGGCCCAGAGTGTTCCAGGGGGCCCCCTTACCCACCGATGCAGAGAGCAGACGTAATTTCAATCCATAAACAAAAGTGAGGGCAGAACTCACAATGCAAACCAAGGGGTATAAATATACAGAAAAAGAAACTAGACACAGGTGAAACAAATCAGAAAGTCAAACCAGGTGAACTAATGAACAGGAACCTAGACATGAGAGAAGTAAACAAGGAAAACTACAAACCAAAACAGGAAACCAGAAATAAGGAGATACAAAATATGATATCATGACATAATTCCCACTGGATAATCCGGCCTTGCCTATACCTAAAATCTGTATTTGCAGATAACAAAACGTTAAAAGAAGCAATTTTGCCCCTCAAATAAAACTTTTAAAGTAAAGTCATTAAACAAAAGTTTGGCACAGGCAGATGGAGTTCAGATAAGTTGCACTTATCACTGCTTTGCAACCATAGGCTGTCATGTGTTCAAAAAGCAAAGGTAAATAATTCACTTTAATCATCCATAAATCAACATTGTAAATATATTATTCAAATGGTCACTGTATGGCATATGCTGGGAAAATGAACATGACTGGTACTCCAAACAATAAAAAGCAGAGTTAGATGCAAAACCAAACAACAACAATACCCCCCCCCCCCCCCCCCTTCCTTTTTTTTTTTTTTTTAAATTTTTATTTAAATTTAGTATTGCTGCACTAACCAATTTAATGTTCATGCATCAAAAATATTGATCAAAGGGATTTTAATAATTTTAATTTGATTTGGTGCAAACTCAGAATCTGTGAAATATTTTAGGAACAACTGTGATCATTTTCAGTTTATTTAATCAACAAATGTGGAATAAAAAACAACAAGACATTTAACAAATATGGCTAATAATGGAAGAATAATGAAGGGATCTAGAGGAATTCCTGTGTGTAAAGAATAAAGGTGCATCGTGAATTATTTTGGGGGTGGATAACTATAAGGAAATTACAATATGGTTACATTGAAAAATGCTACTTGAAACTTTTCTGTTATACACTAATAGTGTATTTTGTGATCAGACAAATCAGTAATTCAGATTATTTTAGGATGAAATGGATGGTGTGTGTCCCAGACCCAAAATGACACCGAGCATCTATTCAAGTCAAAAAGCCAGCGTCCATGATAGCATGAGGCTGCGAGGCAACTTTAGAAAGTAGTAAAAGTTTCACCTGTTTTGTCTTGGATTGTGTTGCAGCTCTGAAAGGTGAAATCATGCTTGTTAATAAAAGAACTTAGACACAAACATGAATTATTTTGGTTTCATTCTGTCTGTAATGAGGTACAACTCAAACTAAATGTAAAGGTGTTTACATTTATAAAGAGAAAATTATTAATATTTTCATACATTCCCACCTTTTTGGATTTGAAGGTTCCAAATCCATTTCCACATTGTTGTTCCTGGAATGATTTGTACACCTTAACTCTGCAGCTACAGCATCAGGATTGGGTCTGTGGATCTTAGTGACCAGTTTTCAGCATTGTGATGTGTCCTGTCTGGCAGGAATTAAGGAACAGCTGGACCACTTCCTGTACCTGAATATCAAGTCTGTTTGGATCAGCCCTTTCTATCGCTCTCCCATGAAGGACTTCGGCTATGATGTGGAGGATTTCCGGGACGTAGATCCACTCTTTGGGACCATGCAGGACTTTGAAGAACTCTTGGCAGAAATGCACAAAAAGGGTGTGTACGTTCAGTCGGCTTGTTTCTGGGAAGGTGTGGAGGAGAGTATATCCCAGGGTTTGTTCAATGGCAGACTCAAATGGTCCGGTCTCTGTTCCCAACAGGTTTAAAGCTGATCATGGACTTCATTCCCAACCACACCAGTGACCGCCACCGCTGGTTTAACTTGAGTCGGACCAGAGATCCTCATTATGATGATTACTACGTGTGGGCTGACTGCAATGCTTCTTCCCCGAAGCCAAATAACTGGGTTTGTGTTTCTACTGGTGCATTCTACCATAAAGCTGTCATGAGTTGGAATTAAGATTTAAATAAATAATGCATCTTTTAGGGTTTGCAGACTGTTTTTCATTCTTTCGATTCATACAGGTGAGCATTTTTGGAAACTCATCGTGGACTTACGATGAAGTCAGAGGACAATGCTACCTGCACCAGTTCCTCAAGGAGCAACCGGACCTGAACTTCAGGAACGCAGATGTACGCCAAGAGATAATTGTAAGATTACTTCAGCTCATTTTACCTCAGCTGCTGATTTGCTTCTAAAAATGTGTTCTAGAAACTCAGACACACAATAATCTAGTATGTTTTCATCAGTTTTGTTCTCAAACTCCTGAGTAATCTGTGGCGGTGATGAGTGATAAAATGGTAACACATCAACATGCGTCAGAAAGCATGACAGGGTGTACCTGTGTGGACACCATGCTTTATTTTAAAACACATTTTCATGATAGATTTGTGCACTTTATTTTTATTTTTTACAATTTTTAGATGATCAGGTTTTAGATCATTTTAAATATTATTGTTTTGTTTTACTTCAGGATCTTATTCATTTCTGGCTGGAGAAGGGGGTGGATGGCTTCCGGATGGATGCAGTGAAGCACATCCTGGAGGCAACACACCTGAGGGATGAACCACAGGTGGATCCAAACAAACCACCTGTGAGTGTTTTTCTTTTTGGCACCACATAAAATCCAACCTCACACTTGGTCATCTAGGATGTTAAATTTAGTCTTATTATGTCTGTTCATTAATGTGCACTGACCCAAACAAATAGAAAAAAATCAAACACATGCATGTAAACACGCCAGATTGTTGTGTGTGTGTGTGTGTGTGTGTGTGTGTGTGTGTGTGTGTGTGGGGGGGGGGGGGGTTCACACAGGAAGTAATAAAATAATGCACAGTAATGTAAAAATTAACAATCACATTTGAAAATGTGCACACTGGCACTCCCATATTAGTGCACTACACAGTTTACACAACACACAGCAGTGGAGCCTTTCCCATTACCCTTCTATAAAACCTTTCCCATTCATATGCAACATATGAATATATCAGCATTTATAACATAATATCTAATGTGTGCAACGCTGATTTGACTATAGCCAGTCTTTCAACTGAGTCTTAAAATGATTATATGTTGGAGAATCTCTGAGTGTTATTGGCAGGCTGTTCCATTTGTTCCCACCTCGGATAGACAGGCCCGTCTGACCAAAGGCGGTGGGTGTGTGGGGTATGATCAGATCTCCTCTGGTGGTGGCTCGTGTTGTTCCTCCGAAGTTTTCTTTACATTTGATAAAATCTTTTAATGGTCTGTAAAATGAAATAAGGTCTACTTGTTGAATGGTGGAGGAGGATTAAAACTGTGCTGTAGTACACTTGGCACTAATCAGCAAAATGTACATATTTTTTGTTAACATAAAGAGTTAAAAACCCTCATTTCTTTGCTACAAGTTCTCCGGCTTTTTGTGTTAAATTTTAATTCCCGCAGCCAATAACTTTCACTGCTCAAAGTTCAGTTTGGTTTACAATCTTTGCTATAACCTTTAGTTATATAATCATCGTTTTATTCTCCTGACTCATACATGACATGTCAGAGTCCAGATTTAAACAATGTGATTCAAGGGCAGAAACAGTTGCAGCGACTGAAACAGTACTTCCAGTGCCGGCTGTTAGAACAAACAGAATCACCAACTGAGTGGGATATTTCACACCGTACATGTGCTGTTAATTGTTTATCTTTAGCTTAAATGTCAGGCTCATGTTGTACCCTTCAGAATAAAATACTGTTTTTTTTTGTTTTTTTTTTTTTTTTCAATTCAAAGAGTTCATGACACACACTGACTTAAGCTCAGTAAAAAAGAGTTTTTGTTCCACAGAGACGAGGGTTGTTTCTCACAGAGGAAAGATTAGTACAAAAGAAGCATATTTTAGAGGATTAGCAAATCATTGGGATTTACTAACTACTGCAGGGTAATGCTATAATACTGGGACTGAGTCAAACTTAGAGGCATGCTCCCTGATTCTACATCAACTTATATCTATAGACTAGAGTCAGAGTTTAGGGAGTCAGATAGTTAAAGATTGAAAAGTGCAAAATATAAACAGCTGTATATGTGCAGCTGTGTATTTCTGTGTGTATTTGTGTTGTCACTGCTTTAGTGTGTTAGTGCAGATTTAAAGTCAGAGTGACTGCTGATTGAATGGCTTACCTTTCTGCTCCACATGAGCTCAGTGATTGTAGTTTCTCTCGAAACAAAAAGACACATAAAGTGTTATTTTGTGTCCCTGAATAAAACATTCAGATCTCGAGTTGATTCTTCAGCAGTTTCAGTACGGCGAGTTCAGGAACCCGGTACCCGATTTTAAGACAGATTTTAACTCATAAAAAAAATCTCATATCAGGTTGTTCTAAAATAAAGACAGAGCAGAACTTAAGTATGAACATTACTCTCACGTACAAGTAGTTCTTGTCTTTGTGTATCTGGTTTTTATCTACCTTCCTAATGTCTGGGCTGTTAGTAGACTCTGTGCTTTTGGCACGAGAAGGGAATAGATTAAGAGACAAGCTCTCCTCACTCCCTGTAGGGAGGAAAAAACACCAGAACTCTCCACATCCCATTACAGAACGTTACATGAAACACTACTCAGCAGCTCTACTAAAAGATCCTTCAGCAATATCTGAACTCGGACCGAAACAGATCTATAACTGTCGTCATGACATCATTTCTTTTCAGGAGCTCGTTACTACAGAGTGGGACCTTTATCACGACTACACCACCAGCCAGGTGGGCTTACATGACCTGCTGAGGGACTTCAGGGCAGAGATGGACGCCTACAGTAATGAGCCTGATAGATACAGGTACTGAGCCTGTTTGGTGAATTATTAGAGACCAAGACTCATCATGGTGAAGCTTAATCAATGTGCTTCACATTTGATGACTGTGTAATTAGCGCTATTAATTTTGAAACAACCCTTTTATTTTCCCACATAAATCAGCCTCTTTTTTTGTAGCTCTGTCTCACAAGCTCTCAGTGATGACAAAGTTGCATTTACATAAATGCTTTGACATTTATTTGTATTTTAGCATTAAAACAACAAATTTTATAGGTTGTAAGACTCCCTTATCACTTATGTTCTTTGGAATTGAAAAGCCTGACGTATGAAATAAAAACATTATTTATTTTGTTACTTGGACTTTTTAACTGGCCCTTTCAATAAAACCCACCCTTTAAATGGAAAACAATCTGCATAATAACTGAAGGAAACTACTGAAAAGGAGTCCTTGTTGACTGTTTTTAACTGCAAAACATCAGTAAAGTTATGAGATATATGTATTAAACTGCATGTAAAATAAATTTAAGGAATGTTTTCATTCAGTCTAAGTGATGCAGAAGTCTCAAATGTGTATGAAATATGATTCATTTGGAATTACAGGTCAAATTATTGTTTTGTTTTGTTTTTTTTAGTGATTTTTCCCTTACATATGACCAAAAACTGAAACATAAAAGTGAACTTTACGGAGGGAGCTCATGGCGATGTTAGAGGAGATTTAAGTCTGAAATTATAAATGCTCTAAGCTACGACTTGTGTTTAGCAATTTCTCTCCCTTTTATTTTGTAGTTGCAATTTTTTATATATGATCATGTGACATATTGGCACATAAATGCCTTCACAAGCAGGAAATCCCTCATGCTCCGTTGTGTTTCATATCAAATGTCTCATGAGTACTTCTTAATCACAACTACTCAGTCTTACAACCCGCATCTTCAGTCAAAAGATCAAAGATAACTTATGTTGAATTAAGACATAAAGCCCACACAAAATAAAATATTGTATTAGAAAACAGGTTTAATAAATCCATCACAAAGAGCCAATAAACTTCAATGCCTGATTGATGGAAGTCATCACCGTTTTCAGTTTGTTGTACGGCGCATCCATGTCTCTGCAGGTTCATGGTGACGGAGTCATACGATTACCACGAGGTGGAGAAGACCATGATGTATTACGGAACCCCCCTGGTTAAAGAAAGTGACTTCCCCTTTAACTTTTACCTGCTGGACTTGCCTCATAACACCAGCGGCCTGTGGGCTAAGCATCTGGTGGATCTCTGGATGTCCAACATGCCCAGAGGAAAATGGCCCAACTGGGTGGTGAGTCGCCTCGCAAATGTTAGCGTAACAGTTTGACAGGAAAAAAAAAAGAAAGATGGACCTGCTGTATGTGCGTCTCATTCATGCTTTTTGCTCTCATGTTTGTTTTCCTCCATGTGTTCATAACTACAGTTGTGCTCATATTTATTCATCCCCTTTCATTAAAGAAAAAGCTTAATTGAGTGGAAGCAATAAAAAACAAACAAACAAATTGGTCCGGACAAATTAGAGCACTTTTCTGTTGAACAGTGGGACTAAATACCTGTCAACAGGTCCAGAAGTCTGACTGAGAGGAACAGAAAACACCTGACTGTAGCGAAAACGTTAAAGGATTGTTCAACTAAATATTACTTTATGACTGATGTAATATGTAATAATTTATCTTATTTGTTTGCTTTAAAAAAAAAAAAAAAAAATTCTATTGAACCAGAACTAGAAAATAATGTAATGATTTTCATAAAATTTTTATTTATTATTACTTTAGTCAATTTCAGCTTATTTTACAGACAGCTGTTTTTTTTTCCTTCTTTAATGAAAGGGTATGAATAAATATGAGCACAACTGTATGTTTCTATAATTGCTTTCATCCAACGCAGAGAAACACCTTTCCAGATCAGACTGAAGAAAACTTCTTTACTTATTTACTATAAGTTTACTTATTTACTCCTTGATGTCAAATGAACCCAAACTGCAGCTTTCTTTCTTCCATGTCACTCAAAACATCCTCGTCTGTTTTCCCTGCCTCTCCTGCACCGTTATCAGGTCGGGAATCATGACAGGCCGAGAATTTCTTCCAGTGCTGGTCCGATCTACGTTCGCGTTATCAACATGATGCTGCTGACCCTCCCTGGCACACCCACCACCTATTATGGCGAAGAGATAGGCATGGAGAACATTAATGTGACAGACAGTCAGATACAGGATCCTGCTGGCAAATACAACGCGGTCAGTGCTTTAATTTTACAACGCAGTAAAACAAACACGCCTCGCTCATAAAAGACGACCACTTTAATTATGCAACAGCTTGGCAACAAGAACTGCATGCAGTGGAACTGCTGGGAAACTCAGCAGAACTGTGTTCTGACAGAGTTTTTCCTTTGCTTTTGCTGCAGAGTGCCAGTCGTGACCCTGAGCGCTCTCCAATGCAGTGGAACGATGACATGAATGCAGGCTTCAACAACAAAACCAACGTCACTTGGTTACCTGTACACCCTGATTATGAAAGCGTCAATGTGGAGGTGCGCCGCTCTCTTGTGCACGTTCAACACGTAAAACAGATCTGACCGGAGACGAGTCCACTTTATCTTTTTGGTTATGCATCTTTTCTAGGTCCAGAAGAAAGACGATGGTTCTGTCTTGGCTCAGTATCGTTTCCTGAACAGCCTGCGCCAGTCTGAGCTCCCCTTCCAGCGCGGGTGGTTCTGCTACGTTCATGCTGATGCTAGTGTCTTCTCTTACCTCAGAGAGCTTGATGGACACAAAGAAGCTTACCTCGTGGTGCTTAACTTTGGGAAACAATCCGCCACGACAGATCTATCGTCAGCTCATGAGTTACCCAACCAGCTGAAGGTGCTGATGAGCACAAACCCGCTTCATGATGGAAAGGTGTTTCAGAAGTCTCTCATCCAGACAGAAGCCGGAGAGGGTTTGCTCATTCAGTATTCCACCGACACTCGCTTTCACCCCAATCATCCTGCAGAGTGCTACGTCTCTGAGAAGGCTTGTTATATGGAGACTGTTGGCATTCTTTATAAATGCTGATATAAATGGATGAACTGGATGCAGTCGTTACAACCATAGACATACTTGCAGAGATTCTTTAATGTCTCTTTTAAAAGGGACTTCTGTCATAAAATAAAGCAAATGACAAATGAATTTGCTGCTGTTAACATTTATTTTTGGGCAGGATTCACAAAGAAGCGAGGGATTAATGCCTCTGTGGCCTGTTGCACTCACAAAATAACACACAAGCATAACTGTGTCAACCTTAAGCGGCAACCTCTGGCGGTTAAAAGTGAAGCCTATGCGGAAGTGCATAAAACTGCAGTTCTCCCTTCATCCACTAGGGGCTGCAAAACAGAGCAAATCCCCATAGACTCCCATGTTAAAAAGGCCAACTTCAGGCAGAAATAAACATGTTTACAGCCTGGTTCAAAAGTCCACTTTCGGTTTAATAGGTCAGGTTTACCTTCATGACCACTGTGGGGGGAGTGAATTTTTTTTCTAACTCACCCATTTAAAAGTATTTTAATCTCGAAGTTCGGCATATTTAGGGGCGTGTCCTTTTGATTGACAGGTACCAATCTCCCGCTTCAAGTCAGAAGAACGTAGAACAACCGCGGTTTTTAGTCGGTTAACAACGTGACTTAGCTTTAGCTCGCTTACCTCCGTTAGCTGGTTAGCTCCCGTTATCTCCAGGTTAGTTCAGTTAGCTTTTAGCTACAGAAAGCTTGGAGTTCGCTCAATGTCAATCATTCACAGCCCCCCTCTCAGCTCTACCTCTTCGCCCATATTTGTATTTTCTGGGCGAGACGACACGCATGACGCTGCCAAGATGGTGATGGTAGGAACCGCCCACCGAGCTTCAATTCAGCTCTTCAGAAACCTACAGGTGACATCACGGAGGCTCCATTCATCTCTATATACAGTCTATGGTCTACCTCCACTGCCACCTGGAAAAGTTTAACTCTTCTCCACTTCCCATCACAAGCTATGCTAGCAAAGTGAGACAACAGGTCTGGAATTCTATTTGGCAACACAAAGACCCGGTCATCACTGTCTTCAGTCTTTTCCAGCAGTAACGATCAATGTTTGGGGATTAGTTTCCATTCCCGACCGCCTCAGTGACAACACTGCTATCGCCTCATCTTGCGTGTGGGTCGGGGAGGGTCCAGGCCCAGCTCGCTGTATAGAAATGCAAGCTTGAGGGCTTCCTGCAACAAAAAGTACAAATATCTCAAATCTACCATATAGTGTGTAACATGAAGGCTTTAAATAATCAGGCACTGATCAGATCTGATGTTTCTTTAGAACATATCTTGGTTTGAGACGATACCAAAGACCCATAAATATGATGACATGAAGGAATGGCAGTATTTAATAGTCTAAGACCTTGTTGGATCCCAGTTTTCTGAGAAACAAAAGGACCAGAATTGTGATGTCTGTCCCACACAGCTACTATTCACGTTGCTGCTGGCATATTTAGAGCCTCCATGTTTAAGGTTCCAGCTGATAAAGCAAGTTGTGTCCATCCTTGCAGACCGGTGTTGGAAGGTCTTTTTATAATCAGTATAAAAACAGTTTAAGTGTGTGTGGAAGCAGTTTTTATTACTCTAAACAGTGCTTTAAAACTTCTCATTCCTTCCACCTCTAAGAATACAAAAACATGATTTCACAGTGGATTAAATATCTTTTGTTGTTGTTGTTACATTCGAAGGCTCACATTTAAAGCGAGTTTTTCTTTCTTGTGACCTCTAAAATCTCCGTAGGACGTCTTACCTCCTCCAACATCAGCTCCAAATTGTCTGGTCCAAGGTGGTTTCCTCCAGGCTGGATATTCACAACGATGTTTGCTTCTGGTTTACCTTCTAAAAGAAATGCAAAGACAAAGAAATCAAGGGCAAAATGAAGGAAGACATAGAAATAAAACCTCCTCTTGCAGATAATTTTTTTTTATTGCACTGCACATCCAGTATCGTCTGCTCATCTTCCGTCTTCCCTCTAACCTCCATCTTTTCTTCCATTCATTCATTCGCCCATCTGATTTCGCCCCCTTTCCCAACCCGCTCTGTATTATCCATCTTCCTTGTCTCTCTGGTATGGACTGTTTCACAAGTGTGGTCTTGACCTTGACAGCTCCCAGCTTGTGCTGTCTAATCTCTTGCTCTGATACACCATCTCTTTTACCATGCTAATGGGCCTGCCCACCCGCCTAGAAGCGTCTGTGCCATCAGCACTTTATCAAAGGCTCCGGAGAACAGAGACAGATTAGGGAGACATATACACACATATACAGACACTGAAGCTGCCTGGTGTGTGTGCGCGTGAACAACAGAGGCGTGAAACGGCGAAGGAGGCAGATAATGTGTGCATCTGAAACGGGAAGAGAAGAGCCAGAGCGAGAGAGCCGTGTAAATAAGGAGTACCGCCAACTTGGTGAAGAAAGATTATAAGTGAGAGGGAGAAAGAGCTTGTCTGGGGGAATGAGAGCAATTAGCTGACACACACACACACACACACACACACACACACACACACACACACACACACACACACACACACATTTGAAGGCTTACCACAAGGTCACCTAGCTATACTTTGAAAGCACATCCCCAGACAGACACCCATACATCTATTACTGCTGCTTCTCCTGACACGCACATTGACACTACTTCAGGGAGATGACCCTGAGCTGTTAAAACCTCTGCTGATGCAGAAATTACAGCTAAAAGAAAGTGGAAGATCCATGTGGAATACAGAATTCCATTAGGAATAAACCCAGACAAACACACACACACACACACACACACACACACACATCAAATAAAGATGCATACATAAAGTCAGGTGTGTTGGACTGAACTTAGAATTTTAGGTGAAAAAGTATCTGAAACTAAAGTAATTATTTAAATAAACGCAACTACAAACGTCCAAGAAAAATCCATTTGAGAAAAATGTATACATTGCAGTGATTTTTTTTTTTAGATTATATATTTTTTCAATTCTGCTATTTGCAGAAAATGATCTGTGGAAAGTCAAAGTTTGTGGTTCGGAGGCATTTATCTCAGAGACTTGTAATGTGACTATTCTACAACCACACAGTCATCCTTTAAAGCTTCTCGGCTTTTTTTCAGTTACATGATTAATTAGACGAGTCTTCTGCTGGCATGAAAACGCTCTGATTCATCAGAGTAACGATGGCGGACCGCTCTGTGTCCATGTGCTTTCTGACTGTTTAATTAAAATGAGCATTTTAACCTGTCAGTTCAGGCCATTGTGGTGTGTGTCTACAACGTTGTTTAGTTTTAGTTTAGATCAGGCGTGTTCAGCTCTGGGCCACAATCCTGCAGGCTTTGGATGTAACCCTGAGTCACTGTGCTGAAGTTCACATGCTGTTAGATGCATTTGATTTGAGTCCGGTGTGCTGAAGCAGGAATACACCAAGGACTGATTTTGGACAGCTTGGCAAGCCAGACTCTCTCGTTGTACCAGTGAAGTCTGGGGACTCATTTGCATCAACAGATTTCTAGGGTGGGACAAACAAGGCTGGTGACGTCAGTAAAGCAGCAGCCTACAATGTCCGGAAGTGTTCAGTAGACTGAACAGAAGAAAATAAACATGGCGTGCAGTACAGAAGACGAAAATGACCTGAGTCGCTCTGTATTGAATACAGAGAGCACTCCCGTCTGGCGTGCCAGGCTGACGTTACCGGTCATTTAAAACAGCGTTCTAAATTACCAGAATGTTTTAAAGAATACATGGTGATGCAAGGCGAGAGGCAAGAGTCTCCTCAGATCAACCAATCAGAGTGGCCGGTTTGTTAAAGACCAATGTGAATCTCCGTGAGGAGAAGGGACTCCAGACTGAGTCGCACTGTGTTGAATATATAGAGCACTCCAGTCTGGTGTGCCAGGCTAGACTTTGGACACCCCCTTGTTTAGTTTATTTCATTCATTCATTGTCCTAACCGCTTAATCCAATGAAGGGTTGCAGGGAAGCTGGAGCCTATCCCAGCAGTCTTTGGGCGAAAGGCAGGGTACACCCTGGACAGCTCGTCAGTCCATCGCAGGGTCACACAGAGACAAACAACCACTCACGCTCAGACTCACTCCTATGGGCAATTTAGAGTAACCAATTAACCTAACATGCATGTCTTTGGACGGTGGGAGAAAGCCGGAGTACCCGGACAGAACCCACGCATGCATGGGGAGAACATGCAAACACCACACACAAAGGTCACTGTCCAAACCTCACCCCAGCCAAGTATCAAACCAGCGACCTTCTTGCTGTGAGGCCACAGTGCTAACCACTATTCCACCGTGCAGCCTATAGTTTATTTCAAACATGTAATATGTAAACAAAACAATCATGTAAATAACAATAAAAAAAATAATTTATAAATAAATAAACTAAAACCTACATATTCTGTTTACAAATCTGCAAATGAGTGAGAGCAAGTAGAAACTTCAGGAGTAATAGTAACTAAATGCCTGCACCCAGAGTACTGTGGTGTAACAAGATGCTCAAAGATCATCACTTTACCTGTCAGTCTGCACATGCAGGATGGAATCCAGTTAGTTAGACCTGCACATTCAGCTCTACCCATTAACAGATACGTTAAACAACACAATGCTGCGGACTGTGTGAGAAAATATTAATGTCATTCTGATGATTTTAACTTGCTTTATGTACATGTAAGTACAGCTAAAAATGTTGCACAGGCCTTGTCTCTAAGTTACTTTTGATTTTGTTACAGAAATCAAGTTGCAGACAGTATTAATAAGCTGCTTTTCAGTCACAATTTCTTCCCTGTTTAATGTTTGACAAAGGAATAAGAAACTATGTGAATGGGAGCAGATATACTGGGAACTTGGCCATATTAAGATACACTTATGTGGTTTTTACACACACAAAAAAGCAAGACAATAAACCCGCCCAAAACACTAAACAAACAAACAAAAAAAAGGACAAAATCAAGGAATTGAGATATTGTGTGATAGAGCCACAGAATTGTGCTTGAACTCTTCACTGTTCATGCAGGAGTTACGGCTGCTACTTTCTCCACAAGAAGCGAGAACTTTTTTCTTGTTCCCGAGACCCTGAGAAGAAAATGTCGTCATTTCGTCTCCCAGACGTGTTTGAAGACATTTCTCGAGAAAGCATGAAGCGAAATGTTGCTTCTGCATTTTTCGCTGATGCAAATAAAACGGATTGTTTTGACAAACAGCTGATCAAGGTGCTGAGAAAGTCAGAACATGTTGCATTTAAATATATGGACCCAGCCACCCTGCTGGGAATGAAGATTTAAGTGAAATATGAAATAAGGTTTATTGCACATAACAGCAGACATCACCGCCTGGAGTGATCCTGCCCCGTTGCAGACGAAGCTTCTTGTGGAGGACGATCAGACCAGGCAAAAAAATTATTTTTTTTTCATCTTCTTGCAGCTTCGAGATCAAGAACAAAGTTGTCGCTTCTCGTGAAGGATGTAACAAACTTTAATCAACTGTAACTCCATCGTCTGAGTGTTAAAATATGATTTCAAGAAACTCCATTTTCTATCATCTTGGTTGGACTAACATCCAGGATGAAAGTCTGGTTTTGTTCAGACAATAAGTTTATTCCTACTGTCATGTAAACAAACTGCGCCTTCAGTCTTGTAGCTGATCAGTGGATGTATCATCATAGTGAAAAACTGATCAAGGTATCGTGTGAGTGTCGACGTACCGGATTTTGGCTTCATGCTGAAGTGTGAATAAACTGCTTTCTTAAGACGTTCAGCATATTTGAGGACACCTGCCAGAGGAACCCTGGCATCACCACTGTAGGCTGTCAGCAGCATTGATGGGTAGCGCTGCCTCCCAAAGGACATGTTCAAAGACAAAAACAACCAGATTTAATTAGAATGCTGAGCAAAAGTTATTACTTATCAAATATCCCTTGTAGTCACATCCGTCCTTTGGTAAACATTGCTTTCACCTCTAACTGAATCAGAGCTATTCATGCTCAGCTCTGGTTTAAATAATCAAAAATATCATGCTAAAACAGCTTTTATCTTCAGACTTTATTCATCATCACCTGGTAAATGTATTTAGCAGGAAAACTTGCAGCATCTTCACAACCATAAAACAACAAAACGACATTATTTGTATCAGCTGTAGAAGAGAATTTTCCTCTTTGGCTACCTGTGGGGTTATGTTCTGAAGGGGACAGTAGGAAGAGATGATACGTCTGTGTTCTGGATTTCCCACTGGGTCGCCCCATTCATCTATGTCCTCCAAAGTCAGAGGCAGGCTGGGGTCCTCCATAGTTCCCAAAACATCCAGAAAAGGAGCCTGAACACAGAAAGAGATGTCATAACCTTGCACATAAACAGGTAGAGCTAAGCTTCAGCCTCTTACCTGCAGTGTGACGGCCTGCAGCAGGTTTGGGTGTCTGTTGCACAGGGCTCCCACTGGGACAGCACCAGCGCTGCAGGCTGTAAGGGCAGTTAGGGAAGGGGAAGAGATTTCTATAGAGAAAAGGTGTTGGAGACAAGCTTGGAGATCCTCAATTGGCTTGTGCTTCCCTTCCACCTGGGCTTGTCTCTGCCATGACAGGCCGCACTCCCCTCCACCTCTAAAGAAAATAAAGGTAGACTTTCAGAACTTTGTTAGCCTGCTGATATTCCCACTTTAACTGCAGGAACAGTCTCAAGGGATGAGTCTTTCTTTAACTGGATGCTTTTTGATGGCAGGAATGAGGAAGTAGACAAATGGCTGATACCTAGTCATAAAGCTTTTCATTTAAGATGTGAATGGACATCGAGAAAAGAACAAAAGGTAATGTAATAAATGCTATTTTTGTGATGCAGCTTCCACATCAGTAACAACGCACACATGTAAATACACGTGCTTCCATGCCTTCCTGTGACAAAGGGAAGACTGCATGCAGCTGAAGTGCACGTCCGTCTTTTCCCTGCTGACCATCGAGGAGAGATTCCCTTTCACACTTCAGTAGACACATTTGACAAATTTTCACAGGATTTTTTTTCTTCTTCTGTGGACTTGAAGAAACTGTCTGAAGAAACATTTCAGCTCCCAGAAAAGAAGACAGCAACCCTCAACCCTACTGACTGCTCCGAGTAACTTTTTAAGTTGTTGGAAGGGTAACGCGTTACCTGATGTGACAATAGGCCAGAGCCCAGCCCAGCTCCAACAACAGTCTTTTCTCTGGGCAGAACGCCATGCTGAGATCGCGACCGTAAGCTCCATAAACGTGAACCAGCAAAGGAACCTGTTTTAGATCCTCCATTGGTCCTGCATGAAACAGTGTCACTGGCACCAAGGTGCCATCCTGCAAAGGCGAACAGTGGGAGAATTTTTCAGACTGTATGTGGTGACTTTAATATTTAAATGAACATTAAAGAAAAGTTTTGTCTACATCATCACTTGCTGACTCTGTGTGGTGCATATCTGTGCAGCGCTGGCCAAGTGTAACAAGAGCTCTATCAGCAGACATCTGAGAGTTATAACAAAATGCTTCCCTCCCTGCTGATACTGTTACAGTGTGTGTGCACGTGTCTAATAGATCAGGTGTTCTCACTTGGCTGCAGGCCTCCAAGCGTGTGGTGATACACTTGGCTTGGCTCTCAGGGAAGGACCCATCTTCAGAACCTGATAAAAGAACCCCTCTTTCAGGGTCTAGACAGTATGGCACCGGTGTGTGGACTGGAGATGATACCAGGAATTCTAACACATGTTGTCGGTCAGCAAAACCTGGTTTCTTGGTTTCAATGGCACACGCCCATGGGGGGAGCTTAGGAGTGAGCGTAGAAATACAAAAGTAAGAGCCAGAAAACTAAATGGAAAAGGACAAGATGCCGATTTATTGGGACACTAATAATCAAGCACACTCAAACTGAGTTAACCCACCAGTTTACCCATTACATCCGCCACACTAACCTGTAAAACACACGCTTCTTTGGGTTGAGTCAGTGGGACCACAATCAGAGCGAGTTCATTGGCTGGGGTTCTTGCAACCAACACGCAGTGGTTCCCAACCACATCCATGTCTTTGATTGCAGTGCCAGGGCTGGGAGCAAACAACGAGACCCAAGAAGCCATAGACGGCTCTGAAAGGGTGGCCTGCACCACCTAGGAAACAGAACAATAAATCATTTTCATGTTTCTATCCTGCATCCCATGAACAGTATGTAACTATGCTAGAAGGACTACCTCATATTCTTGCCCCGGCCCTGTGTTTGCTAGTATGATTAGCCGTCTTCTCCAGTGCTCCACATGGTAGAGTAGATCCAGCTGGCGAGGCTGAACCACAAAAGGTTCCAACTGGGATGCTGCTACGTCACTTAGCAGCACCTCTGAACTGGTTCTGCTGCTGCAGTTGATGGTCAGGATCTGCCGGTCTCTGGACAGAGCGACTTCCACAAACACGCTGGGAAGATGTTGGGCTTAAAATCATGACGTCGCCACCAGAAAACACTTAACTTGCTACACTGCACTTACTCTGGCTGAGTTTCTTCATACACAGAGGTTATCTTCTCTCCACTGGAGGTCAGATTCAGACGAAACACCGTGCTGGAACGCAGACCTTCCAGAGTTGTGTAAAACAGGACCTCATCTGTGGCCCACTCTAAACCCATGCATCCAAGTAAACATACATCATTGTCATTTTATTTTAGCAAACAATCTGATACCTGCTGCAAAATATTTCACTTTACCAAAGCTGAAGACTCTGTTCAGGGTGACCATGATGTGTTGGGGATCCAGAGGGAGAGATTTTCTCTGTCCAAGTCTCACAACCACACACCTTGTTTACCACAGCAGAATTAGTCATCTTCAATTAAATTAGAGGGACAGTCACAGCTTAGATAAAAGAGAAGCACTACTTCTTTATGCTTAATTTACCTCAACTCTTCTCTGTGACTACATTTAATGGAGGCAGCGAGATGCTTTTCTTGTGGAGACAGACGTATTCTCTGGACAACCCACCGAAACTTCGGCTTCCTCTCAAGTCTTGTCTTCTCTTCTCCTCTACATACTAGCTCAAGATTTAGCACATTCTCTCGCTTCTGATCGACTGCAAAAAGGGAGAATGAAGAATGAGTCAAACAAATACGTCACAAAAAGTGATGAAATTAGCGTTTGGTGGATTATTTCTTTTCTTTTCTTTTTTTTAAATAAAAATTTATTTGTCAGGGACCGTGTGTAAAAACATTAACAAAAGATGCTTTACACCAGATTTCAGCCTCAGCTAGTTTCCATCTGCAGTGCCTGGGAAGGCAAAGTCATACCATTTTAAACGTATTTAAAAATCTCCAATAGCTGCACACTTCTCCACACGCTCAATATCATAAAAACAATTTTTTTTTATTATTATAAAGCTTCTTGGCAACAAATCTTACTGTTGAAACTGTTTTTTCCCTTTGAAGATGACACATTTATAACGAAAATGCATTTATGGGATGAGCAGAAGAGTTGAGAATGTGGGGGCATGCCCATGAAAAACTTGCAAAATCTTCGCTGCTTTTGCAAAACAGCTGATTTTGTTTGTGATTCTTATTTTACTTTTTGTTTTATTTATGGGATTGGATATAAAAGAAGCAACCTTTGTCATTTTGGGGGATAGAACTGCGCCCCAGACTGCGGGAAATATAGGATCAACACTGGTCTCTCTTGAAGTCTCTTTTCATCCAGATTTCCTCCAATGATGACAAGCGTTGTTTTCCAGTAGGAGAGATGCTGTCGCACAGCATCACACTGCCTCCACTAAGAGCAATTACCCTATCGGAGTCCAATCAGTCAGCGTAGCATTACGCATGTCTTCTTCCCACTTGGCCCTAATCCGACCTGACCGCTGCAGCAGGGTCCACGCTCACAGGTGCTGCACATCAGGCACCTGATTGTCAGTGTCGAGGATATCAGAAGCTCAAAACAACAATGAATAAAAGAATAAGCTGTTTGGCAACGGCAGAAAAGATCTGGCAAGTTTGTCATGGTTGCAACCCACAACGCTGCTGCTAATCCTACACAAACGCGCCAAAAAGCACTGAAGAGATTTTTTAAATTGATCAATTAAAAGTTATATCGCAGTAAATTTTCCGCTTACCCTGTTTTTTGTCCATTCTGTAGATGCCATCATCTTCAATGAAGTAGACATGGTGATGTCCACATACCTGTAATGTTATAAATCACAATAACAAAGGAAGAGAGAACGAGAGAAAAAGAAGTGTCAGACTCCTGGGTGAATGTAAGCAATGATTCAAATTGTATTTCTATTCCCAAACAACAAAACAAACTGTGTGCTTCTTACACCTCAAAGGTAATGCTGGTATGCTATAAGCAGTGTTCATGACATAAAAGTTAGTTTTGTGTTTATGACAGGTGTAGGCAGAGAGGGACTTTTGAGAAACTTTTATCTCATTATTAAAAAAGAAATTGTCATTTAAGTGAAAAAAAATCCATTAAAAGTGATGAGTTTATAATAAAATCACAAGGAAATGGTTCGGACCAGCAAACCTTACCACTGAGTGATCCGGTGTATTGGAGAAATTGTGGTATGATGCCTTTAGTTTCCTGATAAAATATTTCTGCAAGTCTTTGTACTTGTAAATCCCAGAAGTGACACGATCCGACGCTGAACCTGAAGTTTCCTGAAAAAGAGCAACTTGTAAATGATGTGTATTATATGTACATAATTTAAGCTTCAGTTAAAACAGCCATCGCTCTTGTAAAACAATGCAAAATAAAACATGGAGTTTAATAGTGACTCTTATTAAGATGGTACATTTGCAAACCTTTTTGTAAACAGATACAATTGTGCTCATATTTATTCATACCCTTTTATTAAAGAAGGAAAAAAAAACATCTGTCTGTAAAATAAGATGAAATTGACTAAAGTAATAATAAAGGTTTTATGAAAATCATTACAATATTTTCTAATTCTGGTTCAATAGTAATATTTTTTAAAAAGCAAACAAATAAGATAATTTATTACATATTACATCACTCATAAAGTAATATTTAGTTGAACAATCCTTTAATGTTTCCGCTACAGTCAGGTGTTTTCTGCTCCTCTCAGTCAGACTTCTGCACCTGTTGACAGGTATCTTGTCCCAAAGTTAAACACAAAAGTGCTCTAATTTGTCCAGGACCAATTCTTTTTTCTTTCTTCAACTCGATTAAATGAAAAAACAGTGTCTTATATGACTAAATTATATTTTTGCTAATTTTTAGTTATTGTTCCCTTTTTAAGTCTCCAGTTATTTGAGTGACTGTTGTAAATTCCGCCTTTTCTTTAATGAAAGGGGATGAATACATATGAGCACAACTGTAAATAGCTGGTGATTTAACGCATCATTGTATTTAAAGAAAAATAAACTTAAATAAGAGGATTAATCCGTTTTTACAAAATAGTTCAACTGGAATATTTCAACACGTAATATCAGAGTATAAAATTTTGTTTCTGTAGCTCTTTCATCATTGTACTGTGTTGTATGGATCAATATATCTTTCTTGCATCTAAAGTCTGGAGTGATCTATTAGACACGACAAGCAAAAAGCTTCAGCACAGCGATCAGCCTCAGCAGAGGGTCAGTTTCAGCCCTGCGCCCTGATCTGCGGCTTTCTACAAGAGAAGTTTTGTCAGTCTGGTGAAAAGACAACGTACTGAATAATGAATGAGCTTGGCAACGAGATGGCTAATCATCCTGCCAGTAATCTCACACCACACCAAGCCGCAGGTGAGTACAAACAGAATCTCTAATGTTTACTGTACAAACTTACCGACGTAAAACGCTTGACAGACAAGGAAACCCACGTTTTCTGTGCGACTTTCCAGAAATGTACGCGAGAAAATGCGGGGAAATGAGCAGAAGAAAACAGCAAAGACGACAAAAAGAACATTGCAACGTTTAAAAGGAAATGAGCGTGATATAATAGCCTGCTTAAGTACTGTTAAGTAATAATCTGGTACGACTTTGTACTGCGCGCTGTATTTACGACAGTGTTTCATGCGCCATACGATCATTTTGTTTCAACCTCTAATAATAACGATTTCGTTGCATTTTTACTGCTCTATCGTTAATAAACGACCAAAAGTTACCAGACATTTTTACACACGTGTATGTTTCCTAAACAAAAGCCGACTTGGTGACGTAGCCACACATTTCAGACTAAAGTAATCAAACACGATCATTCTAGGCTTGAAGTTAACACTGAAAGGCGAGTTCGATAGTTTCGGTAATTTTCTATTAATGTCTTAACTGGGAAAAGTGTACGGAAGTATCATGCGGCTGTAGGAGGTGTGACAGATTATTACAGTTTAAGCCATATCTGCCATCATTTCTGCGTTGTTGCAGTTATTGAAATATGCCTTATTTATGTTTTGTTCTCACTTATTCATGCCGATAACAGTTAAGACTTTTGTAGCCTGCATTTCTGGCCGACCGAACAAGGATTCTCACGATAAAATGGAGAAGAACTGCACCGGTACTGCAGAAAAAACCGAACCGGCTTCGCCTTTCAGAAGAAATCTTGATGAAGACACCTGCGGAGCTGAAACCCTCAACTCCCACAGAAGCAATGATGTCGCTCGAGCTAGATGGACACTACTAAGACAGGTATTTTAAGCAACTGGTTTATGAAATGAAATGAAATGAAATGAAAAATACTTTATTAATCCCCAAAGGGAAATCCAATATTGTAGTATATAATTAACCCGAGGAGCTCTTGTTCCGGAGGCTGCTGGCTGCTGGCAGGAATGATCTTCTGTATCTTTCAGTCTTACATCAGACCTGAAAAAGCCTCTCACTGAACACACTTTGTTGTTTCTTCACTGTGTTGTGGAGAGGGTGCTCAGTCTTTACACTTCCATTCTATCAAACCCCTTTTAAAATTGATATGTGGCTTCCAAAGAAAACAGACAAATTTTTACAAATATAAATTAAGAATTCAACTTAAATAGTTCTGTTTGACACCTGTATGTGAACTTGTAGATGTGTTTTTTTCTCACATGGTCAAACAAAAGGTAATTACAAGACTTTACAGTACTAAAAACAAAACAAACAGAGCACCATGCTCGAAAAGGAGAAGGAAAAAGAACATTTCTTGTAATATCTGGCCCCTTTTTAAGAAAGGAAAAAAAACAAACAAAAAACATAACGCACCAATAAATGGTTATTGATTTTCTTAGCAATACTCAATTTAAAGAGGAAAAAAAAAAAAAATTGTCATAGCATATCAGCCATATGTCTGAAGTTGTTCACTTTATACATTGATAATGTCCCACATTTTAACTGTGATAATTTCCACAAATTAAATAAAATTTCTCATAAAGTTGTGTGCAATCAAATTTACATGTACATAGATGTATATACATACATGCATGTACATTTATAAATATGTACACGTGTTTCTTCAGGCAAATTACCCCTCAGATTTTTGGACTAATGATGAAGACTATAGCAGTCAGTTTTTTCCTCCCTGCTTTATTTCTATTAATGTCTTAACTTTATTTTAAAAGTCAGTGAAATAATACAGATTTTTTTTTTTTTTAATTATAATGTTTTGATCTCTTAATCTTTCTTAATCCCTTACCTGCTATGCACTAAAGCACACAGAGGTTTTTACCTCCCATATATGGTGAGACTCGGACCCAGAAAGGGGATGGAAACAAAACCCTTCATGCAGTGGGGTCTATCTTACATTCCTCTTATTAACCAATTGTGTGTGAGTGCTTTAAAAGAAATACAAAATGAATGAATTTTAGAAACTGAGTTGAGAAATATTGTGCAATATTTGTGCTATTTCAGGATATGCAATACTATACTCAAAGCTATGTAATGCACATTTATGGTTGCAATGTCCAGTGGAGAATACTGAAGACTTTTAACTGTTAGGAACTGAAACACTCCTGTTTTACTAAAACTGAGTGTGGTCAAAACCAAGTGAACATGGATTAATTCCGTCTGCAAATGTTTATGCAGGCCTTTCCAGGGCGCAGAAATTCATCAGTTCTTCTTTAATTCTCTCACAGGTGTTGCGTCAAAAGCAGGCAGACAACCCAGAGGTCAAACAGGTGTCTGTTCGCAGATTCGCCACATTTGAGCTTTTCAGCAGGAAAAAGCTTTTGACACATGAATGTAGTGATACCTCAGCTGACCAGTGGGTGGAGTATAGAAGTGTCTTCTTTCCTGAATACAGTGCCTTCCTCAGGTAAAAACACTTGACTCCAGAGTCACACGTTTTGTAATAACAAAGAACTGTAAACTAGTAAATGTTATATTGATTTGTAAGGTAAAGGCATTTCATTAGAGCAATGATCCCCATCTCTGGTTCTTCAAGCCCACTCTCCTGCAGACATTTGATGTTTTTAATGCTTCAACACACCAGACTCGAATCGATGCCTCAACAGCAGAATTTACAGGGCTTGTCAGATATCCATTTAATTTGAACCAGGTGTGTTGCAGCAGGGAAACATCTAATCCCTGCAGGATAGTGAGCTTTGAGGGCCAGGGTTGGGGATCACTTTCACACAGTATACACTCACTATGAGTCTTATTTAGGGGAACTGTTTTGAAAAAACTTTAAATGTTTGTCAGCCAAACGCTCTTTGATTTTTATTCTGGTAAAAAAATTTTTTTTTTTTTTTTTTTTTTGCAGTGTACCTTTCTCATGAAGCAATGCAAATAACGATTTAAGACGTTTATTCATTTGATATTTAACCTGGTTTCATCATGCATATGAAAATGCTCTTCTTTCCATATTTTTGTGTAATTGTCTGTTTCTCTGTTTCCCACAGAGACAACCTGGGACCTCTTAGAGTTAACGAAGTGCTCAACAGTTTTGACAACACCGGGAATGTCTGTAAGTAAATATTCCTTCATACCCCAAAGTCTTTGCATGTATTATTAAAGTGTGTATATGTATATTTATATGTGCAGCTGTATTTCCACTATGGTTGATTTTTACCATTATGATTCCCTGGTTTTTATTGCTTCCCATACACTGATACAAACACATGTGGATTAATCTCATACTGGGAGCTGTTGTGTTGGAAGTGGGTGGTTCAGTTCTATCTCTTTGAATGCAAGTGTGTGTCTTTTGTGCCCTCTAGAGTTGTTTGTCATGTACTCATTTTCTCAACCTGCTGTATAATCATCCCCAAGTTACCTTTTGGAACTAATTAGAGGCCTCTTTGAGCTAATGAAGAACTCTGGTTTTGAAAGCATCCTGCCTGGTAATATTTATGCTTTGTGTTGTGTGTGATTGTGTACTCAGCCAATGTAGGTTGTGAGATTACATCTATATCTGAAACGATGTCTCATATGTTTCCTTTTAGAGAAGTTTATCATGTAGTATTTCCATTCCTGCTTCCACACACCTGACTCAGTTAAAAGCCTCTGAGAGAATTTGACAAGTTTTATGTCCATCTCAGCAGGATTTGATGATCAGAACTGGGCATCACTGGAGTACTCTTACTGTATCAGTTTGTAGTAATCTAATTTGCGTGAAGGCAAAAAAGTAAAACAAGAAAAATATGACTCAGACAGCGATTTGCATTTGATATGATATTGATGAAAGCAGCAGCATTTGGCAAATTTGATACTTTTCTGAGTTTACCTGTTTTTAATTAGTCAAGGTAGGCTTAGTTAGTTATTTCAGGTAGTTGAATATCTACAACTTTATTTTTTGCAACCAGCAACGCTTTGAGTTTTATTTTTACTTTTTTTTATTTTAAACTGTATTTTTTTCTTAAACTTTGAATGGAAAACTGTCCAACTGATCAAGTCTCAGACATGACAGATGTATATGGAGGATGAGATGGCAACCATCTTTGTGTAACGTCTTGTCCCAAGTTCTTTATACCAGGAATCCCAAACTCCAGTCCGCAAGGGCTGCAGTCCAGGAGGTTTTCATTGACTGAAACAAACCTGACTGAAATGAATGGGTAAAGAAGCCGACAATAAGCTGTTTGATTCAGATGTGTTGGACCAGGAAAAAACTGAAAACCTGCAGGACGACTGGAGTTTGAGACCCCTGCTTTGTACAGTACACTATTATCTACTCATAAACCTGTTAACACACACAAAAAAAGCAAAGTAAAACCCATGAAACAGTGTGGTGCCACACATTAAGAGTAAGTTAAACCTTAGATGTATACAATTAAAAGAAAAAGAAAAACAGAGAGATATTAATCCCACTAGAGACAACAGAAATGTCCTGTTTTCCTTCGAACTGCAGTATTGTCTAACTTTTTATCTTTATATTTGGGTGACTCTTTATCAGATAAATCTTGTGATAGGACTTCATGTGGTTTCGTATCACTTGTCCATCCGGCTCTTCAACACAATAGCTGCTAATATGGTACCTATGTAATTTAAAAATGGCAGCCAAATTTTATAGAAAATTTTAATAATGCATTTAAATCCATTTGTCAAGGAGGGAATGTGTCAAAAATACTGTCGGAGCTTTGCAATCTATCCATTTCAGTAAAATGGGAAATGGACTTATAGCACTTTTCTTGTCAGCTTGACATCTCAAAGCACTTCACACTACATGCCACATTCTCGGTCTTTAGGTGCTGCTCTCTTTGCTTGTTCAGCTGATATGTGATTGGTTTGTGAAAAGTCATAGACTAGCATTAACCAGGGTTAACCAGATGGTCCCAGAGGAGCAGAGGTCAGAGGTGAACATCATGGCTGGTGGCTACTTCGTTGCACACCGAAGTCAAAGTTTATTGTTCATGCGAGCTCAGTAGCAACTCCCATTTTCCAACTGCTGGGAATGATAATCCCTTTTGTTTACAGGAAGACAGGAAGATCGGGACATTTCTCTTTGGAGAATAAAAAAGAGGAGGTCATTCTGTTTTTACCTTGTGCCACATTCAGTCTGATCTTCACAAGCTTCCTCCTCTCAGTATACACAAAGTAATAACTAGTATAAAGACTTTACCTCCACACAAGACATTCTCATGACCATACCCCCCCCCCCCCCCATTCACATTCCTGTCTCTCAATTTAGAACCCCTCCCCATCGCTCCTCTCATTTTCCTTTCCACCCCTCCATCTTGCTCAGCTGGAGTCATGCTTGGCCAGATGGGTAACAGAGTTCCTGACTTGGCCAGTGGATTAGCACAGCCGGAGATGAGAGCATAGAGGAAGGGAGAGGAGAATAGGGGGAGAAGGTGGGTGGGCATGCCAGAGGTGGAGCGTGTGTGTGTGTGTGTGCGTGCGTGCGTGCATGTATGTGTGTGTGTAAGGAGAGTAGAGCCACTAGCAAGGGGAACCTCATTCCTCAAACAATGGGGCAACCATCTCCCCTCCTTCTCTCCATCTCATGTTTGGGACTAGTAATGCGTGAGATCAATTAGGATTGGTTGAGAGGAGGCTCTGAAAGGCCCAGAGGTGACCCTGTCAGAGCTCCAGGGTATATTTTTTAGGAGCCGGAATGAGACGGAAACCCCTTTTAAATACACAAATACACACATTCTGACTTTTGTTTATACCGTTATAGAATACAGTCAGGTGCAGTGTGTTTTTTTTTTTTTTTTTTTCCAGAAGTCTGTCACTGCTACCATGTTAATAAGCACAAATTCACATCACCCACCCGCACACCCTCTCCCACCTTTCCTGCTGTCTACATAATCCCCTACCCCTGAAGTGTGGACAAGCCCAAATCCTAGGGGTCCTTGTCCTCCTGAATAGCAGGCTAAAAAGCCTGGCCAGATTAGCCCACTGCATCCAAAATGTGTGGACTCAGCTTAAAAATGCTACCCCCTCTCAGCATGACCTCCTCTCCTGCTATTGTGTTTGTTCCTCTAGTGTGCACGTACGTGAACAATATGTTATTTCTTAAAGTGAAGATAAGCCAGAGTCAATGATTTTATTTCAATGCCACAGGAGCAGAAAAAGCATCTCGGTACCTTTAGTGATGACATCATAGTACCGAGGAAACGCTGACAACATACTGTTTTAGGCTCAGTTAATGACACTCATGCACTATATTGGTGCAATTTCTTTTTGTTTATTGATTTGAATCCATTTTATAAAAGTATGTGGAGCCAAAGAAAGACAAAACAAAATAAATCTTTCTTATTAAAAAAAAAAAAAAAAAACACAAAACAAAACACTAAGTTAAGGTTTTTTTTAAGGTAAGGTTTTTTTTTAAGGGTATAATTTAGATTCACTCATTGGACCTATAAAAACCTGTTCCTGGGGTCCTTAGGTGTGTTTTTGGATGGGCACTTTGGCCAGGTGAAAGGTGAAGTATCTACATAGAACGCCTTCTGCATTGTGGTCTCCAAAAGCTCCTAAAACTGATGTTAAAGTTGTGGCTTGTTGTGTGTTGCTCAGAAATAATTGGACTCTTGTCAGACCAGACTTGGATCACTGAACTATCTGAACTCTGAACTGCTGACCTTCATGGTTCTTTAGCTGATGGCGGGGGCTTGTAATTGTAAGAAAGCTTTGTACATGTCTTGTCTAGGATTTTAGGAGTACTTGTTTCCTGCTAGGGGGTCAGGATTTTAGGATACAATACAGGTCCCTCGGGGTGGGGTGATTAAGAATTCATTATAGAATGTGTGGATGTGTGGTTGAGAGGGTTTAGAGCTTGTTGATGTTACAGGGCTTTTGCTAACACGGCTCTTTGGGCTGTGGGGTTACTTGTTGGGTTCACGTTTCACTTAAAGTGGCAGCATCTGATTAGTGTTCCCATACATACACAAACACCCCCTCAAGTCTGTAGACACACTCATTGTAATTGTGATTTATTGTGTTTGGGATCCAGGCTCTTGTGTTTGTGTGTGTTCTTGTGCAAGTTGTGTTATGGAGTCTTTAAAAAAGCAAGAAATCTGGCTTTACGCTGATGTGATGGAAACATAGATGTATATGTGTCCCTGTGTGTGTGCGTGTGTGTGTGTGTGTGTGTGTGTGTGTGTGTGTGTTGGTGTGTATGTGTGTAAAATCACCAGCCAAACATCCTAATGAAGCCTAATAGAGCCTTCTTCGCTACAGCTGTCATTGTGTGAATGGCTACCAGCCTTTCAGCCTCTCAGTCATCCTTATTATCTCCCACAGACTTCACCTATCACCCCTGCTGGTAAATACTATAAGCTTTGAATGTTTGAGTGTTGCGAGGCAGCTTGGTGGGAAGCCGATAATTTCTCTGTGTATATGTGATATTTGCGAGGGGAGATGTAGGCATATCAGCAGAGGAGATGCATAAATAGCATATCAAATAAGCCAAGCACTGCGCATAACGGCCTCATGTTCTCGCTGCTGTCTGTTGAAGAGCGGGGCAGGTGCTTCTGCGCGCTTTTTGCATCTAAAGGCTCTGCATTCATGCCTAAAATGTTAAACTAGTGTCAAAGTGTTCTTTGTGATTACATTTGTGTGTGCACATTTGAACATGTCTGTGTGTATTGTAATAGGTGACCCCCGTAGCTTTCTCTTGTGCCAGGCCTTTAGCGCAGCCCTGTTTGCATAATTATGCTAATTTATTGTGCCATAGTGCTAATTAGACCTTGTTAGACAATAGTGCTAGACTGGGAGCTGGCAGACACACACACACACACACACACACACACACACACACACACACACACAACCACACGCTTGCTCAGACTGTTGTGTCAATGACAAGCTTTGCAGTCCCCCTCTGTGCTGTTTATAACATGCTTTCTATAGAAATCCTTCTCCACTGGTGCGCTCTGGATTGAGCTTAGGTGTCTCTTACCATTTTGATTTAAGCTACTGGAACAAAATCAATGTGAAGCACGAATCTCACGCATGCTGTTTGAAAATATATTACCGGTGGTTCATGCTCATTCTCTCTTTATTCCTCATCATTGTTTTACCCCACGATACGCTCCTCACTTTACTCTCATATGTGGAATGTTGTTGTTGTCAGGAAGTCTAAGCCCTGAGCTGCGAGGGGCAAAGCAGATCAATGTCAGAAGTTCTTGAAATATGGATTTTCTCAAAATACTGATTCTTGAATTTGGATTTGAGCTGCAAACATATTTTAGGACACACTGACTGGATGCCTGCCGTTACAAGTAATAACAAATTGGATCTTTTGTTAAATGACAAAACCAAACATCTCAGTTGCTTTAGCTGTTGTCGAGCGTGTTGCAGCGTGACAGTGAAGAAGCTTATGACAAACTACATGAACAGCAAAGCAATAAGAAGTGATCAGTAAATGCAAGAAGCCACACCTCCCTTCACAGTTTGAGCCCCCCCCCCCTGACACTTGTGCAGTGTAGTTAATTTTTCTGCTGGAAACATTTTCTTCCTTAACAAAAG
The DNA here is from genome assembly GCF_933228915.1 of Telmatherina bonti. Taxonomy (NCBI): domain Eukaryota; kingdom Metazoa; phylum Chordata; class Actinopteri; order Atheriniformes; family Telmatherinidae; genus Telmatherina; species Telmatherina bonti. The sequence goes on from NC_136629.1 coordinate 33,013,533, forward strand.
GACAACAAGAAATTGTTTGGTTAACATGTCTCAATTAAATCCAGGGTATTATACAAAGCACAATTAAATGCCATTTTGTATGATGTTTTCCTTTGTGTGTTCTGTACAGTTGGATAGAAATGACAGACTGAAAACTGCTGTTGAGGAGCGTTTTTAGCCATTGCCACTGTAATTGTTTCTAGCTCTATAATTTAACCACTAAACACAAAAAGACAGTCACATAGTAAGTGGATGTGACTTTTTTTTTTATGTGTGTGTACACATGTGCAAGCATTTTGAGTGTCACTTTGTGGTGTAGGAGTGGGGGTTGGAGGTACTGCAAGCAAGACTTGAGTGGCTTGAGGGCACATTGAAAGAGTCGCTGGTTGACTTAATTGGAAGTAATTGATTTTAGCTCCTGTGGCCTCGTCTGCTGCATCTTTTCACTGGAGGGAACAAGAAACAAGGATTCGCCTGCAGTACCGTTGGGTGTTTGAAGCTTCTTGACACTCGAGAAGTAAACAGTCGCAAGCTAATATCCAGGCACAACTTGATGCAGATGTGTTTGCGCATGTACACGCGCATGCACGTTGGCGTTCGCTGTTGTTAACCATCATTATGACTCTGAGCACAATAGGGATTGAAGGTGAGCTGCTGGGTGTAGCTTTGCTCTGGGAGTCCTTTCCCATTATAGCAGGCGGTTGATTATGTGAATGTAAGCTTGACTGAGAGTGTGTGTTTCTGTGTCCAGATGCGTGTGCACTATTACCAGTAAGCAGGGAGGATTAAGTTCAGGAAATGAGTAGAGTGTTAAAGGGTGCTTCCCTGCCCAGTGCTCTTGCATTGTCACCACTGCTAATACTCAGCTAATTACAAGGACATACTTTAGCAGGAAGCTCAGCTGTAACCCTCATCTCTCTCCACTTCGTTCCTTCTTTTTCTTAGGTTACCCCCTTCACCCTCGAATTTGGGGGTTTAATGAAGGAGTGGAAAAAAAGAGTAATAGCAGGTCACCCTCCCCTCCCTAAAAGCTCACCCTCCCTCTGGACGGATACAATTATTGGATTTTTCTCCATTTAAGTCACCCAGCCCCTATATACCCCTCCTAGCAATGTCCCCTATGGTGTCTAAGCACAGCATACAGGGAATACTCCAGCCATGTAACACACACACGCAGGAAAAATCAGTGTTTGAGAAGTGGGATAAACACTTGGAACAGTACAATCAAGGGCCTTATCGACTAACTTTTTATGAATGCAGTTAGAAAATATACATACATATTAAAAGCCAAAAAGCTGTGACAAAGATAAGGGACTGGTGCTTTTCATGTCTGTATATTAAACATAATTGTACATTATTATGCCAACTTTTGTGAAACCATTATAAGCAAACTTTTTCACTTATTAAGAATTTAAACTTTTCACTATATGTTTAAGTCAGAACTCAAACATAAGGACCAATTCAAAGCTATAAAACTTACAAAAATATCTTTGGCTCCTGTTATTGCTGCTAGTTATAGTATTTAGCTATGATTACAGACTTCCAGGCCACGATCTAGTTTAGATGATCTTACATCAGCCTTCTACAGGAGCACCAGCAGTTGTAATGATGAGAGCCTCTGTGGCCGTAACAACACAAGAGTACCAGAGAGGAGTCTTTATTTACAAATCGCATATCAAAATGCTGCTCGATTAAATTAGATGGATTCCTGCACTCAGAGAAATCTTCATTTCTAAAAAAGAAAAATTTTAATAGTATAATAACAGCCCAAGGATATCTAGTTTTGCCTGTTGTGTGTTTTGTAACTGTATGCATAAACACGAATGTGCGGAGTGTGCTTCCATTAAAGAGCAATTAGTGCATGGTAGTTAATTTGGCTCTCTTCCCACTTGTACACATCAAGTGCACCAAAGGCACAAGTGCATGAGTGCATTTGTTTATGCATGTGAAAATCTGTATGTGAAAATCCCTAATGATGTTTTAAAACAAATAGATGATTTATGTGATTAGTGCATTGGTTAGATGTGGAGCAGTTATAGCAAATGGCTACATGGTCATATGGGAAAAGGCTTTGGCTTCTCTCCAAACATTTGTATTTTTGTGTTGCAGTGGGTGCTGGGGTGCTTTGAAGCTTTGTATTGATTTTTCGGAGGTAACACTGAAAAGGACAACGGATTTGCAATTTAGGATTATTTATTTTCTTCTTATTTCCAAGTCAGAAGCAGAAACTGTTCAGAAGGCGTCGTTCGTTTTCCTCACAGATAGTTTCATTGTTTCCACTGAATGCTCTGTAATGGTTTAGAAACATCGAAGTAAAGCTTTTGTGGAAAAAAAAATTAAGAATGATAAATGTACTTTATTATTTATTCATTATTTTAAAAAAAGCCTTCGATTTGGTTTTTAGGTTTGTGCTCTTGAGTCAGAAAGTGTTTGATATTGTGGCTTTTACTTAATTTTCTGTCAGATGGATGAGGAAAATGTATTTTCTACATGACTTAAGTATGCGCAGTTACTGATAATTAACGATAAATCAACACAGCATATGGGAATCATTAGTACTTGAGCCTGTTTTGTCAAAAAGCCCTCCAGAGAGGTGGAGCAGCTGCTTGTCAGCCTTCAGCCTGTCAACATGTCTTTGCTAAAATGGCTAATGTGTTTGATATTTAGCTAAAGAGCCATTAACTTGCTTTGTGACTCACTGTGCAGCTTTAATGCACAAACTGCTAAAATCACTTCTTGGCTCTGTCAGTCTCTCCCTGTCTGGAGACTATAAAAAGGCCCACAGGGGCCCTTATCTGTCAGTTGACTGTGCTAATGCTAAAGTAGACGGTAATTGATGTACTACATGCTAATGTTAGCAAGTGTTGGCCTCTGAGGGGAACGCTAACAGATTTTTCAAGGGTCCTCCTGAGAAACTGCCCTAACCGCTAACTGCTGCACCTCCCTGGGGTTAACACTGCTGTAGCTATGCTAATGGCTAATTTTCATATTATGCAACAGTTTTAATCTTTTGTAACATTATAGGAGTAAAGTTGTCTGAATGTAAAACATTGTGTATTTATTACTGCTATTGTTTTTAGTGAGCAGTGGAAAATTATTGCAAAATATGTGACATCATTTTATGTTTTTCACTTTTATTTTTTTATTTTACTGTCCCTTTGCTTATAATATCTCTCATGTAGGCACACAAACACACACACACTTTTCTCCTGCTGTGTCTGTATCGGTCCACAGCAGGCCATGGCGCCACACACTTTTGTGTGTGCCCACTGAGGCTGAAATACAATCTCTGTGACTCTTTCTCCGTTGCTCACATATGCAGTGAACATAAGGAGGAGAAAGGAAAACATCAGATACATGTACTGACTGAGGTCTGGGAGATCCTCTTGGTTTCTGTCACCGTTCATCGTGGCATGAGCTCAAAATGGACAAACTGCTCTTTGTTTCTGTGAAACAAACCCGTTTGCAGTAACGCAACACATTTTTTTTTAGTACACCTGACATTCATCTCCTAAACAAGTATGTCACATGATCATGGCTTTCAGAAAAATGTCAGTGACAAGATAGGATGAGAGCACATGCCAAGAGTTTCTAAAATCAATGTTTACTTTTATAACTTATGTTTTATAGCGACTACAGAAGCTCATCAGCATATGCTGGTCGTTCTCTTCACATAATAATAGTCTTCAGGGTTTGTTCTTTGCTTAAGTTTTATAAGCTTAGATTTCCCACAGATGGTGGAAAACATTTCAAGTTTCCTGCCATTTCTGGTGGGGTATGCGGTCTTTTTATGTTCACTGTAACGTCCCCCTGCCCTGCTGCTAAGCAGGCGGTCATGTGTGATCAAGACTGTTGTGCTTTTGTACCACAGGAACTGTTTTTAACTCATGGCGGAAGTTTGCTTCTGCAGTCGTCATCATTCCATCATTGTGGTTTAGTTAAGCATTTAAACACTGCAGCTCAGCTGTACGTTACTCACCTTTACTGGTATATGGTGCAATATCAGAGGTTCTGTCAATAAGTGTCAGTGAATCTGAGAACATAATTATTTTAATGATAGTGATAGTATGATGACATTAAATTGTCTTTTCCATCAGTCAACCACAGAGCAAGTGAATTATTCCAATTTTTAAAAATAAAAAAAATATTATTGATGTTTTATTTGTGCCAAAATGGTTTCTTTATCAAGTCATAGTAGCCAAGCAGATGCATAAACTAATGGTGCTATAATACTTTGAGCTGCTGATTTGTGTTTTTTTTTTGTTTTTTACTTAAAAAAAAAAAAAAGAAAAAAGAAAAGGCAAATGCAGTTAAATGTGGTATTTTTAATCATGTTGTAAAATATGTACAAGCATGTGATTTTGATTCAGACTTTTTGTTTTTGAAACATTCACATAGAGTTTAAAATCCATAACTTTAAATACATTTGAAGTTATTAATTAATAAATAGTAAACAATTGACAAAAAGACAATTAATATGAAAAGTGATACTGACTGTTAAAAAGCTGTTTCAGTTCTACGTAGCAGAGGTGGAACTTGATGCTGCAGGTTCTGATCTTGTCATACTGCTGGTCAGAACTTCTGTGACTGCTCTTCTTCTTTCTTTCCCCTTTGCTTTCCTTTCTCCACCCACCAGTGATTGTGCATCATCCTCCAATCGCCACCACAATCATAACAGCCCGGATTCTGTGCCAGTATGTGACAACAGCCAGTTTATACACACACCAGTACATACACAGACACACACGTGTCCTCGAGGAGGAATACAGTCGGAGCTTTTATGCTGCTTTTCCAAGTGGCTGTTTTCGAGCACAACCACAATGGAGGCCTGATGTGGATTTGTTTAGAGAGCTGGTTAATTGGTGGAGGATGCTCTAATTGCACCTCTTTCATGGTGTGTGTCTGGGCTTGTTTAGATGTGTGTATGTCACCTGGCCTTTGTTTGGACTGTGTGTGGGAAAACATTTGCTCAACTACTGCTACACTACACAAACACTATGAGCTAACACGCTTATGCTCAGGGGAGTGAAGTACCCAAGTACAGCCCGGGAGTGAAACAAACAGAGAAAAAGAGAGGATACATAAATAGTACACTTTGTAATAAGTACAAACTCCTGGATGTGTGCAGCAGGACTTTTGTTTGTACCTGTGTATCTGCACACGTTCTCTCTCTGCTGGTTTATGTCAGGAATCTCCCCCAGCTGGGGGTGCTGTAAGTCTTTGTATGACTCTGGTATTGTTGCATGTGTGTTTTTAGTGAAGACATCTCTGGTAATGTGTGACTAGCAGCTCCAGGCTGGCTTTAGGATGTGTGTTATCAAACCAGAGATGTTACATTTGTTCGGTGTTGTAAGTTAGGCGCCACACTGGAGAAACATGGTGAACAAATGCAATGTTAAACTTTTAATATACAGGCGCAACATCATTGTAAATGCTTCTGTGATGCAGCAGGGGTCACAGGGTCAAATATTGATATTGTGTGCATATACTATGACCCTTCCAAGTCACAATCTCATGAGTAAAAATGGCGTATAGTAACGCTGTTTAAATTCTTGCTTTTAGCTATTAATTTAAATTGAGCATGAGGTTACACACAGAACTTTGCAAATAAATTCATAAAAGAGGGAGTTTGAGTGATTGCAATATGTTAAGGCAGTTACAGAAATGAAGTAAAAATAAAGTATATAATGTTAAAAAAAAAAAAAAGGACAAGTGGAAGTTTTTAAACAACTGGCTGTCTCCAGTCACATTTTTCTTCATTTTTTGTCTTTTTTTTGTTATCCCAGCCTCTTCCCTGCTCCTCTGTCAGTATTTGCTGATTTTAAGAAGTCCATCTAAACTTTTCATCTGTTCGGTTCTCTTAAGTCTTTGCTAACCATCCGCTGATAACTGACTATGTGTGGGTTCCTCTCTGTGGGACAGGACGCATGGCGTGCTCTAAGTGGGCCATAGTCCTAAAGCTAATCAATGACTACCGTTCAAGCCCATTCTGATTCTGCAAACACACACACACACACACACACACATACAGATATATATCACAACACTTTGTTGATCAATTGAAAATAAGTGTCATTTACTTTTCCTTGTCTGTTAAAGGCTCCGTGTGCATCCCTCTCTCTTTTGATTGTGTGGCATTATAAGACAAGAAAGCGATCTCTTTTTGTTGGTGTAAGCATGTGTTTGGCACACTCGTTGCTTATGCACGCTTCTGTGTTTGTGTGTATGTTCATGTGCTCTCATGTGCTTGCAGGGTCAGTCTAAATGGATGTATTATTAGTAACCATTCTGAGCTTGGTCACTGCAGTTCTCAAGGAAGGCAATCAGATCACTTAAGAGGCTACTTGGTCTATGGCCTAAAGCTTTCTGTCTCTCCTTGTATGTCTGTTTCTCTCTCTCTGTCCATCCTTTAATGCCCCTCTCCAGCACACACAAAAACGCCAGCAGCCATGGCCATCACCCCTTATCTTCTCTCTTCTCTCTCTGCTGCTCTTCCTCCCTACCACCCCTGTCCTTTACCTCCATGGGGGAAAAAGGACAAGGTCATGAAGATAAACATAGAAAAGTGAAAGTGGATGAGAGAGGGAGAGAGACAGAGAGAGCTGAAATGAACCATCTCATTTGGACATTAGCCTCTGGGCAACTGTGGTGAGAGGCTGGCTAGCCTAGTGGATAATGCCCAATGGTGTATAAGGCATTATTTAGCTTCAGTTAGCCGGCTGCTTTGACAACCTATTACTGGAAAGGATGAAGAGCTGGGTAAGGCAAGGTTCCTTAGTTGGGTGACCATCTGTGTAAACAGGCTTGTGTCTGTCTGTCTGTGTGTGTGTGTGTGTGTGTGTGTGTGTGTGTGTGTGTGTGTGTGTGTGTGTGTGTGTGTGTGTGTGTGTGTGTGTGTGTGTGTGTGTGTGTGTGTGTGAGTGAAAGACAGGTGGTTGACTGACCTATAGATTCAGTGGCGTAGACATTGTTTTATTTACACCTCACTGGTGCACTGAGTAGTGTGTAACACACACAGATGCAGTTTAAATGTGTGTCTTGACAGCATGCTTACTGCACTATTTCCATCCATGCGTGCAGAGTGATGGACAATATTATAACTGAGAGTCAGCTCTTTGTTCTGCATATGAAGCTTGTTCATTTGAGTGGGATGTCTAGTGAAAGGTCCTTTAACCCCAAGTGACTCTGTGAAGGTTGATAATGAAACCTGTGAATAAGGCCCATTGCAAGGAAAGTAACTGCAGTCCACAAAGGGAAATTAGCAATCCTAGTAAAGTAGTTTATACAGAATATAATGCAGCCAGTGATGCTTTAAGTGCAAATATTTCTTTGAATATGTAAAACACGCAGAATTCCTTGCTGGTGATAACCTTGTTTCTTTGAATTAAAAAAAAACTTACTGGCAGAAATGTCATGGAGATGGTTTACAAAAGCCAGATTTCAAAGAAAAGAGTAAAAATGTAAGTTGTATTGCAGCAATCAGCAGCCATGTCCTTGATTTTCAGTGCAATTATCTGCCAGGAAACTGTGGATTTGGGCATTCCTATGATCATAACATATTCTATGATGCATACCACTTATTGAACATTATTGAAGACCTTTTCTTCACAATGGCACTTCAAGACAGCAGCAGCCTCCACCTGCACAACACACATCATGCTACAAGAGCTTCTTAGAATAGCTGGAAGAATATGAGCCAAATTTGTCGACTTAGATAGTGGCGAGCTCACCATCCATCAAGACAAACAGAGTAATCGTCTTAAGCTCCCTCTGGATCGATGTCAAGGTTCTTTAAGTTGTTTATAAGTGTCTTAATGGTCTTGGGCTGTCTTATTAATCTGACTTGCTTTTAAATTATGAGCCTTTGCAGACCCTGAGGTCCTCTTGTACTGGCCTTTTAGTTGTTCCTCAGGTCAGAACTAAAATCTTGTTAAACTATTGTGGCCAATGCTTGTGGAACAGCGTGCCGGAAAGCCTCAGGAATGCAGAGACGGTCCATGACGGTCCAAGAAGCTCTTTAAAAAGAAGACTCTTTTTAGCTTAGCTTTTAACAGAATTTTAAATTATTTATCTTTGCTGCAGGATTTTTTTAAAAAATTTTATTTTTATTTTTGTTCCTGTCATTGTTTTTTGCTTAATTTGATATTTGTTTGAACATTTTTAACTCCAGTGCTTTCCTTGTGAGCATTCTCCACATTGGGTGCTCTGCCTGCTCAGTCTCCGGGGTTGTTGCCGTGGTGATCCTCCCTGTCTGGGTGGTTAGGAGTCCTGTGCTGCAGTCCTACGACTGTAGCATGGTCTACAGTTTGCCCTGATTTGGATGGTTCCTGTGGTAGCACCCTCTCTGGGCATGAGTGGGATGGCTCCTGGTGTAGATGGATACCCTTATTGTTTCCAGCACCATCAGCAGCGTGAAGCCAGATATTTATTTCTGTGAAATATTTTTATACCAACATTTATTTAGGAGATAGAAATTAGGGATTGGAAAAAACAAACAAACAAAAAGCCAGAAAACCACCAGGATATCTGTGAAAGTGTTAGGTCTGGCAGTTAAATACACAGCTTTGTGTCCATGACTGCAATATTTCAGGTGGCTTGTTGTAGCAAACTTATTAAAGTGAAACTATTATGTGCATTTCAGGCTAATTTATTTTTATTTCTGAGACCAGAAGGGCTGGGATTGATTGAGATATTGTCACAAATCACTGTATTTGCTTCAGACTGACCCTCTCCTGTCAGTCTGAAGTCAGGCTGTCAGATCAGCCTGTGGGCAAAACGAGTGGATTGAGACTCTTCTGCATTAAGCCCCGCCCCCCGCCACCGCGCTACATCGGGAGCGCGCACCGCACGTGCTTTCGCCGTCATTGTAACATCTCATAAACAGAAGGATTAGGCTCATATGAACTCAATAAAAAAACAAACTACAATGTCAACACACAGCATACAGCCCTACATGTTGGAACCTGAATCAGAGCCTGAAAACGAAGTGGAAAACAGCAACCCACAGCAACGAATGCAGCAGGATGTCTCTCTTTGGTAAACTCACCAGCCATCGTTGGAAATAACTTTATCCGACGTTTTCCACCCGCCTGATGTATTTGTACATGCCCTTGTTAACCAGTAGAAGGTAACCAATCACCGAACCTTATTCCCAGGGACGTCACAAGGATTTCCAAGTAGAAAAAACTCTCTAAAACGACGTGTTTTTTTGTCGCCATGGAAACCGAACGGAGCGAGTGCTCAAACTCAAACTCAAACTCAAACATGCGTTTAGGTGATAAAAAACGGTGCCGTTCACATGTCTGATGAGGATTCAACACTGTAACACTGTAGAAAGCTCAGAAAACTTGAAATACCATAATAGCACCCCTTTAAAAACAAAAGCTAGTTAAGGATGCAGATGGCAAGAAAAGAAATGTTTGGCCAAAATGTAGCCTATATGTGCTTATATTATAGCCTATATTTGTTTAGTGTCATATTTGGCCTTGATATACAGCATTGGCTCTGTAGGAGTGTGACTGCCATAGCTTGACCCCATCACCACTACATGTGGTTCAGGAGGAACTTGATATAAGCTAAATCAAGACCAGATTCTCATATATGAACCACTTTCTGCCCACACGACCCATAATCCCCATCCAGCCAAGAACTGACAACTGCTCCACATCTCGTGATCACAACACTTGTTATTACTTGAAATAAGACATAGGTACCACAGGTAGCCCACATTCGACTCAAATATGTTTCTACGGGAATCTCTTGAACTGTAACGGTGTTGTATGTGTGTATAATATATATATATATATATATATATATATAAAAATATAAATTTATTTGTTTTTTCTAAATGCACAGAAATTAAGACACACAAAAGTAAAAAAAAAAAAAAAATGGAGGGGGGGTTATGAAGACTTTAGAAGTGTGTCTACAAGAGATATATCGTTACACTGTTATATGTGTAATCTATTGTGATGCCATTGAACAGCAACAGCATGGGTTTGGCAGTAGGCCACGCACACACACACACACACACACACACACACACACGTAAACACACATAAACACACACACACGCTGTGCCTCCAGTGGGGCTGTAATAGATGGTGTGAGTGTATTAGTCGCTACAGTCCAAGTGTTAAGTGCTGGCCTGGTGTGTGTAAGATCGATGACAGCCGGGCGACCCCTCATTCTGACACACACATCCAGACACACACATAGACACACAAAGAGTTGAGACACATAGCCTGAGGTCAGGGGTCATACACAAACATATCAATCTCTCAAACGCACACAGACATCTCTATTTCTGTGTGTATATATGGCTGTATCCTAAAACACTTTGTGTCTGTTACAGACACACACAGACACACACACACAGACAGAACCATACATATACCCATCTTGTTCTGCGACAGTAGGGAGGGCCCTGCTGTCAAGCACCGGTGGTCCATCGATACTCGGGCAGAGCATTAATGCCTGCTGTCTGCTGATGGACGCTGGCCTGCCTCCAGGGACCATTAAACTCAATGGGACACAGACAAACACACACACATAGACCAACACGCATGAAACCAACATGAAACACATAAACAAATGTGCGTCCATAAATCATAGTACACCACAAATACATGTGGCACATACATAAATACACATTAATGCTCTTCATGCTGCAGCTTTTCGATGGCAGTATGAGGTGGAGAGAAAGAACGGAGAATGATCACAGATCATTCAGAAATGTTTGATCCCTTCAGTGGGGGCTGCAGGATTTTGTTTTAGAACACATTTCGCATTAGAGATAGAAAAATACGTAAAGTTAAAAAGCTACAAGAGACACATGAATGTGTAAAAAATTACTGTTTTTTCTTTGTCTTTAATCGTTACCCCAGCAAGATGTTTCTAACTTTTTGTCTTGAAGCTTTTTAGACAGTCAGACTGAGAAAATTTTTTTTTCTTTTTATATATAATATTTGCACTACTTGCACACTTGCTTTGTAGGTGTTTATTCCAGCCTCTTTCTTTGTGTGTTTTCCACCTCAAAACCTTTATTACACTGAATACATTTATGTTCAGACTATATATATACTGGTGTAATGAAGGCTGATATGTTCTTGAATAGTTTAGAATAGATTTGAAATAAGATTTTATTGAGGATTGAGGACAAGACAGACATTTGTTTTCAATAAACCAGCAACGCCTGCCATTCAGTGAAAGAAAAGCAAGTTGATTGCATAGTCCTTATGAAAATAGAAACCCATTATTCCAAACTGTCAGACGATGATGAAGGTAAAGATGGTAGAAATATTTCCAGATTCTTAAGGTGAGGAATTGGCATTTGGCTGAGGTTTTACAGGTTTTTATAAGATTTTATGAACAGATGGAACAAGAGTGACTCTTTATGGAGCAGAAGGATGAAACTGTGGTATATCACTAATGGAAACAGGACACCGCTGTGGATTAGGCCCCAGCAGAGTCGAGGAGAGGTTTTGGTATGGGGTCTATAATTAATGGTGAGTCAGTTGATCCTTTTAGGTTGAAGATAGACCAGGGGTACACAAAGTTGGTTCTCTAAGGCCGCTGTCCTGCAGGTTTTCAGGACTGTGGCCCTCGAGGACTGGAGCTGGGCACCCCTGAGATGGACTAATAACTCACCTATGAAACACAAAGAAGTCCAAAGCATTTAAGAAGGATTTGTATATGGAGAACAATGCTCTAATGCAGGGATCCCCAACCCTGGTCCTCGAGGACCGGTGTCCTGCAAGTTTTCCAAGTGTTCCTGCTGGAACTCAGACTCAGACAAGCTCTGCACATGTCTGCTAAATACATACTGAACAATCCTGTAGATTGTTATGGTCTCCCACACTCTGTTGCATAAGGATGACCCCCCCCCCCCCCCCCCCTTCTCCTGTGTTTTGTGAGTACCGGGCATGGAAAAGGCATAAAACGTCAGTGAAAGACAAACTGAATCAAAATGCCAGGTGTTTGGGCAAACTACGCATATCCATACTCTGAACTGGATTGCTGAACCTTATTTGCTCTTTGCTCAACAAAACTAACAATTTTACTCTGAGTGGATGAAAAAGTTAATAATCCAAGAAGTAGAGGTTTTTAAGTGCCTGAGTGCAGCAATCAGCTAATTCACAAGCCAGTTATTTTTCAGTCTTTGTGGAGCCCATCCACCCTCCCACTTATTAAAGAAAGAAAATGACTTCTAGAAATGACTTCTAGCTCAGTATCTGCAGTATTGAGACATAAGCAGTGGACTTCATCAGTGGTTTCTTTAATTATTAAGATTTACTATAATCTTGGACTTGGTGACTTTCACTCAGCAGATGTATTTTCCATTTGGTCCTGGATAAATAAATATGACGGGTCCCTGCATGTAGTGCAGAGCTCAGCCTTGCAACATGGTGTCTAAGCGGCGATTCCAAATTACACCAAACCTAAGGAGGCTTGACATCAGCTTTGCATTTTCTCTCCAGAACTAAAAGGTACTGCAAGGACAAACCTTATCTTTTGTTTATTTGTTAGATTAAATCTAATTGTAAACATTTTCTTGTTTTTCTTCATTACTTTGCACTAATTCTCTAATAGTTGCCCCCACGCACATAAATCACTGAGAAAGATCAAGTTGGTGTCCTGTCCTCATCTAAAACACTGCAGGCCATTTGTCTGTGCAGTGCTACTATAAGAGGGCATAACTGGGAACATGAAGTTTGGTCATTAGGTCATCAACATTCACAAAAATAACCAGACAACTGCAGGATCAACTCGCCATCAAACTGTGTTCCAGACATCATTAGTGTTACTTTCCTCTGCTCTGACTTTTTCTTTATTCTTTTTCAGACAACTGTTTTTTCACTCCCCCCTTTAAATCCATCCAATTCAGCACTCTCACAGATTTGTTACACAGGACTGTTGACCTTTTAAGGTGAACTAGCTGAGCAACAAATGTTCTGAAGTCAGGGAGAGAGAAGAAGATGGGAATCTCTAAAGTGAAAGAGTAGCTGGTCCATAAATCTGAACTCTCTGAGTCTAAGTCAACCTGTGAAGCTGCATCATGATGAACGAACTAGTTTACAAAGCAGTTAACAGGCCCATCTTACGCCATCCGGATCCAATGTGCCAAATGATATTTCATTATGTTTTATTATTTATCAGGCAAAGCAGCACCATGTGCTGTGGATTTGGTGATTGAGCTGTCATCCACCAATCAGAAGGCAGGATGTGTTCGGGTATAGAAAGAATACACATTCAACAGCTAGAAAAGCACTCAGAGAGCGCAAACCTCCGCCAAGGGCCACAGCTCTCCCCATATTGTAATATTTTTGGTCTCTTCCTATAATGAAAATTTGTATTCAGACTGATTCTTTTGCCTGGATCAGTCTTGTATATATTTTAAAACCTGTTGGAATCTTGTCCTGGATTTTTTTCCTAAGGGCTCCGACTGTTTTCTTTGGAGTTAATGCACATACATTGATAATGGTCCCATCACACAATGTTAAAAAATCCTTTAAAAAATTCCTGGATCCAAACGGCAATCTGGATCACCACCTAAATAAACTCGGTTCTTCCTTTTCAAATTTCCAACAAATCCTGAAAATTTCATTAAAATCCATTCATAACTTTTTGAGTTATCCTGAACACAAACAAACAGACAAGCAACAAACTACGCTATCAAATGTATTTTGATAAACGCTGGTAAAAGTCTGACAAAGTAACCGGCGTGTTTTGTTCATGTGAAACTGTTTGGATTGGAAAGAGCTTTTATCTTCACATCTGGCTTGATGCTGTTATGATTCTCAGCTTTTTCAGATAAGAGTTTGTAATATCACATTTCTACCTGAGAGGCTGAAATAAATTCATAAGAGTTGCTGACATCTGAAGTTTATAAACTAAGATCAGTTAAATCCCATTCTCCTCAAACCAGCATAATTAAAAAGGTGTTTCTGTCAAGCTTCCAGGTACCAGAACTGGTAAATAAAATGAGGACAAAAACGAACCTCTTAATGATGTTTGGAGAGAGAGAGAGAAAAAAAAAAAAGTAACACGAGTTCATAGAAAGTTTTGCCAAAGGACGGACTTGACATCTTCCCTGAAGCCCGTGTTTGTGCAGTTTGAGGCTGCGTGCTGATAAAGTCATCTTTCTGTGCAAGTTTAAGTGTAAACATTAGAGATGGGGGCGAGGGGGGCGGGGGGTGAGCAACACATAAGTGATGAAAACAAAGTGAAAGATGATGAGTAAGAAAACAGAGAAAGGACACCTTGAGAGGAAACAAAGAATGAGATGGGTCCTGACAGGAGAAGAGGACTGTCTGTAGATATGCCTGCATCAAATCAAGGGCCCCCATGGGCACCATCACAGAGCAGGCGTCCACAAACACACACATGTACACACAGATGCACAGTGATAACCCATCAGCACTGGCCAAGTGTTGTTTAATCCAACCTGACTTGCACTCGACAGAAAAAGCAAATTCACTTCCACTCACAGTCGGAAAAACGGAGCGCTCTTCACATAAATGGCAGTGCTCCGAATTACCCCGTTCGTGTGTGTGTTTGTGTGTGTGTGTCTGTGCCTGCTGGCGCGCACACGTGCACACACTCTACAGCTCATGTTTTATTTTTGTGATGATTTTCCAGCGTGTCTATGCGGGTGTTTACATGTATTGGTGGTGACAAGCTCTTCAGCAGTACCCCCTTCATTGTTTGACAGGCAGATAGCTGGGCTGCTCTGCTCCCTATTGTTAGGGGGCTGTCATTAAACCCTGCTTGTACAGGCTGTTATACTGTGTGTGTGTGTGTGTGTGTGTGTGTGTGTGTGTGTGTGTGTGTGCGCGCGCCAGTGTTTGCATTAGTGTGTGTGTGTGTGTGTGTGTGTGTGTGTGTGTGTGAGACATACGAATTTGCTATTTTTGCACCTCATCATCTTCATATGGTTTAATTTGAAAATGTTTTTCTTTTTGTTTAAGAGTTTTTTATCTGCAAACATTTACTGTATACATGAACATATGGTACAGTACAGGCACAGGTGAGTAAGTGTGTGTGTGTGTGTGTGTGTGTGTGTTTGATTTGTTTATCTTTGCCACAATGAGACATAGAGGGGGAGATCAGGCTGACAAGCTATTGTTTAACAAACTGGTAGTTTGTCTGCAGCGCTCTACTGTACTCTCCTCTTCTCTCCATTGTTATGTGACTTTTCATTAAGCCCTTGTTGGCCAGTCAAAATGTGCACGAGTGCTTGTTACCCACAGTGCTGTCATTTGTGAAGAGGAGTAGGTGAACTGAGCTCACACATACACACATAGACACAAACATGCAGAGCTACAAGAGGCCAGAAACACAGAGTGGGTACTGCAGATGTGAAAAATCAGTTTTGCTCACTATCTATGGTGCTCAATGTATTATTAACGTTCTCATATGGTGCTGTTAAAAAAGACACAAGCTGTGCTGATGAATTTAAGAGAAGTGTGGTGTTGAAGGAGCAGGAGAGAAAAAGACTTCAGCTATCTCTGCAATACAAGAGGAAGGAGAGTCCACTGTCCAGTGAAAGGAAGTCTCCATCAGCAGCCTTGTGAAGTTTTTATTCAGTTTATTTTCAGTTTTTACAGGTTGTTCCACTGAGCATGGGATTTCATAAACCAGTCCTGTCTTAGATGAAGAATGAATACTGTTTGAAATTACCCAGAAACTGATTTTCTATTAAAACCTCAAGAGTGAAATGACTTTCCATTAAATGTTAAGTGTTCTTCAGTTACTTTCCCTGTTTTTTTTTAATGTATCGCTGGAAATGGGCTTTTTGTAAAAACACATTTTTATTGTTGTGGTCGTCAGCGGTTACTGAAGATTTCAGTTCCATGCAGGCGTGGTATTAATCTAAATTATCTGTAGCAGTTAAACAGATAAAAGGAGTTGGGATTTAAACATGACATAAAAGAAATTTTGCCCAAGAAAAGTCTGAATTTCTAAGAAAACTGCATTTTCAGCTGCTTTGGTTGTTTCTTTGCTTTTGTGTAGCTCTCAAAACTATACTTGCATAGTAAAGAGCAGCTCAAACACGGACATAAATCCTCACCCAACATTCCAGATATTGCATGGATGGGATGTTTGGATGTTTCCATTTTTCTGTAAAATCTGTCGACCACCTTGCTGCACTGGACCCAGAAAAACAGCAGGCAGACGGCCAGTCAGCCCAGCATCCCTTACTGGTCCACTTCCTGTGTCAGAGTGGATGAAGACAAACTGCTGACATCACTTCCTGCTCAGGACAATCATACAGGAACAGGCCAAGAGCCTCCAGAAGTGCGGCCCTTGCCATAACAACCATGGCCACTACCAATGACACACACATACACACACACACTATAACACGTGTATACACAAATGGACCCTATTGTTAGCTCCAAACTGTAGATAAACTCTGTTTATTGACATAATTTTGAAGCATTGTATGTATCTGTCTGCTTGGCTGTCTTTCCCCTGGTCTCACTTCCTTTTCTGTCTGCTTCTTATTTAGTCGGTTTCGTTGTTGTAAACTTCTCTCTTTAGTTATGAAATCCATTGAATTTAGAAAAACTAAACTAGTTCTTTAGCGTCACGCTGCCACAAATGTGGAATTACCTGATTTTATGCTAAAGTTACTCTTTAACCGAATAAAAGTATGTTGATTAAAAGAGATTGGAGACATTTTCATTATGGAAATATTGTGTCACAAGACCTAATTTCTTTCCTTGTTTTGGTCCCATTTTTATTGTGCTGCAAAGATGTTGCTGTGCTTGGCTTTCACTTTGTCCTAAAATATTGGTTCCGAAATACAGGAATTCTGTTCATTCATTCATTTTCTGTACTGCTTAAACCAATTCAGGGTTGCTGGGAATTTTGTTCAGTGTCTTTTAATGTTGTCAATCCTAAACTTTGAATATTTTTTCAGAAAATAATCACAGTCAATATAGATAGTAGCTATATAGCAATGTTGCAAGATTTCTATATCCTCAGCATAGATCGACAGATGGAGGTTTTTTTTTATGAGATATAAAAAAAACAAGACAAAACAAACAAAAGAATAACCCCAACTTATTTGTATGTTATAAATATTGAAGGAATAAGCCTCAATTTTCACATTGCTGCCTCCCTTCCCCTGCAGTTCCTCTTCTGGCCTAAAGGTGGGAGCAGTGGCTGTAGTTTGATAACTCTGATGAAGTAGAGGAAGACCTACATCTCACACACCTAGCAGCTCCACAGAATACTTTTCTTGTTTGGATATAAACAAAACATACCACAGTGGCGAAATTTGGTTCATAGCAATGTCTCTGGAGTCATGTACCGTGTCATGTTAGTCCTTTTTAGCTGGTTGAGGATTTAAAAAGTGTTTTTATTTCTGGGTTTTATTATGTTCTTCTTATCCAATGTTGTTATGAGTAAATTATAAAGAAAAGGCCACAGTAAACAGCTGATTACACATTGTCACACACTGCAAATTGGCTTTGATGTGTGCTTTTAATTGATTGACCTGTTGTTATGGATCACCTTGCGGTCACTATTGGTCAATACCACCAGGTCTTAGTATTCTTGGGTGAGAAGAGCGAAAGAAAGGGGTGGTAAAAAAAAAAAAAGGAAAAATATTCATCATTTGCAGTATGGATCAAATTCCAAGTTCACCTGACCTTCCAAAGTGCTGGGATCACCACCACAGCTTCTACTGATGTCCCTTTCCTCACTTGCTTTCTTCACGCTTCCTCACTTCACTGTCCTTTGTCTCAGCCCTGTGTAGATTTAGTGTGTGTGTGTGAGAGTGCGTGTAGCTTGAGCTGCAGATAAAGCCTAAATTGAGCTGTTTTGATTGTTCACTGGGAGTGCCTGCAGCACACAGCCCCTTGGCTGAGGGGCGCACACACACACACACACACACACACACACACACACACACACACACACACACACACACACACACACACACACACACACACACACACACACACACACACACACACACACGTTCAACCCTGCTCGAGTCACTCTGCACTTGTCCTCTGCTGCTTTTTTATTAAGTGGTGTTGGCAATGGTGGTGAAAATCCTTGTAATTACAAGTCAGAATAACTTTGTGTCTCTGGAAGTAAGTAGAGTGTTTAACACCGATTTCTGACACTGCGTATCTTAATCAGGACATACACATCTCGTTTTAGCTTGAGGATTCGCTACAGTGTGGTTGTTTAGTGGGAGGGTGACTTGGAGCAAATAAAAAAAAAAAAAAAGTAAATTCTTTCATTTCCAAGACGTGGGCAGAAATTCTTTAAATCTTTGATTATTATCAGCAGAGAGATGGAGATATTCAGAGTTTTTAAGTTCATCTTAATAACGAACCTTTCTGCTAAATGATACAAGTGAAAGCACTGAGAAATAACCCGGCATTTCATTTTTACATGTATTCATGCATAGTTTTTTCTTGTCATTGTGCTATCAAGTTCTCAAGGCCCAAGCTAGAGAAAATAGAGTTGTGCATCGAGTGCTATTCAGCCTTCAGCAAAAAAGTCAATGCATGGGTAAGAAATACCAGTGTTATTCATAAACGCACAAGACTGCCACACATTCACAGAGATGAGATCAGGAAAAAAAAAAAAAAAAATCTAAAGAACACATCTAAATCTTGTGCAGGCATAAAAGAAGCTTTTCGCACAGATTGCTCTAATGTAAGTGTAGTAGCTCTGCCATGAAAGGCTTTTATTAAACAAGAGGTAGCACAGACATGTATCTTTTTAAATGTAAAAGAAATAAAAGTAATGCCTTCTTTAGCAGACTTCTCTCATAAGAGTTGCTTTCCTTGTCTATCAAAGACATACTGGTATGTTGGGCATCGCAACTGTTCAGATTAGTTTATTTGAAAAGAGTGCAGATGTTCATCACTGGCCAGTGATACTGGACCATCATGCAAATAAACTCTTCAAAACAAATGGGAGGGAGAGGAGTGTATGGGAACACATCGATGTTGGCATGTGAAAACAAATGAACTGGACATTATTGTTGTGTGTGTGTGTGTGTGTGTGTGGCTACAAACGCACACCAGGAAACACACACACTCCAGGGATGATGTCTGGCTAGGTGGATAAAGTAGTGCTATTGTAATTCGATAGATGGCTTTCCCTAAGATAATCTGCCTTAAACAGATGATCATTTTGGAAGTAGATTTGATTGATGTGGGACAGGCAGAGGAACAAGAGAGGGGAGACAGAGAATGTGTGCATTTTAAGTCTCTGTGTTTGTGAGAATGTGACAGGAAACGAGAGATGCCAAACTCAAAGGACATGTATGCTGAAGAACATCATTTTGTGCCAGCTGGTTTCAAAGCTCAAACTGGGACTGCTCGCGCTCCCTGTCCATCTCTGCATCTCCTTGTCTTGTCATTGTTTCTTTGACCAATCACATTTACCTCACTTTCCCATATTTTGTGTCATTCCTTTCATAGCGCTCGTGTTGTTTGGGCTTTTGCACACATTTGTCTTTGACTCACATCATTTCAAAAGGGTTGCTCTCGTTTCATTTTAATGCTGCTGTACTGGCATACTTACATACTGGCTTAATTAAGGCCATAGCAATCTACTTTATTCAGGATAAAAGGGTATTTGTCTCGTTTTTTCTTGCTAACCTTTGCCATACAATGTTCAGATTGCCTCTGGTGTGCCAACTTCGCTACATTCCTCATCCTTCAGCAACATCCTTTCATTCTCCATCCCTTTTTCATCTGCTCTGATATGAACGGCCCTTCTCATGAAAAACAGGAGTGAATGTATATATAAAGAGCTTCAACTCTGTTCAGTAGCTGTAAAATGTTTTCTTTCAGTCTCTCTGTCCAGGTCTTATTCTCTTCTTGTTGCTCTCTGTCATCATAATCCTCAGCTCAAGCCCCTGTGTTGCCGTAGAAACATCAATAACATTCCTGCTTGACAACATCTTAGTGCGTCAAAGTGATCGTAGGGAGACTTAGCCCAACCGATGTGCACATACAGTAACGCACACACTGTCACCCCCGAGGGGGATTCCTGTGAGAATGGCAACAAATATTCAACACGGTAACAATAAGTAGTGAAATAGGAGGAGCTGATAAATGATAACATTTAAAAGCAAGATAATGCGACCTTGCATATTAGTCTGCTACACTTGGGTTCAACTTTTTGCCAGAATTTGCATCAGTATTTGCTGATCATTACTCATCGGCAGAAAAATAAAACTTGTTTTAGCTCATGTTCCGCTTGTCTGCAAAAACATTTAATCTAAATTTACTATTATAATAGAATATAGGATTAAGTTTTAATAAATTATTTGCAGTTTGTTTGTTTTCCTATGGTTGGCATTTGTAGCTCATAAAACAGAGCAGTTACTAACTTGGTGATGTGTTTTGATATGTGTGTGTGTGTGATAAGAAAGGCAGTAGTGGATGGGTGAATGTGATTTGTACTATAAAGTGCCTGAAGTGGTCAGTGAGAATCGGAAGAACACTCGAATGCATAACAAAAAACACATTTTGTGTTTTAAACCAAATATATTTTGTTGTGCTGGCAGTTTACGCGTGTGTTGTAGAGCAACATGGTAATTTCCTGCCAGGCGAGGAGATGCTGCTCAGTGACCTTTGACCTGCCTATGTCAGAAGGAGGTCTTAGGTATGCAGCTAATGATTCGTTTGTCTATCAATTCATCTGGAAATTATTGTCTCAGATGACCTGTTTGAATATGACGTGTTAATATTTATGTATCTGACAGGGACATGTTACCTCAGCAGTGTATTTACCTTAAAGGGAAACATGTTTGTTTGGACAACAACCGCTTTTTGGTCATCTTGTAGTTTGTGGTTGTGATTAATTCTGTTGGAAGACGTTCCAGAGACTTGGGACACGCTCAATAACTTGAGATGAGCGATGGTAAACAATGTGGAAATATATATTCTGTTTAAGGTTGTTTTCATGCAAGTAAAGAAGAGCGTTGTGATGATTATATCAGACCATCAGTTCAAGCTGTGAGAGCACAGGACTACAAACCCACTGGCTTTCTGCAGAAAAATGTAAAAGTGTTACTTTTCTGTTACCTAGACATGATTTGTTCCCCAAAAGCTATTAAATAGACTTTTTTTTTTGTTGCTGCAATTTAGTGTTTTCTTATCTACAACTCTGCACTGGAATAAGCAGGTATGGAAGACTGGATGGATAAATAAATGTTTTATTCCTGCAGAAAAGTGATTGCTTGTTTAAAATCCCAAACTTTTAATTCTGTAAAGTGGTGAAAATATAATTTTTAGATATTCAAACTTAGACTTTTTCCCCACACAAGACACACATTAGTAGAATAACATGCAGTTATGTCTTCACAAGCACGATTTTTGGACGCTTTCCTCCTGTTTTTACTGCAGCCTGATGAGGACGTGCGTGACAGTGACAGTATCCACTAGAGTCCACTCTAGGATTAGAGTAACATCACTTTCTGTCTCTCTCAGCCACTTTTTCCCCTATCTGTCTTTTTCCCAATCTCCCTCTCTCACGCTCAGTCCATCTCAATTAATACTCTCCCTCCTCCCTTTGAGGGCCTATTATACATTAGCCCTCTAAATCGAATCTCATGGAAATTGCCAGGGAGATGAACGCTACTCGTTTGATTGACGTGCCACTGGATTTAGATTCAGCACAGAACTCTGCAGAGCATGAACGCAGATCGCATGCACAGATGCATCGACGTAGGCCGTGTGGTCAGCAGCATGTACACACTCTGTTACTGAACATAAAAATGAGTTTAAACACTTATGTAGGTAGTGTCTTTGAATACACACCAGACAGGACTGTGTGTGTGTGTGTGTGTGTGTGTGTGTGTGTGTGTGTGTGTGTGTGCGTGTGCGTGTGTGTATCTGAGGTGATAACGATCCTCTCTTGTTGTGACATTGGCTGCAGATTGGACAGACCAGCCAAATTATTCTGATTGGCTGCTGATTTCTTGATGGCATCCCTCTGTGTTTGCTGTGTGTTTGGTGCTTGATTGAGAGCCTGTGTGCTTGCATTCTTGCATATGGGATCCATGTGTGTGTATGTGTGTGTGTGTACACCGTGGGATTTCTTGATGGAAGCCCCATTTCATCATCTGTTGCCATTCCCAACTGTCTCCACGGCGACTGTTCTGTTCTGTGTCTAATCACTCGATTTGATTTGTGTTGGTAAAACAAGGTACCTTCCTCTGATGAGGGCCTCCCCTCAGTGTGTGCATGTGCGTTCGTGTGTGCCAGTGGGTGTGAGTGTTCGATGCCGGCACCCTATGGGGCTTCCAAATCAACATTGTTAAGATCCCGCTGTCGCATTATAGAGAGACAAACCTTTTTGTCTGATACACAAACACTGATACTGAAACACACAAGCAGATGCTCTTGCAGCCAGATGGATCCCCATAAAACACCGTGCAGATGCCTTGTGAAGCAATCAAGACACCTTTTTATACCTTCCTATTTTTCAACTGCTTAACAGTGGTGAGTTTTTTATTCAGTTTACTCTCTCATACACACACACACACCTTGTGAGTGCTCCAGTCAGACAACCATGTAATGGGCTAAAGAGGTACATGAAACAGATGGTTTTCCAGTTAGCTGCCTCACTAATGCTAACAGGACATGTCATACATGGAAAGAGTATAAGAAAGAAATATGCTATGACTGAGATTTATTCAGGGACAGAAAGCTGCTGAGACCGCATGGAAAATATATGTTTGAAAGGTTAAGATGAGAGTGGTGACAGTTGTTACCAAGCAGGAGTAAGTGCAGGGAAAGTAAGACGTAGAGCTGCATGTTTAAAGCGGCTTTACCTTCCTGGATTGGTGAATGAATGCAAGGACAATACAGCTGGCTCTACTTTATGTATGGAAATGTCCAAAAAAATGTCCATAAAAAGTCAATACTTGCGTGTACAAACAAACACAGGCAGTGCTGAAACAGGCGTAGAAAATATACCGGTGTACACACACACACAAGTCAGGCTGTCAAATGTTTGTTTATTCATTCATTATCCTAACCGCTGAGTCCAATTAAGAGTCACTGGGAAGCTGGAGCCTATCCCAGCAGTCTTTGGGGGAAAGACAGGGTACACCCTGGACAGCTCGTCAGTCCATCACAGGGCTACACAGAGGCCAACAACCACACACACTCCTAGGGGCAATTTAGAGGGCAATCAACCCTAACATGCATGTCTTTGGACGGTGGGAGTGCCCGGAGAGAACCCACGGAACATGCACACTCCACACAGAAAGGCCACTGTCCCGCCTTAGCCAAGGATCATACCAGGGACCTTGCTGTGAGGCCACAGTGCTAACCACTACGCCACCGTGCAGTCCTCTGTTTGTTTTTCAACGGTAAGGATTTAATTGTCTTTTTTTTATTTGTAGGCCATTATCAGACTTCAACTAAAGATTAATGACTAATATCAGTTATTGACTCTTTTTGCTATAAAATAATTTCCTTTTTTGAGCATTAATGATTAAACTCTGTTCAGTTCAAGTCAATAAACCTTGTTACAGTTTAATAATTAAACCTTAGAAAATCAAAAGCCGTTTATTGTTCTCTGGCATGATGAATAAAATGTGGAAACATTTTTTCCCAGTTTCACTGTTTTTAAAAAAAAGTTAATGAAGAAGATTAGGATGATTATTCAGCCACAGTCACAAGTATCTAAAAATGACGATATTGAAATAATGGTGTGACAGAATGAAGACGAAAGCTTTCGGTGGCAAGTCCGTCAGGCTTGTCAGAAAACTTTTAGGTGTTTTGTTCCAAGTTTCATTTGTTCATTTTCTTAATGTGATAAAGTGGTGGAGGTGTAGACCCAAATGCAGGAATACAGAGCCAAGACTCTTGATCTAAAACTTGACCCTGAAAACAGAGGCTGACTGACAAACGAACACAAGCAACGAACCAGCAAACTAGAACTGAAACCAATGGCTATAGATACAAACAGAAACAGAACGAGACACAGTTGTAATAAATCAGCTAATGAGTCCAGGTGAATCTAATGAACGGGAAAGCAAAACAGGAACCAAGACACAAGAGAAATAAACAAGGAAAACTACAAAATAAAACAGAAAAACAGAACTTAGAAAACGCGTTTGTCGCCAACCGTTTGGACGGGTCGCCAGTCCATCACAGGGACAGCACAGAGAGGCAAACAACCATTCAGTCTCACGTTTTGTGCAAAGTGTAGTTTTCTAAATGCTTTTTTAATCATCAGGAATCCAGCTAATAAACCGCTTTGCAGATGCCATCTGAAATAAAGTTGTGTCGACAACACATATAGAGTTGCACAAGCATATATGAAGAAACAGGAAAGCTTGAATTATCCCTGTGGAAAGACTGCAAGAACAAAAATAAAATAAACTCTTCAACAATTTGAAACACAGTCGGACTTGAATAAAAACAACTGTACCTTTTCCTGTGATTTTTTTTTTTTTGTTGTCCTTTTTCTTCTTCATTTCTTCTTCCTGTCCTGACACCACCTCACCCATGAGACCATGGGTTGCCAATCTGTGCCAGGCTGTGAAACATTAGCACCATGAAATATTTAGCAAGACTAAGTCAGGCTGTTAGCATCAGTCGGTGTAGTCACTATATGTTTAGGGGCAAGCCTGAAGCAAGAGCAATCTGATTAGCTAACAAGTGAGTGCTCTCACTGCTTAGAATGGTCTTTGATGCCTGTGTGCTGCTGTGGTTGCTGCTTTCACTTCTATGTAATCTTAAGAATGTGTGTGTCGGCATAAGAGACTCTTCATCTGAAAACAGCTGCATCAGAAAGTTGCACATGCTTCGTTATCGACATGTTAATATGAGCTAATGCATATGATGAAAAAATAGCTGGAAATGTTGTGGTGTTGTAGAAGCATGAGGAATTCTGACAACACAAGCTTATGTGGGTGTATGTCAGGGGTGCTCAAGTCTGATCTTCCAGACCTCCTATCCTGCAACTTTTAGTTGCAGCCCTTCTCCAACACCTGAATCAAATGGCTGAATTCTCTCATGCACTTATCAATCAGCTCTGCAAAGGTCTGGTAATAAGCAATCATTTGATTTAGATGTGTCGAAGTAGAGGACTGGAGCTTGGCAGCCCTGGTGTATGTGATCCCTCTTTCAGACAGAAAAACAAAGATCTCTGAGATGTTCAAGAACAACACAGTCTCCTTCTCACACATTATAATGTGTGAAAACATCGTGTGCTATGCAAACAAAACTTTCATATTTACCAGTAAACAGAGAGAGAGATGGAACAGCCGTCAAGCTATTCAGTTTTTCCACGGCTGTCCATTTTGCCTTTGTCTGTTTGTCCTCTTTGGTAACGTCTGGTACAATTCAGTTCCAAAAAAAACATCACATTCACTGCATTGTCTTTAGCTATACCCATTTTCCATTCTGTTAGTTGGACTAACTTGCAACTTAAAGAGGCTTTAGATGCATTGATAAATAAAATAATCTCATGTTTTCTTCTGCAGCTGCAACAGTTAGTCAAGTAATTGTTAAACAATGCTTTTTTATGTCAGACTGAACTTACGAACTTACGTTTGGTTGTGATCTTCAGTTTTATACGATTAACAACAAAATGAATCATAAATCTGCTAGCTTTTCATCCATCCATCCATCCATCCATCCATCCATCCATCCATTTTTAATCAACAATTCCTGCAAGTTTTAATCTGCATAGATTAACAGCTAAATCATTGAAGACCAATATGTAAAATATGTGCTTTAATGTGACAGCAAACCAAAAGTAATTTATGCATGTGATGAGCTGAACATATTGAGAAGAACATGACCAAAAGGTTTTAACAAAATGTTTTGAATTCTAATCCTCCGAAAAAGTCCCCAACCTTAGTTTTACATCCAAAGGCACAAAGGCTACATTCACACAGCAGGTTTTCTTTTGACTGCGATCAGAATTTTTTTCACATTAACATTTCGATGCGACCTTCATCAAGCTGAAGTGTGAATGGTACGTAGCCCTGAACTGACAAGCATGTGCTGAGGATAACACGACACTCACTGTGTAGTGTCTATGGATGTAAATATGAATGTTTCACCTGTGTTTAATCATTTGGAAGAACTTTCACACTCAGAAATGACTAATTCTGCCTCATTGATGAATGAAATAAGGAGACAGAAGAAGAGGGGGAGCACAGATGGTAGCCATGGCCTTTTGTACAGAAGTAGCTGCTACTCTGTACAGAGGCATGCACAGACCCCACAGCTGAGTTTGTATGTAATTCTAACGGGTCTGATTTTACCAACCTGTATGATTACCAAACTCAACCCGTTAACATTAGATATCTCCCAGTGAACTCTGGACCGACCCAATGATGTAGCGACCAGACCCGATCATTAACACATAAAGTAATTATAAATGCATTACATCCCTTTATTTCTTCATGCAGTTAATGTGATGCTGTTTTGTCATCATTTTTATTTCCTATAAAAAGGAGAACAGCAGCACGGTTATTTGAAGCTTTATTTTAGCAAACTTGCTTTTAACATTGCTTTATTCATGTGATTGGGAGACTGCTGTGCATAAACAATATCAAACCGTGCACCATCACTGGTTTCAGCTGTGTTTGCCATTAGACAATCATATAACCAGTAATGGAAATGTCTCTCTTACTGGCTGCGCTGGACACTGGAATAGTGAGAACATTCCTCAGAATAAACACAAAGTTTGGAATTCTCTTCCAGGGTTTCACATAAAGGTGACCACAACGCCTTATAAGTAAAACACTGGAGGCGTCCACAAAAATAAAAGAGTAAAGATGAAAGAAAATAAAAACAATTTCCCACCCATGACCCCCCCAAAAATCCACCAGACATGTAACATTTTATTTCATTTTTATCCACAAAACAGTCTCCTCATGCCCATTTTTTTAAATTTATACATGTTTAAGCCACTTCCCTGCATAATGTCAATAAAGATCTTGTATTTTGAGTCTTGGGTTACTCATCAGATTACATGTTCAATGACTTTTCATTTGTGCCCTTCACTGGCCATTTGCTTAAACATACAGTTTAACAGCCCTGTTGCAGGAAAAATCTTAGTAAGTAAGTAAGTAAAGTTTATTTATAAAGCGCTTTTCACAGATAAAAATCACAAAGTGCTGTACATAAAAATGGGTACAATAACACAATCAGCAACAATCAGCAAAAATTAAAATCATCCAAGAATCAACAAAAAGCTCTTCTAAACAGTAGAGTCTTTAGCTGCATTTTAAAAGAGTCCACAGAGTCAAGCACACGAAGGGACAGAGGCAGCTCATTCCAGAGTCTGGGAGCAACAGACTGGAAAGACAGGTCACCACGAGTTTTAAAACCAGTTTTTGGAACCTTCAGGAGGTTCTGGCCAGAAGACCGAAGAGAGCGTCCAGAAGAGTATGGACATAGTAAGTCGGTGATATACTGAGGGGCCTGACCATGTAACGCCTGAAAGGTCAATACTAAAATTTTAAAATCTATGCGAAATTTAACAGGAAGCCAATGAAGACGTGTCAAAACAGGGGTGATGTGGGCTGTTCTGGCTGCACCTGTCAAAAGTCTGGCAGCAGAGTTCTGCACAATTTGAAGCTTATTTAGAGTCGTCTTATTTATGTAAGTGAAAACAGAGTTACAGTAATCAATGCGACTCGAGATGAAAGCATGGATGATCATTTCAAGATCTGATTTTGACAACAACCTCCTTACTTTAGAGATGTTTCTTAGATGATAGAAACTGTTTTTGGTCAGTTGTCGGGTGTGACTCTCCAAAGACATGGCCTGATCAAACACAACCCCAAGGTTTCTGAGACTGGTTTTCACAGACGGTCCCAGAGCACCAAGATAGTTTTTGATCATAGGTATCTTTTTATCAGGGGCAATGATCAGAGTTTCTGTTTTGTTAGAATTTATCTGAAGGTAATTTGAGGAGAGCCAGTTTTTAATGCAGGACACACATTCTAACAACATAGATAAAAAATAAAACTCTGAATCATTGAAGGAACAGTACAACTGAATATCATCAGCGTAAAAGTGATAAGATACATTTTCAAAACCACAAATAAGTCGGCCAAGAGGCAATAAGTACAAAAGAAACAAAACAGGTCCCAGGACAGAACCTTGGGCCACTCCACACGACAGTTTAGACACATGAGACATTATATTGTTTACCGCAACATTAAAGGTTCTACCTTTTATGTATGAGGAGAACCACTGAAGAACAGTCCCAGAAAAACCCATCTCTGATTTAAGTCGATCAATCAATAAGTCATGGTCTACTGTGTCAAAGGCAGACGTTAAATCTAGTAAAACCAAAACTGTGTAGCGACCAGAGTCAGCGGCCATCATCACATCATTTGAAACTCTCAATAAGGCAGTTTCAGTAGAGTGCTTTTTGCGGAAACCTGACTGAAATTTGTCGTAAAAATCATTTTCTTCCAAAAATGTAGTTAGCTGTTCAGCCACTACTTTCTCTAAGATCTTAGAAAGGAAAGGAAGTTTTGATATGGGCCTATAATTTCTTGGTTCCGCAGGATCTAGATTTGTTTTTTTAAGGATGGGATTTACCACTGCATGTTTGAAATCTTAAAAATTAGCTTAGACAGAATTGTCACTGCAAATATGAATTAAGTCAGTAACTTTCCTTTCCTTCATTAACTAGCTGCATCAACGTTATCCGCCATGATCATAAGGCCAGGTTTTGCTTCCACAAGCGTAGAATTGTGATGTTTGTCTCACTTCTGCAATTTCAAAGTCTGATGAAATGCAGCCTGACCGCTCAGGTCTTTTGGACACTAAATTAGGACCACATACGAGTATAGCTTGGGCAGATTAAAAAAAAAAAAAAAAAAAAAAAAAAAAGGGTACGTGTCCTTTTGACTGTCATTAAAAAAATGCCATGTGTGTCACATAAGGCCAAAAAAAATCCGAACAGAGCTGCAGTGTGAACAGAACCAAAGCTGCTAAATAGGAAGTTTGAACTTTCTTGGCACTTAGAGTATTTGCAGCACGAACTATATTATCACCTCTTTGTCTCATTTTTTCCACCCTGACTTTTACCACTTAAACTACATTGCTTCCAACCTCCTTTCATTTCTGCCTTTCTCTTGTCTTGTCTTCCTCTCCCTCCCTCCCCCCCCCCCCCCCCTACTCCACAGTTCACCAATGTTTCATCACCTGCTGACATTTTTTATCTGCCTGAGCCAAGTCCCTGTTATGTACAGTATATTTCTTTATCCTTTGCTCACTTCATCCGCCCACGCACGCACTCGCTCACACATATTCTTGCCCTGGCATTCTGAATTCACTGCTCCGGTAAACTGTTATACCTACCCACGCCATTTGACCTCAAGTTAATCCACCATCTGACTTTTCTCACTGCCTGTCCTCCTGTTGCTCATCCCTCTCTGGCAAACAGCCGCTCTTGAATAATTGCAGTGAAGAAGAAATTTTCAATGCATACGAGATGGGCTCGCTCCCTCCCCTCTGAAAGTTTATCCCTTCTCCTTAATCCCACCTCGTTTAACTGAAGAGCCCGGTTTTCGCCAGACAGGCTTTACACGATTTGGATGACTGCAGCAGCAAATGCATAGGAATGGAATCGTATCTCTCCGTGGCACTTTGTTACTCAATACTCAAGCTCGAACATCGACTGTTTGGTGGCACCTACTCATTTATACACTCACATTACCACTCACAGGCTTGCAGGCGCACACATGCAGCTGTTCACATACATTGGCGGGTCAACCGCTGTAACATTGCCTTAATGAGAAGTCATTTTCAGTATAACAAAACACTCGAGTTGTTGATCATCCAGCTCGGCCATACATTTGCTCAGCCACACTCTGTGTGTTTGGGTCTATTTGTGTCAGTGAGTAGGTGTGTAAATGCAAGATCATACATTATGTTGAGTGTTTTAACACCGCTGTGATTAGTGCAGTTTTGTGTTGTCAAGTGGGAGGAATGGCTTCTGCGTCTAAATAGGCACAAACATGATAATGTTTAAACACACACATGTGCGGGAACGCACACACGCAACCCAACAATACATCCCACAGAGGGAATATTTGAGAGGCAGAGGGTTTTGCTCACTTGACAAATAATACAAACCTTAACACCAGTATGTGGTTGCAGGTGTGCTACATTAGTTTTATCAGGACAAAACTGACACACCTTTTATTCCTGCATGTTAATCCTCCCCCCCTCCAGATGTGCAATCATAATTTAAAGGTGTTGTCTGTATAATTTATGTGGATTATGTGATTAGGAAGCTATTGTGGCAGATTAATGTGTGAATGAGGTTAACCCATGATGAAATGGCTTTTGTCGGCCTCTGCCCTCTCGAGCCTATTGCCGTTCGTGTCCTTTTGTCTGTCCGTGTGCGTGTGGAAGAGAGAGACAGGTGCAGGCAAAAGCTGTATAATCTTTAATCCACCATATTTATTTATTATCATATGTCTTGATTTATTTTGTTAATGCGGTTCCTGTTGGTCTGTTTTAACCCTCGGCTTTTTTTTAACCCTGTCATGTCTTTGCTTGTTGGCAAGGTGCCAATACAGAAACGTGTTTTAGACGTTCTTCCTCTTTCGTACACAAACTCCGGAGAAATGACAATTAAAGCCTGCAGCATGTAGCTGAGTTGGTGAAAGACTTTATTAAATTTAAACTCTGTTTTTGTCCCAGCAGTAGTTTGTTCTTGCAGGTTTTAGATGTGTGTTTCAACATGTCTGATCAAAATTAATAAGCCATTAA